>NC_081407.1:796973504-797286254 GCF_030272615.1 Cryptomeria japonica
GAAAACAGTTGCGAGGACCGTGTGCACTCCGTTCACCACGGTCCCGGACATTTTTTCCGAAATTTCGGGAGATTGTCCTGATTATATTTAACAGCTTAAATCTAGGAGATTGGCTGATTTTATTGAAATTTGCTACCTCTAAAATTCAAAATCTTCTCTCTCTTTAGTGCATGAGTTTTACAACAATAAGCCCTACTTACACTATTCCCGTTAGACGAAGCCTTAGAATTAAGTCTTTCCAAGGTTTAATTACTGAGGAGATGGAACCTAATTTGAATGGCCTTTTTAACGAGGACATGGGTAATTCCTCTAATCCTCTTAATGACGAAGAAGCTCTCCATGAGGTTTCTGTAGAACAACTTTCAAAATTGGATAACCAATTTGATGATTTTCGACAATGGATGTCTCAAGAATACCCCGATAGCGAAGCTCTTTCATTAATTGAGGGTCTAAAACGTATGGTTCAAAGTGATAAGAATGGAATTGATATTTTGCGTGGTATTGCACACATTGTGGATTCGAATGTGATGCCTATGAAGAGTTGTGCCGAAACCTTAGGTTATACACAACCTCCTACTCAAGTTAATCATTCTATTCCTTTGACAACTCCTATTGCTAGTATACCTACTTTTACATCAAACATAATGACTACTTCAACACAAGACATTCCTCCTATGATCACCAATCATGGGGGCAATCCTTCTTCTTCAATCAACCCTCTACATTCATTCAATCCAAATTCTTCATTCATTCCTTCAATAAGTGTTCCTATTATATCACCACAAATGAACATGACGCAAGGGGGCAATTCGTTTAATCATTCCATTCCTCCTTGTAGTGTTCCTCCTTTCCAATCATCTCCTATGACTAACTATCATAATGTCCCACCACCTCACTCTCTACCTTCTTTCAATAACATAATACCTCCATCACAATCTAACACGTCTAATATGAATTCTTCGACTGAAGTGACCATTAACAATCTTGCACAAACTGTCTCTTCTTTACAGCAACAAATTGCCTCTATGAATCAATCTAAGTTTAGTGTGCCCACATTTGATGTTGCGAGCCCACTTTCTCTTGACATTGTTCGAGCTATCCCCCCTAAACATGTTGAAATTCCACATTTGGAGCTTTATAATGGTAAGGGTGATCCTCTAACACATGTTAAGACCTTTCAAACAATATGTACCGATTTTGCTTATGACCAAAGGTTGCTTGCAAAACTGTTCACTAGAACATTAAGAGATAAAGCCCTACAATGGTATTGCTCGTTGCCTTCCTATTCTATTACTTCTTTCGAACAACTTGCAAATGCTTTCATTCAACAATTTCAAAACAATATAAGTCCTAAAGTTACTTTGATTGATTTAATGCATTGTAAACAAGGTGTTAAAGAAAAAGTGACTGATTTCATTGGTAGATATAAGCATTTGTATGCTCAAATTTCCTTTCCAGTGCCTGACAATGATATTCAAAGAATCTTTATTTCTAATTTACAAAAAGATATTAGAGAAAAACTCCTGTTTTTTGAGTTTACTTCTTTCCAACAGTTGTGCGCAACTCTTCACAATTATCAACTGACTGTGAGTCAAATGGAACAAGCAAATCCTATGACTCCGAGTGATAAGGGTGATAGTAGTCAACAACCATTTGGGAAGTTTAAACCGAATAGAGAGTCCATTAAATTCAATGAAAACATCATCAACAATGTGAATGCAGCATCAGGTGTGCCTCCTATTTCTAAGTTTTTCAAGAAAGAAAGAAAGTTTACTCCTTTGAATGAATCATTGCATAGTATTATGAATAAGTTATTGGAACAAAATGTGCTTACTCTTCCTCCTATAAGGCAAATAGATCCTGCAAAGATTAATTTGCCCTATTTTGATAACAAATCTTTTTGTCAATTTCATTGTCATCCTGGGCATGATACTGAAAAATGTTTTGCTTTAAAGGGGAAAATTCAAGATTTGATTGATAATAATACTATCTCTGTTTCTGGTGTGAATGATAAAGGCAACACATCTGTAGCTCCTCCTAACCAAAATCTTTAGATTTTTACTGATCCATTGCCTTCTCATACCTCTAATGCGATTGATACTACTGATTCCTCTATCTCACCTGATGATCTTGTGTCTATGACTCCTAATGTGATTAACTTTGTGGAGCAGCAGAAAATCCCTAAAGAACCTTCCATCACATTTGATTCCAGTGAAACTATCAGGGCACCTGATGGTCCTTTATATATAGTTGTAAAAGTCAAGAATACACCTTGTCGTGGAGTGCTTATTGATCCTTCTTGCATGATTAATGTCATTACTGAACAATTTCTTTTTACTTTGCAATTGAATCAAGTGATCTATGACGAAACAAATGTGGTTGTGAAACTATTTGATGCATTTTCTTCTCCTGCAATTGGTTCTATTACATTACCTATTGAGGTCCATAACAAATCCCTTGATGTGGACTTTACTATTATTCCATCATCCGAACAATTTCATGTGAAGCTAGGCTATCCTTGGCTATCTTCCATGAAAGCTATTGCTTCTCCTATTCACAAGTGCTTGAAATTTCCCCATAATGGTGAAGTTGTTACTGTCAATCATAGTCTCTTTAAACCTGCTGAAAGAACTTCTAGCGTTCCTATTGATTACTTTTGGCCTAAACAATTCCAATCTCTTCCTCCGCGAAGTGATCATCTTTTTAAATCTTATCAAAAGTGGAAAAAAGATATGATCCTATCTCTAAGTGAACCTAGAACACCCAAACTTGACATTCCTATCGTTCTTGAGAAGGAAGTTCTTCCTTTGAAAGATAAAACTAATGTCTTTCCTCAAGAAGATTCCCAACCCATTCCTATGGATGTGACTATGCCTATATCTAATAAACTTCCTAAAAGTAGACCTATACCTCCTCGTCATGATGGGCTTGGTCTCCTTCCTAAACCAAATATTCCTCCTTTGTATGGAGCAGTTCCTCCTCCTTTCTCTTATGGAGAGAAGAGAGCTTCCTCTTCTCCTATTATTCAACCTAAGAGACCACAACCTAAACACCCAAGTGAAAAGGATGAGAACATTCCTCCTCCTCAATCTTCTCAACTCCCTACTAAGACTAGACAAAATCGTTCTGCACGTGAACACTGACGAAAGCGTCGTCTTAGAGCTCAGGCAGCTGCTTCTCAAACTTTGCAATCCCCAAAAACACCTTCAGCCAATATTATTCCATTTTCTCCTCAGCCAACGATTGAGCCGAAATCTCCTAAACATAAGATGCATGATGGTCTTGATCCTGTGCAAGTTAAAGATCCTATTTTTATAAATCTTGACGATGATATAGATGAAAATGTTATTCATGATGAAAATGTTACTCCTGTTCATTCCGATAGTGAATATGAATATGTTGATGTTGATAACCATTTATCTAACGAATTTTCTAAAGCACTTATCCTAGCTCCTAGACAAGAACAACGTGGCTTGGAACATGAACATAGCCCTTGTTTGGATCTTGTGATAGCTCCATCTGTTGTGTTGGATGTTCCTCCTCTAGCATGTTTCCTGCCTTCCCGAAATATTGATCAGCAAGATCGGGGGGTAGATGACGTGCTAGACTAGTTCGTTAGCATAGCAGACTCTCTCCTCCTCTCTTGATCTCTTTTGTTACTTCTTCTATGTGTTATTCTCATTCTTCTATTTGTTGTCCTTAGTGTTGTCTACTTGAGGACGATGCAAAGCATTGAGATCTCTTTTGGTCTCTCTCATGTTGACTCAAAAGACACATGTGTTCCCTTCTTCTAGGTGACCTTCCTTGATTGGGGAATGAAGAACAATTATGCATACATACATATGATATACATGAATTATCATACAACATACTGACCCCGAGGAAAGCGAAGTCACCTTGTGCTTTGTGTTTTGTGTCTATTATCCTTGGGCTTATCTCACACTTGGGGGCTAAATCCTTGTGATAACGTGCTCCTTTCTCTTCTCATTTCTTATATGTATCACTACCTTAAAGAAATCACCCCCGGTGAGGCGTGTGCGATCGCTTTAACGTAGGGGGGCATACATCCCGTCTATATCTTTTCAAGATACTTGAAAATTTCTTGACAAATTTAGCTTTGCCTTGAAAATTTTTGATATCTTTCTTGCATGACTCATAGTGAGGGAACCTTACTACTGACAATCATGGTTCTCCCTCGTGATCTTCCCTTTTACTTTGTCAATTGAAGTTGTAAGATCCTTAGTCCACTGGGGGCTTGGTGTATCTTGCCTCCTTGACGTGGTGAAAGTTTTTCAATGTTGTTTCCTTGTACTTTACCGGAAGTATGAGCATACGCTTATACTCTCGCTAAAGTGGGGGCTAAATGTAGCATCCTAAAATTGTGACACTTGCAATTTCGACTGCATTTGGGTCTTCACGATGGCGATGCAACACGGAACTTGAATGGAGACCCCGAAACTTGTTCATGACATCAAAAACTGCATTTCTCAGTACCCTGGCCTGATCCTCCTTGCACCCTGCTACCCCTGGAGGTGGGACCATGGCGCCCAGTGCCCTGGTCCTTCAGGACTAGGGCGCCCAGCGCCCTGGTCCCCCAGGACCATGGCGCCCAGCGCCCTGGTCCCTGGCCCTATTTTGGGCCCGGTCTCTTATGGGGCTTCGGGTCTTTATGTTTGCAAATTGGAAAATAACATTTCCTGGTCGGCCTAAGGTCAAGAAAATCAGTCTATCAGCCCTAATTGACAAGTATATAAACTACATTTCCTCTCTCAAAAAGGGAGGAGGACATATATGTGCAAAGAGGCGAAAGCAACATTCAAGCATTCGAACATTCAAGCATTCAAGCATTCAAGCATTCCTTCAAGCAATTGATCATTCTAAGTCTCCATTCAAGGCTAAGTGTTGCATTCAAGACAAGGATTCAACCATTGAAGAGGAGATCACTTACAACACATTACATACTACATACATTACACCTTCGCATGTAAGAATACAAACATTCTTACAACAAGGTATCAGTACTTGTTTACATTACAAACATTTACATTTACAGCATTCTCATTTCTTGGTTAATTCTGAAACCGGGGTTTGACCTAAAGGCAAACCCCTCATCCCTAACCCCCCAATCGTCCTCTCTTTTTTGTGTGTAGGTTGCAGGTACGCGGCTGTAATTGAAGATCTGGAATCCTTGTGCAGAGACGAACAGATCCACCTTCGTTTCGCGGATTTTTCGGAGGACCGTGTGCATGCCGGGCGCCATCGTCCCGTCAACTTTCGCTCAAATTTGTAGAACAACACCATCTCAACATTTTACTACTAATTCCAGGTCCGCAGCCTCATCCTGTATCCCTATCTCTGTTTATAAGCGAATCTTTCCTATTTTACATGCATTCCTAGCTTAATCTTTCTATCCACATTTCTTTACAAAAGAGGGTATCCTTGATGTCTTAACCCTTGAAACTCATTTAGAATCCAACCTTGCATTGCGTGGGATTGGATCTTGTGGGTTTCAACCCCTCTTTTGAATGTAAAGTCCCTCCTAAGTGAAAACCATCAACCCTAGTGACTCTCCCTTCTCTCTCCTTGGAGTTGGGGAGGGGAGAACGACTAGGGTTCGATTTTTCCGCTTTACAGTATTATAATTGTAAGCCGACATGGCATATTGTAAAGACTCATGTATGTATTAGATCTCATTGGTCATTTTGTATGTATCATAAACTAGATGTATTATGTGATGGTATGTTTAAGGTGATCATGTAAAGGAAAGCGAAAGGTTTTTGTTGAGGTATCTGATAGAGCTTAAACTGGTACTGAACCAAGCATTGGAGATGCTATTTTGAGGAGTACATTATCTAGGATTTAATTATCCTTATTGTAGTCAGTGAGACTCATCTTTGAGCAGTGCGCTCTAGGGTGTTGGCCTTCCTGCATGTGCAGGCCCCTATTGTAAGTAATATTTATTCATATTGGCCAGTGAGTAAATATTGTGGGTCAGAAATCCCACCAAGGTTTTTCCCACACCAATTTTCCTTGTTAAACATCTTGTGTTATGGTGTGCATTTATGTTGTCTATGTTATTTATGTTTACTGCATTATTTCTTGTTTACCGGTACATTGATTTAGGTTACAAAGTTATAAATAAGTTCAATTATTCCATAAATCGGTTAGACACTGATTCACCTTCCCCCCCTCTCAGTGTCTTCGGGACTGTCATTGCATCTAACAATTGGTATCAGAGCTTGGTCCTCTATTTACAAAAGCCTAACAGCTTGAGGAAGATTTTGAAACTGGTACTGATGGAGAGTCTGAGAAAACAGTTGGAAGGAGCACTTGAAGATTTTGATACAAAAAAAATTGAAGAATATCAAACTTGAAGATGATCTGAGGACTGCACATGAATTCATTAAAGGACTTCAAGAGAACCTGGTTATTACACAAAATAAGAGGAAAGAACTTTATGAGCAAATCATGATGATGAAAAGGAAGCTCTTAGAGATATTGCAAAGAAGCTGAGACAAGAAAACAGTAACATGAGGAATGAAATGCAAGATCTGACCATGAGGCTATGCAAGGATATTGAAGATAGGAAGAAGAATGAAGAAGACTTGACTAGGAGACTTAATGATGGAGCAAATGAAAATCTGAGACTTGGTTGTGAGAATGATATGCTTAAGATAGATATGATTCACATGCAACATGATAAAGAGGAGCTTATGAGACAAGTTAGAATTCTGGAAAATGAGTTGATCACCGCAAATGAGTACAAAGATAAATTCAAGAAAAATTCATAAAGGCTTGATGACATGCTAAAAAGACAAAAACCTGATGGAGATACATTTGGACTTGGATTTGAACAAGGAGAAAGTTATGGGACTGCAAACAATCAAGATCAGAACAAATTGGTAAGACAACCTAATGCTTATAAATTTAATGGGAAATGTTTTAATTGCAACAAGTTTGGTCATAGAGAAAATCAATGCAGATTTAGAAATAATCAGAATACAAACTTACCCACCGGTCAATGTTCCAAATGCAATAAAGTTGGTCATAATTCAGAAAAATTGCAGAATGAATGTGAAATGCTATGTTTGTGGTAGATGTAGACATTTATCTAATCAATGCAGAACACAAACTGGTCAAGGATATGGTAAAGTTATTCAGAGGAATAATGTAACTTGTTATGCATGTAACAAGATTGGGCATATTTCAAAATTTTGTAGAAGCAAGACTATACCAACGAACAATAAAGGATCTAGTGTGAAAGGAAAAGAAAAGGTAGACAAAATAAAGCAAGAATTTTCAAAATAATGGATTAAAAAGGGAGATCAGAGAGTTGATGAAACTGTCTTTGTACCGGTAGAACAGAGTAACCCTCCACCAGTAGGAGATTCTTCATCTGACTGAGGAGTAATCCTTAGGGGGTATGGCAGCAAGTTAAAAACCATGCATTCTACCCTCGATTGATGGTAAGAAGTCACATTTCTTCCTTACCAACATATATGTTAAGTTTTCACTTAACCGGTGAGCATTTAATGTGGTTGTTGAAGAACATTTTGGTTATATAACACTGTAAAACCCTCAATTCGACTCACTAAGCATTCAAGCATTCAGAGAGCACGAAATTGAGCAAAGGCAACCTAAAGGTGAAGCAGCAAAGTGATTCAAGGATTTCAAGTTAAGAGGTATTTATTTTCGAAATAGCATCCTCATCTTTTGTACCTGAGTTTATTGCAAACCCTACTATGGTAGAAAACACTAAGTACCCTAGACCTGTATTCAAGATTATCCCTAAAATTGCTAAACAATATGATTCTATTGGAGCTTTTTCAAAAATTCTGAAGGCTGTCGCTTTTGTTGAAGACCCGAGAATCTACATCCACTGCAACATAGAAAACCTAGGGACTGAGAACTTGAAGAACATGTTCAATGAGGTTATTACTGATGAGAAAGCTCTGGTTAAACCGGAACATAAGATTATTGAAGACTTAGGTTTTGTTGAAATTCTGAGCATCCCTAAATTTTTGAAGGAAGTAGTCCATCTTGTGTTGAGCCGAGTTCATGGAGAATTTATGTGGTTAGAATCCATTTTCAAAATAACTAAGGAAGCAATCAAGGCAGTTACTAGTTTACCCTCAACTAGTAGTAGGCCCGACAAAACTAAGAAAATACCTAACAAGGGTATTACGAGCTTAACTGGAGCCACATCTGACAACATATCCCTTAGAGTAAATGATGTTACTGATGCAAATGTTAGATATGTGAGTATGGTACTTGGATATAGAGTCACCCATGCAAACAGATTGAATTCAGTTTCTAGCCTATGCATTCACAGTGCATATGAGATGGTAAAGAACAACACTAGGGTTGATATATGTGAATGACTTAAGGATGAATTGATTGATAATTTGAAAAAGATTAAAGGTGATAAGGAAAAAACTTTTCATTTTGGCAACTCGCTTATTTGTTTAATGTTGTACTTCACTAGGAAATATCCAACATCGGTCACAAGGATTTTGGATATGACATCCCAGAAGGAAAATAAATTTTGGAAGCTTTCACCGGTATGGGCAATAACCGTGACAAGATCATTGCAGACTATTTCAAATCTTTTCAAACTAAGATGAAGGCAAGAGAGAGGTTACCGTAGAGCATAGTTGATAAATATGACAAGCAAATCTACTTTGTTATTAAACGTGATGAGACATGGATGGAAGCAGTTAGCCCTAGAACAATTTGGGTAACTGAGATGGGTTCTAAGGTTGATTTACACATTCTTGAAACATATGCAAAAACATTACTTGATGCACCTAGAGAACCATCTGAAGAAATTTTTAGAAATGTTGAAACTATAGAGAGTGTTGTCTCTATGCAGAAACAAAGGAAGAAAAGAGAAAAATTTATTAGAGATGCATCCAAGATGGCAAGTGAAATTAAATAAAATATAATAAATATGAGTGGTATATCAGCTAGTGAACTTGAAGAACTGGAATCGGTAGCACATGTTTCACCGATTGTCACTTCTTCTGATACCGACAGTGGAAAGGCAGTTGAATTTAAGAGAGTTGACAGGAGGAAGAGAAAAACCCCACCGGTACCTTCTCCTTCTCCCAAGAGAACTAGAACTTTGATGAAGAAGCAACATGCAGTAAGGGAGCCTGTTGGTGTAAATAATTATTCATCTTAGATATTATTACACTATACTTAAGTTTACTTAGGAATTGCATTTCATGGTAGTTTGGGTATGAGACACTTGGGTGTTTGTGCCACATTGGGATAGTGTGTGTAGGAGAATTTCCACCTTTTATGGTGTTGATCTTGTTGTTACATTCCACATTCAGAGGTGATCCACCTCATGTGGACTATTATATTATTTCTCCTACCTACCCACACCTATTTCCTACCCACCCTTGTTTCTTATTGAGCCACATGTCATGTTTGTGTGCTCACATATCCCTAGCCTTGCCTATATAAGCAGGCTCATCTACATTGTTTGTACGGGCAATCATTGAACATCTTGTAATGATCTAGTTGATCATATTTTGCATCTTGATAGAATACAGTTTATTCTTATCATCTATTTTGTTCTCTCTTATTTGTGCTTTCTATTGCCTCTTGATCTTGGAAAAATCTCACATGGTATCAGAGCCACTAGAGTGTCATTGGTTTGCTAATTGAGAGAAATTTGATGTTATATGGGGTTTGCATTTTGGAGCTTTCTATTGAAAGTTATTATTGAAACTTGATGGGTCAAATATGAGGTCACCATTGGATTGAGGAGGTCCAAGAAAGTCAGTTTTTCCTTTTGTTTCATCCAAATCAGATATCAGAGGTCCAAGAAAGTCAGTTTTTCCTTTTGTTTCATCCAAATTGGAAATCACAAAATCCTGATTTTTACAGCTTTGGAGGCTTCATTTGGGCTCATATGGACTCCTTTTCAGGTGCCATTTTTTTCAAAGTGCATAATTTTTCATCTACTTTCATAATCTGTTATCAATTTTCAGCAATTTTGGGTAGAAATTGTACTTTCATCATATGGTCTTATTTGGCCAATTTGGCATTTGCATTGCATAGATCTATCTTTTTGATCTTTTGCTTTGTAGTTCTCAGCCTATTGGGGCAGTTGTAAAACAAAATCAGAAGTCCACCTTGCCATTTTTTGCAAGTGGCCTATTGTACATGCACTACATATAAAGTGCCAAAATCATCATTTTTGGGGGGTACTTTGATTGAGTGAATTTGGGGGTTGTCTCTTGTGCTTTTGTGCTCTTGTGTTCATTCCTTTTTGCTGCTATGGGTTCTTCTAAGTTTCCTCTATTAACTCCTCGTAATTATGCTACTTGTAAAATTGATGCATGGAGTAAACTTATGAAAAAAGGACTAACTCATTATATTGATGGAACTATTGTTGCTCCCGCTGATCCTAAGGTTGATCCAGTTGGTCACTTGGATTGGCTCACTAAAAATATCATGGCAATTGGTACCTTAAGAAAGTATGTATCAAAGGATCTCATTTTTCATACTGAGAAGTGTACTCTAATCAAGGATGCTTGGCAAAAGTTTCAAGACTTGTATGGTCAAGTTGATGAGATTAGGAGATATCAAATTGATAGTGATATCACCATGTTAGATCCCAAGAACTTTGATACTATACAAGATTATGTCACTAAGGCAAATGAGTTGAGGGCACAACTCAAGGATTGTGGCATTGATAAGAAGGATACTTAATTGATCTTCAACTTGATGGGAAAGCTTCCACAAGAATATGTAGCATTTGTTTCTAGTTTCCAAACCCATAGGGTGACAATGGGTTCAAGCTACACAATGCCTACATTTGATGCTTTCACTGAAATGTTGATGATGGAACAAACTAAGTTGATAAGCATGGGCATTCTTAAGGCTTCTAAGTCTCAAGCATTAGTGGCAAATCAAGGGAACAAAGGAAATCAAGGAAAGGACAACTCAAACAAGAAGAAATGGCAATCAAAGCCTAAGGACAAAGCATCATCCTCTCCACAACAAGGAGATTCATCCTCTTCCAAGAGGGATAACTCACCAAAG
This sequence comes from Cryptomeria japonica, assembly GCF_030272615.1. Taxonomy (NCBI): domain Eukaryota; kingdom Viridiplantae; phylum Streptophyta; class Pinopsida; order Cupressales; family Cupressaceae; genus Cryptomeria; species Cryptomeria japonica. The sequence goes on from NC_081407.1 coordinate 796,984,563, forward strand.
AGGGAGAGACCTACTTGTGCCTATTGTAAAAAGTGTGGTCATGAGGAGCGTCGTTGCCATTCTAAGAAGATTGATGAGCTCGCACATATCCTCAAAAAACATAACATTAATTTGCCTAATGTCTACAAGAAGGATGATTCGTCAACTTCCACTTCCTCACATTCAAAAGGAAAAGGGAAAGCATTCATGGCTTCTACGGGTGGGAAGACTCACTCTTTTGGGACAAGAAAAGGAAAAGCTCTTTGTGCTACGACAAGTCATTATTCAGAGAGATGGCTTCTAGATTCAGGGGCTTCTCATCATATGGCATCTTCATAGTCTATGTTCTCTACATTTGAGCCTTACACCATGCCATAGATTTTGATGGGAAATCATACATACATGGATGTGATTGGGAAAGGATCTATTGACATTGGGGATAACTCCTTCAATGATGTGTTGTGTGTACCCCACTTGACAAACATTCTCCTTTCCATCTATCAAATCACACATGACGCAACTAAGAGAGTTGTGGAGTTCACACTTGAGTCAATTTTCATTAGATACTTGGAGACTAGAGCTATCATTGCGACTAGGGTGGTTGATCATGCATCTCGGTTATACTCCTTTTCAGATTCTGTTGATGATGATGATTTCACATTTGATGATTCTACACATGATGATCACACTTCTTGTGATGGTTCAGATTTTGAGGAGAACTTTGGGCACTTGAACATGGGGATTCTCACATGTGACCCCGTTCTTGAGCCTTGTATTTCATCTCCTCGTATTGATATCACATCACCTATTGCACCTGATGATGCGGATAGTGCGACAGTTTTGCCTTCATGTGATTCGGTGTAGTAGGATATTCATTGTCTTCCAGCTTCAGATTCATGGGATGATTACTTGACAGACATTGCAGGTTTGTTTGTGGAATCCTACATTGCAGATTTGGGAGACATCATTGATGACATTCATCTTCTCTTTGATGAAGATGATCCTTCTTCGATTGTTGCGAGGGCACACTCTGACCCTCTTGTTCATTCTCTACATGATCATTCTTTTGAGGTTGACATGATTGTGGATACTTATGTACATTAGTTGGAGGAGGTCTCTTTATCTTTTGAGGAGACATGTGAGTCTTTGGGACATGTTCTACATCCATCTCCACTAGATCTTGGAGTGCCTTTTTCAGCAGTGTGGCACAGTTTACCATGTTTGGAGGGGGTATCTTTCAGCATTGACATGGGGACACTTGAACAGTTTTCAGAGATTCCATTCATCATGAGTTTTTTTCATACATCTTCCCTTCATGATTGGGGAGACTTCATGGATACACCTTTGGTTTTGTTTCTTCCTAAGGGGAGGAATGTTGTTTGACGTTCATGGAGCAGTTTCTTCATACATCGAGCTTCTATCATTGGTGTAGATTCCACATTGAGGGGGGGCTTCCTAGTCTCTATTCTTCTTCTTCTTCTTCTCTCATATGGGGGGGACTTTTTCGTCACATGGGGTTTTGTCCTTCACATACTTCTATGAGAGTTCTTTGTATCTAGTTTTCATCTCTCTTTTGGGGGAGGGTTTTTTCCCATTGGTTTTTTCTCTCTTTCCCCGCTTTGTGAGAGATTTCTTTGCATTATTTTGCATGAATTTGCATTTGTACATGGGTACCTAACATGGCCTCGTAGTCGGGACCCATCTTGCATTGCTTAGTTGCATTGTAGACTTAAGTGCATTCCCCTAAGTTGCACTTAAGGGGGGGTGTTGGTGTAAATAATTATTCATCTTGGATATTATTACACTATACTTAAGTTTACTTAGGAAATGCATTTCATAGTATTTTTGGTATGAGACACTTGGGTGTTTGTGCCACATTGGGATAGTGTGTGTAGGAGAATTTCCAGCTTTTATGGTGTTTATCTTGTTGTTACACTCCACATTCAGTGGATGATCCACCTCATGTGGACTATTATATTATTTCTCCTACTTACCCACACCTATTTCCTACCTACCCTTGTTTCTTATTGAGCCACATGTCATGTTTGTGTGCTCACATATCCCTAGCCTTGCCTATATAAGTAGGCTCATCTACATTGTTTGTACGGGCAATCATTGAACATCTTGTAATGATCCAATTGATCATATTTTGCATCTTGATAGAATACAATTTATTCCTATCATCTATTTTGTTCTCTCTTATTTGTAATTTCCATTGCCTCTTGATCTAGGCAAAATGTCACAGAACCCAAGGAGAAGCTTACACCAAAGAATAAACAGACACCGGATACTCCTACTCTTGAAGAACTATTGAATGAGATTACACAGGAAGGTAATCTGGCAAATGTAAATAAATTGTATCACTCGTTTAAGGATTCAGACAAGAAAACAATTGAAGAAAGTATTGTTTTGCATATAGATGTTTATAAGAAAGTTTTGATTGAAGTAATAGATGTTTTACCAAATGATTTGTATACGAGATTAGAAGCAAAAAGATTATCTATGATGGAACTTGACAAGAAGTTGAAAGTTGAAGCACTATTGGTGGTACATCCTGTAAATTCCAAAGAGGAAATTGATGAATTAATTTCTGAGGCAAACTGGTCAGTTTTTATCAGTGGACACCGACAAGTGAGCCTAATGGCTGGGAGAGTTAAAGAAATTGCTGACGAGATTGTAGATAGTTGGGATGAAATGGAAAAACAAGAAGAAAGGAGCATACCAAAAATGGATAGAATTTTTGCTAAGGTATACCAAAAAGATAAGGATGAGGGTAAAGCTAAGGTTGGTGGTGTTCCTGCAATAAAGATTATTGATAATCTTCCACCTCCAGCTCAAGATACCCCACCGGTACATACATCGGACATTACAACTGATGATACTAACCCGGATTCAGAAATTCTTTTTTCTATGAACATTGATAAACAAGACATTAACATTGTTGTAGATAAGGTAACTGGAGAGGTTAAGGCAGCCGATGGTGAGAATATCAAGATCTCTCACCGACAAACACTATTGAGACACCGACAAAAGATAAGGGAACTAACATAGATAAACCAACAGAAGCAGAGGTAATCACTGAGACAGAGAAACTGACAGAGAATGTGAATAAATAGGAATCAATTGTTGTTAATAAGGAAGAAATAATTAAGGTAATTAGAGAAGTATCTGTTGAGAAGAAAGCTATTGCTGAACCGAGCACATCTACAGGTGAATTCAGACCGACAAACATGACAGATGTTCTTTTGGATTCTATCAAAAGGATAATAGATTGCAATGCCTTAGCATTTAAGGCTATTGATGACACATTACCTATCTTAAAGATGATTTCACCAACATGTAAGATAGATCACATTGATAATTCTTTAGGTAAATTGGACGCATTGTCCAAATTCATTGCTGAAAATGTTCTAACCTTAGAGAAGGTGAATGAGGAAACTGTTAAATAGAGAGTTGATAAATAGAAGGGTGAATTCTTTGAGAGCACTATTAAGAATTGTATCAAGCACATAGATTCATTGTTACCAGTACTCAGTTCTACAATTTTGGAGTATAAGGAGTTGTATAGAGAAGCTTGCAAGCCCCACCATTTGACAGAGGATATTGAAGAGGAAATTAAAAAGACACAAAAAGAGATTGATGACATAGCTGACAATATGATAGGTTCTTTGGAACTTACATCAGTTTTTGAATAGGAAATGGCAGTGTATGAGGAAAAACTGGAGAACTTGGAGAAAGAAAAGGCAAAAATAAGGTTGAAGGCTCGAGAGCTGAAGAGAAAACTTGGTCCACGACCAGACAATCTTATCACTCAGCGAGCTGAATTATCTAAGGCAACAATTCTTGGAGATCGATGACCGGAGTAGTAGATGCACTATCTCACTGGTATGATCCAGCAAACTGAGACAATTCTTTTTGACAACATCAAGTTTATGCAAAGTTTGAACTTAGTTTTGGTGGATATATTTCAAATTGTAACCAATCGGTTACAGGCTTTGAGGTAGAAATTTTGTATTCTTTGATTCTTTTTTACATCCTTTGTCATTTATGTCAAAGGGGAGTAGTAGGAGAAAAATGTATACACAAAGGAGATCACTTGCTCAGGGGAAGCACACTTCTTTTTGGATAACAGTTTTGGATGTTTCTCATGAGTGTTGCCATCAATGCCAAAGGGGGAGATTGTTGGCATTATACACTCTAATGAGAATGGTTGATGTTGTCATTGATGGCAACCAACCGGTATCATGACTCTACACATACACCGGCAACAGGATCAACACCAACACCATCTACCGGCACCGGTAGGCACTTTCATCGACATTCAGATTACATCGACAATGACACATACCAGCACTCATTCTGACTTGAGACAAAGTTTTGTTTATGTATTATAATGTTATTAATCTTTGTAAGCCGACATGGTTTATTGTAAAGACTCATATATGTATGAGATCTCATAGGTCATTTTGCATGTATCATGAACTAGATGTATTATGTGATGGTATGTTTAAGGTGATTATGTAAAGGAAAGCGAAAGGTTTTTATTGAGGTATCTGACAGAGCTTAAACCAATACTGAAGCAAGAATTGGAGATCCTATTTTGAGCAGTACATTATTTGGGAATTATCCTTATTGTAGTCAGTGAGGCTCATCTTTGAGCAGTGCGCTCTAGGCTGTTGGCCTTCCTGCATGTGCAAACCCTATTGTAAGTAATATTTATTCATATTGTCTAGTGAGTAAATATTGTGGGTCACAAATCCCACTAAGGTTTTTCCCACACCGGGTTTCCTCATTAAACATCTTGTGTTACGGTGTGCATTTATGTTGTCTCTATTATTTCTGTTTACTACATTATTTCTTATTTATCGGTACATTGATTTGGGTTACAAAGTTATAAATAAGTTCAATTATTCCATAAATCGGTTAGACACTGATTCACCCCCCCCTCTTAGTGTCTTTGAGACTGTCATTGCATCTAACAAGTTTCATATGGGCTTAGATGTTGATTATACATCTATACCAATGAATGTTGGACAAGGGAGAGGGAGGCTCAGTGATAAATTTAGACAACCTGATGCACCAACACTCGTTAATAAACGAGCATTAATTGGTCCAAACCTTTTGATTCTACGAAAATGTTTGGAGTTATCATAGGTAGTAGATGCAACAACTGATGATGCTAGGCGACATATCTACTCTAGCATTACATAGATTGCCACTTAGGTCGACTAGATGACATTTGATCATGTTGGGAGATATTTGTTGCGATTATAGGGTACCATTCTGTAGGCTACAAATGCAACATCTAGCAGTGGCACCGATCCTTAGGCCTGTGTAGACATACTATCTACACTTGACGTTGCACGCTTGACAGAGCTTGATCCATTGCAGCGAATGAGTGCATTATTGTCTAGTGATTTATTGGATTCGTATACACTTCTTTCTTTGATTCTTGGGATCCCACTCGAGGATGTACTAGCACAAGCGAGACAACATGTACACGAAGGTAGAGAATCTCAGTGTGATATGGGGAGAGGGGAGGGAATTTTGGTGCATCGTACAACCCCTCTACCACATACATCAGTTGATCCCACACCTCCTCCTCGGCCTACACCAAGCGATCTGACACCTAAGCCACCACATTACACCGATGTCGCCTATTACTTTTACACCTCATGGTCACTATACCAATATACTTATTGATGGTTTAGAGGATGCATCGTTGGATATAGATGCTGACCATGTGTCTTTATATTCATCTGAGGTCGGCAGGATCAGGAGAGCCTTCGAGTCTCGTGAGGTACACATTGTTTTTTCTATAAAGTCATATTATTTATTTGATTTTAAATAGTGGGTTTCAACTTCAAAATTTTTAACACAATTTGAATTTTGAATTATATACAACGTCCTATTACATTAGAGACATTAGGAGATTTGCAACATCTTTCTGCTTCTACACATGGTCACAGTCAAGTACACATTGTTTTTTTCTGTAAGGTCATATTATTTAATTAAATTTAAATAGTGGATTTCAACTTCAAAATTGTTAGTTAACATAATTTTAATTTTGAATTATATATGATCCAGGTTCGTAGACCACGTTTGAGTTCTTCATCTCAGATACATGTGGACCATGCACACTCTGGTGGTGCAAATGATGGATTAGACCAGGTAAAATTTGCATGTACTCATGTTGAAGTAAAATTTGCATACTTATAGTTAGATAATATTTGCATGTGCTTATATATATGTGTGCTTACATGCACTTTCTTATGTAGGGACAACATTCATGACATGGATCAGTGGAGGGTCAACTGACTTAGTTTATACATTTTCATTGTTTGATGAGATTATATGTATGTAGTGTGTGTACTTTTTTTTACATATATGTATCTGACACTTGTTTGATGAGATTATATACATATCAGACACTTGTACATGTTTGATGACATTATATACGTATCAGACACACTTGTTTGATGAGATTACTTGTTTGTTTATTACACGTGTCTGTGTCTATGTTATATTTTTATAATTAGTTCAAGTTACATAGAATTGATCATGTTATATTAGATGATAAATCTTGATATTTACTTAATTGAATTGTTTATTTAAAAAATTGAATTATTAAATCAATTAGTTAGTTCAATTTTTAGTTGTTGATTTGATTTAGTTAGTTGAATTGTTGATTTAATTATTAAATTAATCAAATCAATTCAAATAAAAAAGTGATTCAAATCAATTAATCAAATGAGTTCACTGAATTAATCAAATGAATTCACTGAATTAATCAAATTAATTCAAATCAATTAATCAAATCAATTCAATGAATTATTAAATCAATTAGTTAGTACAATTGTTAGTTGTTGATTTGATTTAGTTAGTTGACTTGTTGATTTAATTATTAAATTAATCAAATCAATTAGTTAGTTGAATTTTTAATTGTTATTTGATTTAATTAGTTTAATTATTGATTTTATTATTATTATTATTATTATTATGTTGATCGGTAAAAGGCCAGAGCCAGATAAATTTTATTAATTAAAAAAGTAATTACAACTCCATTCGGTGTGGGCACCAGTAGGAAAGAATGGAGGGAAGAAAACCTCTAGTCTCGCCCAGATCCATTAAAGGATCAGAATCTAATGTTACAGATAGCTAATAATTACATACAAGATACATGAGTCCTTGTCTAATTCACATCCAGGCTAAACTACTTGAAAGAAAAAAATTGACCAAGATTTCCTATGTACTAAAATTCGACCCTTTCCTGAAAATGATGTCTTTGATAATGATGCCCCAAAGATAGCTCTAACGTTTATTCCTTTGTTCTCATCTTGCAAAAAAATAGGTACAAACCATTCCACTGACCTGCAAAGGGCCTTAACACACCTTACGACCAAGATCGATGTCAAAATGTCTAAAACATTACGAAGCATGAATGAAATAAACAATATCAAGAAAATTCTTGTTTGATTAATAATGTCCCACTTCTCTCAAAGGGTAAAGCACCCTTAAGCTTGTCGTGACCATACCTGCAAAAAACCTTCGGACCTGTCCTACAACATATCACTTCAAGAGATGTTAGACCAAAAATATACTCCCATCCATGATGCCAAACCTTTGCCAATAAAGCAACGACAACCACAAAGCTATAAGAAATGAAAAGAACTTCAAATCCAAAACCCTACCTGTATCAAAGTATAGAGGTATCATAGAACTATACTGGGAGATGGGGAGTCATTCGACAAAAGGATCTATTAGACACCTCAACTCCTTACAAAGAAACAAAGAAAAAGCACAGACCAAAACCTTTCAAGAGACATAATAAGACCAATTCTTCCCAACATTCTGCTAATTAAAACACCAAAGAGAGAATTCAAAAAGGCGTCCTTCTTAAAAACATAGACAAGCATCGAGAGCATGAAAGGAGACAAGAGGAGATATCCCTATACCAAAGAGAATTTTCAAAGAGGAACTATCCCATACTACACTGATCTCCTTCAAAATGAAACCAGAAGTGGACATCCTCATTGATTCAGACAGTCTATTTTTTCATAAGAAAACAAAAGCCTGTTAACACACACACACACACACACACACACACACACACACACACACACACACACACACACACACACACACACACACACACACACACACACACACACACACACACACACACACACACACACACACACACACACACACACACACACACACACACATATATGCGTGTGTGTGTGTATGTATATGTATATGTATATGTGTATATCTATATATGTATATGTATATATCTATATGTATGTTCATATATATATATATACACACACACACACACATATTTAAATAAGCAAAGATTAAGAGTAAAGAGGAGATAAATGATACATCATGGAACATCAAGATCTATTAGTACTGCAGGAAGTTAAGATGACAAACATAATTAGCTAAACCCATAAGCAGGATCCGGAAAATAATAAAGAGACGAGAGTTTTTAGTGTAGAACTAAATAGGGACCAATGAACTAAAGAGAGAAAAACATAACTAAACATAGAGCATAAATTAACTAAGCATCCATAAGTCTTTTAAAAGATAAGTCTGAGATATGTCGAAAATTAAACTATAAACCCTTAAGAGACAAAAGGTGGCGGTAAGCAAAACCCGAGGCAATCCCGTCTATCTATCCCGACATCTCCTTGCTCGCTCCTCTGAAACCCTTTCTCCAGAGCTAGCTGAAGAATTAACAGGGCTGGAAGGGATGTCCATGTCATCCGGGATCACTTCAATATTTTTTGCTTCCAAATAGTTGGCCAACCACTTATTACAAGTCAGTTTCCTAACCTGCAAAAGCCACATGAGAAAGAAGAAATTCCTTCGCCTAGTCGGGTTACAGGCTTCAAAGGTGGCCAAATCCTCAATTATCAGGATTGGATATCTAAGCACCCAATTGTTCATCCGAATGAGAATGTCATATTCACGTGGCTTCTGAAGATTAAGCTCCTCATCGATATTGACCATCACCCGCTCCAATTCTCCTAGCAATCCCTTCTCGAATACCTTTTTACAGAGTTTAATTACCACATCCCTGTCATTCTCAAAATGCATAGCCACCACCAAGAACATAGCGACAATGTCTGATTTGGCCTTGGTGCAGTCTACATTCGAGATGTATTCATCCCCAAGGATTTTCATGACCGCCCTGATGACTAGGGGATTCAGAAAGACCTGAATGCCTTTCAATCTTTCCTCCTTAATTTCTCCTACAAAAGCCATTTGCCACTTAAGCCTTATTAATCTTAGCAAAGTATCCATAGGAGATTCAAGACTTTAAGATAGCCAAGATCTCAAACAAGTCTTTACTTATATAAATCTAGAATTAAAAGTTGTTGAGAAGTACAACTCATCTTTCTCGAAGAGGACCGATAATCGCTAAAGGAAGTCACGCCAACAATCCCAAGTGTGCCACCAAGTTGGCTCAACTCTAGGGATTTTGCTGACAATAAGATGTCCTAATAAATATATCAAACAACATCTGGCTGCCCCTAAAAATATGGCGAAAAGCTAAAGATAAATATTGCCATAATCATCCCTGCAATAATATATACTTCTAAATCTCAAAGCATCATAATCCTTTATGCCTATCAAAATTGTTGATTTAATTATTAAATCAATCAAATCAATTCAAATCAAAAAGTGATTCAAATCAATTTATCAAATTATCAAGTCAATTCAATTCAATGAATTGATCAAATTAATTCAAATCAACTCAATGAATTATTAAATCAATTAGTTAGTTGAATTGTTAATTGTTGATTTGATTTAGTTAGTTGAATTATTGATTTAGTTATTAAATTAATCAAATCAATTCAAATTAAAAAGTGATTCAAATCAATTAATCAAATTATCAAGTCAATTCTATTCAATGAGTTAATCAAATTAATTCAAATCAATTAATCAAATGAATTCGCTGAATTAATCAAATTAATGGATATATAGGCATGTATCATGGTAAAAAAAATACATGAGTTCACTTGTTCTAATAAATTAAGTGAGCTCATGGTACATAAAATCTGGATCCTCTCTATCTTTTACTATCTCTAATATCCTTTCATGATCTTCGATAGGCAACCTCCACTTTTGGGGGCCACAACCTCGTTTTTGTAATTTTTCAAAATGTAATCTTGTTTCTATAACTAAATAACTATAATGCATAACTTTTTGGTTGGGCATGTATTTAGTAAATGTAACACCATTGTTATCTATCTTCGTTTGTTGATAATAAGTATCTTCAACCACAACTGATCTAGTGGGATATTGTTGCCCATCAACATCTTCCATTGATTCTGACAATTTACATTTTGGTTTTGTGCATCGTAGTAGGTAATAGTCAACACCTTCTACATTGTCAGGGTCTGCAAGCACAACAAAAATACCACTTGTACACAACAAATTACAAACAATTAAATTGTAAAGTGTATGGTAGAATGTAAAAAGAATTCAAATTTAATTAAAATTTACACAAAGTACATGAAAATGTATAAGGATATTTATATAAAATGTAAGTGTACTTGGCACAACTAAATCAGAAACACGTTCATAATTAGTTGAATATATAGGATCATGAATATCTACAATGACACTTTCTTCAAAAGGAGGCATTGCGACAAATTGTTTCATCTCCCATTGTGAAAAAAATCCATCTGTAATGTTCTGACATTGTTGAATATTTGCATTGTTTTCAATGCAATCAACACAAAAACATGATTTTTCTCTAACCCAAATCACAAGAGGTTTGCTCTGTCATGTAGTCATCACTTGATGCAAACTTCTAATGCCATTAATTGGTTGTCAATTATAAGGATTGGATAGATCAATGTCTTTAACTTCCCAAAAATAGTGTTTGTTGTATGTCGTGTCAAGTGTCCCGAAATGATTTTTGCACCATTCTACTATCTCACTTAAATTTCGTAAGTTGTTACCTCCAAGTTCATATTGGCGAAGTGCACGCTTCGCATAGGCTCCTGCTCCATCATACTCTCTTTTTCCATGTCCACTCTAAAAAAAGTTCCACAAAAACTTTAGATCACGTTTAGCATGTTGTTGTGACAACCAATTGAACTCTTTTGCAGATTTAAATTGTCCTATGAAGTTACAATCAAATCTATTATATTAGTTTACAAAACTTAATTATACTAGATAATTAAAGGACTACAATAAATTTAATCAATTTTTTGGCTTACCGGCACATCCATCAAACTAAATCCAATGTTGTGAAGCATTTATTTGATGATGTATGATATTTTCAAAAAAAATCTCAAAACAATGCCCTACATAACTCCTGTCATGACAAGTATCATCAATGATATCAAAATGAACTTCTTTAATGATAATGCATTTATCTTCACCAGATTCTACACCGTCCACATGAAACTCTGCATGTCTATACAAAACTTGTAAAAAAAATGGTAACCTGCTCAAAATGATAGTATTGACTTTGAATCTTTGCGTGAGGACTGAACACATAGTTTTCAAAGAAGTCTACTATTGAAAGAATACAATCCGGAGGAGAGCAATTTTTTGAGATACGAAACTGTTTTGCTTGCCATCTTGCACCATGACAATGTAGGATGTGTGGATATATCATATTGTGAAATCTATAGATAAACTCTTTGTAAGGCAATTCACTCTTTTAACATAATTTTTTTTGATTCAGCTCCTAACTTTGTTTGACATTTTTCATATTCAAATCTCTTCCATATAACTTGTGCTAAAAGATCAATGTTCTCAATTTGTACAAATTTCTTCAAATCTCCACAATCAACACATGTATTTTTATACATTGTACATTGTACTCATATGAACCTTCTAATCTGTCACATAAAATAGACTCCACAAATTGTGTTGCACTTGTAGGGATGACTACATTTGGATTAGTTTCTGTCATTGCCTTTTTATATGACTGGAGGTACAACTAAAATTCAACATGATTTTGACAACAACAAGCTTCATGTACCTTATTGATACACACAAAACATGGTCGCAATCCCTCAAACATTTTTTGACATATCTTGACATCTGGAAATTTTTGTTTGAATGCTTCAAACAATTCACTCTCTTTTGTGTCTATAACATGTTTTGGATGTGCAATTTTTTGTAGCATCTTCATCTCTAATTTGTATAGTGTCTCTTCTGTTGGAAGAAACATGAGAGTGACTCGTCCAATATTCATTAACAAGTCTTTTTACATCTTCAACAATTCTATCTTTTTGAGGAACCCTGCAAACATTGACCTAATTATTTTTAATATTCTCATCCAATCTATTTCTTTTCCTAATAATCTCTGCACAGTTCTTCTAGAGACATCCAATAACTGGGCAATTGCTTGATTTTGTCTTCTCTGTGATAATTTTTTATTAGAAATTATAGTCATTAATGCTTTCCATGTAGCACTTAAATCAACAGTTCAACTTGTGCTCTCGATACATTTTAGAGCTTCTTGCAATTTTTCAACCACTATCTGATTTATTGACTTCTTTGATGATTTATTCTTGTTATCAACACCCAGCAACTCCAAAACGAGGGTCATTTATTTTCTCCTGAATAACTTTGCAAACAATTGTGCTCTTCCAATTACAGATTTATCTTGCTTGAAAATATTCATCCCAATTTTTTTTGCTATGTAGTTTTTTTGTGCTTTTTGGTACCATATCCTCAACTAAAATCTCATTGAAAAGGGCATCTTCATCCTTCTCCATCAAATTGGACATACCAAAGAATTTTTTTTTGGATTGACCAGGACCGATTTCTTCTCTTTCCTAGATTGGGACCACTTCATTGTCAATGGGAACTTGTTCTTGAGCAAGTGTTGTATCCCTTTTTTGTCTCTTTTAATCGAACAAACTTCCGTAATCTAGTCCTTTTATTGCCCCTTGGACAAATTGCTATTGAGAAGCAATCCAAATCTGTAGACCCCTAAATACACATGCACATATACGTCAAGTCAATTGGACCCATCTTTAAATATAAATATACACATATACATAGTATATACATACATACATGCAGACACACACACATACATGCAAACACACACACACACATACATGCAAACACATAAACACACATGCAGATACATACATGAAAACACACACACACACACACACATACATACATACACATATACACAGTAAATACACAAACATACACATACACGTATACATAGACGCACATACACATGCATGCATGCGTACATACACATATACATAGTATATACATACACATACACATACACATACACATACACATACACATACATATATAGTATATACACGTACACATACATACACACATACACACACACGTACACATACACATACATACATACCCATACCTACACACATTCACACATACATACACACACATACACGTGCATACACAGATACACATGCACACACACATACTTACACACATGCACACATACATACGTACACACATACATACACACACGTACACACACACACACACATACACACATACACACATACACACATACACACACACACATACGTACACACATGTAGACATACATACACATACACACATACTCACACACATACATACATGCATACATACATACACACACACATGTTCACACACACATGTACATGCGCATACACATACACATATATACTCGTGCACATATATACTCACACATACACACATGGACACATACACATGACACATACATACACATGCGCACACACACACACACACACATACTCATACATACACATACACTCACACACATACATAAACACACATACACTCATACAAACATGCACATATACACATACACATACACATACATGCTCACATATAAACATACACATACATACACACACACATACACACATACATACATACACACATACATGCATACACACATACTCGCACATGTAGACATACATACACATACACACATACTCGTATACATACATACATACATACATACTCACACATTCACACAAACATGTACGTGCACATACACACACATACACACACATACACATATACTCATGCATATATATACTCACACATACACACACATATCTACACATACACACATACATACAGACATGTATATATACACACATGCGTGCACATACATGTATACACATACACATACACACATGTATTCATACACACATGCATGCATACACACACATAAACACATACATGTACATATATAGAAACACATATACATAATTTTTTTGTAGCCATTTAGATCAAACATTGCAAACAAGAAGACACAATGATCGTTACAACCAGTGATACTATAAAAATTAACGTGACCAATGTGTATGTTCATAGGCCAAATTCAACCCAATTTCCACGCGTCTAAACACAATAAAAAACACATCAAACACTTTCTTATCCTAAGGTCAATGTTCTCATGGTAGTAACTTCAACCCATAACCTAGAATCTTTGTCAATTCAAGTGTAGGGACACCTTGAGGGTGTATTCACTAATTTTGCCTTTTTCATGAGCGAACAACTAGGGGTCTCCAGGACTGGAAGGATGACCCTATCACCCTCTCCCCGGAAAGCTACACGTAGTTTATGACAAGCTGAGAATTTCTCTCTCATCCCATAGGAGCCTTATGGTGAGTGTCTTGGGGGGGGGGAGGACCATCTATCCCCTTGCACTGAAGCTATCACGATGTTCAGACAAAAAATTTGGTGGGCCACTACTCTAAGGTGTTTAGTGGGGGAACTTCTGCGAAACTTGGTGTCTACCCATGCGGCGACAACTCATTCAAGAACCCACTCCCCGTTCTCCACACAAGTGCAGATACTAGGGAGTATCGTCAGTGTAGATACACGTCAACAAGGCATCACGAATTTTTCCTAACGTATTAATTTATATAGCGAGCAGAAGAAAGTATCGCTTGGGTCGTTCCCCTCTCACCGACCTTATGGGATTCTTAGGAGGGCAAGCCCTTCTACCTAAAAAGAAGATGATAACAATTTCTCTTACACCCAATGCCCAATGGAAGATGAGGGGAGTTCAGATACTTTTGTTATCATCTTTAGGGTTCTATCTAAACACAAAGCATGCCAATGGCACAAAGCAACTCAAACAAGTTAATTAACCCCAAAATGGAATAAAGATGTGAGCCTAATTAAACTAGAAAGGAAAAACAAACATACATGTAGACAAACTTTCTAATAGTATTTAAATGAAAAATGGGTAAAAACTCAAATTATACACGCAATTTAAATATTAAAATATTAATAAATTAAAACAAACATCAAAAATATTAAATTGAATAAAAAATACCTTGTAAAAGTCATCAACAATGCGTCCAAATGGTTGTCAAATTGACCGTGATAACCCAGCTAGTTGACTTCGCAAAAAAAACAAAAAAATCTAATTTTGTCCCATGGTCGGATGGGGGACCAAGTTTGGTGGGCAGCTCGACTAAACTAGCCGATGTGGCCTGCCAAGTGACACCAAAATGGCCATTTTCTCTTTATTTTCACCAAATTGAACTTTTGGCCAATTTTTTTCGTCACACATTTTATTTTTACAAAAAATAAAAGATACCCTTTAACAGAGATCAAAGTCACGAATCCAATCGTATAATTTTTTAAATATTTTTTATCAATTAAACATTGCAAGTATCTTTTTAATGTTAAAAAGGAGGCCGATTAGAAATTAAAAAACTAATATAAAATGAAATTAAAAAAATTATAAAATTATTTTTCACTAGATGAGAGAATCTTCTCGAAAATGTTTGTTTGTTTTTTTTGTTTTTTTTGGTTAGTGATAAATTTACGAAAAATGTCAAATTTAGCTATGTTGGACTTCAAAATATTTTAATGATAAAAATCTACATCAAATTTTATTTATTTATTTTTTAACACTACATATATATGTTCTTTATTTGAAAAAACTAAGTCCATTTTTCTTTTTTTTGGTGACGCCAACTAGAACCCCTAATTTTCAGCAATGAAAAACCTATCTTTGAATTAATAAAAAAATATCAATTTTTTTTCTAAAATTTTTAAAAAATAAAGACATAAATTTCATTAATATTTCTACATTTCATTAGTTTACATCATTTCAAAATTCAATTTAGAAATGTCACTTTTATGTTGTCGAAGTTAAACAGTTTTAGTTTTGTTCGCTGGTGCCTTTATAAAAGTGTAACACAACATTGTGTTTTTACCCATTTGCATTGCTTTGGCTAAAGTTTTAAATATAAAAATTGTATTTCTATATGGATATGTATATCATGGTTCACACACCTCTTTCTCAAACTTATTATTGAAGATATTGAAGTTTTCATATGAACATGTTGTTACATCAAACAATTATGATACAAAAAGATAATTTCACTAATTTAAGAAAAATCCCAAAACTATTCATATAACCTCTATATATTGGAATTGGTACATTCTCATTGACTCATGGAAATATTTTTTTTTTTATTAGCAAGATCATATATTATATGTCATCTTACACATGCGTGCGTACATACATGTTATATTTTTTTCTTTAAAGTTTCTCAATTGACTGACCCATTATTCCTTTTGTTTTGCAAGTAAAAACCAAGAATTATAGTTATATTACATTTCATGTGAACATATTTATGTGCATATGTCTAAATGTACTCATATACACTTATGCATGCCCACATGTTTTATGCCTAATTTACACAATGGTACTTGATGTCTTAAAATGCACTTAGTCTAATGAGTCTATGCTATAGGTATCCTTTTTTCCACCATAGCAATAAAATAGAGTACATAAGTATACAATAGTGTTTCAACGATAAAGTGATAAATTCAAATATAAATATGACAATAAAATAGAGTACAAAATAATTTTTAAACAACAAAGTAATAAATTAATAACTCCAAATTGAAAAACAATTACCCTTGGTTCTCGTGGACAATAAAACAATCTTGTCATTAGCATTTTTATTAGCAAATAAATTATTTCATGGGAATCTCATGGATTTTAAGACCTATAAATTCTTTTATGACTTGGTTTTTTTTTCTCAAAGTTAAGATATATTATGATATATTTTTATTTAGTGATGGTATATGGTCATTTGACTTCTAGATATACTATAATTGTAAGAATATGTGTATATGTATTTATATATGTATATACATGTATTCATAAATATATAAAAACAATAATATGAGATTGAAAAGAATAATCTGTGGGAAGTGTTAAATATGTATCCGAGAAAATGATGCTACTTAGTCAATTAAATCTAAAATTTTCTAAAATAAAATTGAAATCATCCTTCTAGGCCCTTTTTAAGATAAACTTATGCCAACTTAGAAAGTCTTTCTTTCTCCTGCCTTGTCAAGGATTTTTACTTGATTAAGAACTACCACTATGTTTGCTCAATTTTATCCTTGTTGACACTAGGGATAGTTCCAACATCCATATTAATGTCAATGGTGGTTCCAAGAACCTTGTTGACTTTTGCCAAAGGTTCCAACAATTTTAGATCTTTTCAATTTTTTCTATAAGTATTCATCAGAACTTACACTCAAAATAGGAAGCATTGAAGGTTCTCGGGGTTCCTGAAATGTTCAACAAGTTCTTAGTTGAAGGAAAGCCTAAAATACTAGCACATTAACCTTTTCATTTATCTCCCATTTCCTTCCAAATTTGACACGGTGGGACTCATTTGACTCTAGTTTAGGATAAATACCTTGGTAACCCAACTTTGATAATTTTTTGGCTTCTCAACTCTTGGGTGTATGACTTGCATAAAATTCCAATGACCAATGAATTGAGGATCAAATTTCACAAGAGATACATAACATAAATAACGTGGTAATGGGAGGGAAATAACTTTTCAATTTTGATACATTGTCAAAGACTTGATTATGCTTTTACAAATTGAGCAGAGTTTCGATTATCGAACTAAAAGTTGGAAGCATGCCCAAAAGTGGCATAAACATAAAGGAAACCCAACAATCATAAAAGACCAATAGTATTTAGAATTAGCTTTTTTTGAAATGAACAATCAAGATTTTAGGGTTGATGGAGAAAGTATGTAAGCATAAGAATGAACAAAAGCTTGATAACCCCAAAAACTCAATATTTGGCCAACTTTGGATCTTCAAATGGGATATTTGACTAGGACATAGACACAAAGGAATGAAATCTTGCAAGGCATAAAAGGTGTTATATCAAAGATGAGATTAACAGCTACATCTCATGTGCTCCTTATTTTGGCATCATAGGCTTGTGCACAAATCAAGATCAACTCAAAACTTTGAATTTTAGATGAAAATCCTACCAAACTATTATACCTACAAATTTGTGCATATCCAAAGATTTTATTTAAAAACACCTTGAGTCAATAAGACTTAAATCACTATTTGTGATGTCGTACACTAAAGAAGTAATCTTGGAGGCTTCAATAACACCCTAAAATTCATACTTAATCATTCTTAGTAATTTTTCCAACATTGCCACTCATTTCAAAACTCATAAAACAATAATAATTGTATGTAGTCTATTAAAAATCCATTTAATTTGTGAAAATAAATTAAAGATATTTTATGTTTTTGGGTCTCAAGAGGATAGGAGGATTTGAAACCGATTTCCAATATGCTAATAAAGCTCACTGGTTTGATAAAGAAAAAGTACTTCATTATGTGTGTGGGATCCAGACTTCCAGAGAAGATTGAAACATATTGTGTAAGTAAAAATGTAGTTTGGATCCCCAAAAATTAGATGATGATAAATAAAATGTTCAAATTTAGTCTTATTACAAGGATCAAATAAAGGAAACTAAAACTTTGAGACCAAGTTAAAAAAGTGCTTTAGATATCCTAAAGTTTGGAAAGATACATTATTTTGTTGTGCACGGGTTTGAACTCTTTGGAATGATTTGGAACTTTGGGATGAACTTCTAAATTCTTAGATATCTCTAAACATACATGTTTGAAGGTTAGCTTGAGTTACTTCACACACTTGGAGGTTTCAAGTCTCTGGTGAAATTAAGAACCTTGAATCTAAGGTTCTAGGTTGTAACATAGTTCCAAATTTTAAAACATTAAAATACTTCATATTCTTCATGGTGTTTTAGTCACACAAGGAATTAGAACTTCGGATAAATGATGCATGATGACGACATTTACTTTTGATATTGAAAACCTAACAAATTAAGATCACAAGTTTGGGGGAATTAGAGAGATAGACGGGTCAATGAGCATTTGAATGCCTAAAACTATGGGAAAACCCAAAAAGCATGAATACTTATCAAATTCACATGGATATTATTTCAAAAAAATTACAAGGCAAGGATTTCACTTTGCACAAAAAAGAATATCCTTTTTAGTTTATTCACTTAACCTTAGAAAATCCTTAGAAATAGATAAGATCAAATCCCAAAAAGTTTTATGAATGGGAAACACATAATTGACAAGAAACGCAAGAAAATCCAATTAAAAAAACATTAAAAGAAATACAAACCTATATATCATCAATAAATTAGGAAAAACTACAAAATAGAATTATGAAGAAACAACCAACCTAGAAATATGACAAGGAAGATAAATGGCATATAGAAACAAATGGTTCCACAAAATTTATGAACTTTAAAACTCAAATAAAAACACCAAACGCAACCAAACAATATGAATTCAATCAAAATCTCAATAATAACATTTTTTTATCATCCAAAGATAAAAAATCACAAGTTTTTAACATAAAGTAATATATAAAATAAAAAGTGAAAAAAATAAAGACTAGCTACCTCACATGCTTAATATTAGGTGCTTTTATTAGGTGGGTATTCAAGACCTAAAAGGTACTAGGAATTTGAAATTAAGTTTGGGAGTTCTAAGGTTCTCTAGACTTCCAAAATTTTGAAAATTTAAATCATAAAACAAACACATGCAAACATCAAGAAGCAAATGGAACTAAATTCTAAAGTTCATAAAACCAAAGTCTATTAAAACTATGGGTGTTATGTTTTCTTAAGAACCAAGGACTTGTTCCAAAGCATATGGAAGACATGAAATTTTTTAAAAATATAAACACTAAAGAAAATAATCCATGATAGAAATTATAGTCACACAAATATGTCCAACTTAATTAAATAAATATTCGCTATTTATTTGATTAAAAATCCACTAGCCATCAGTTAATTAAATTAACATTTAATTAATTTATTCCCAAACATTCTTCTATTAATTAAATAAATTATTCAATTTATTTTAATTAATTCATTAAATCAAATTCACAATCAATTAAATAAATAAAATCTATTTATTTAATTAAAATCCCCTTTTTCTTTTTTTAAATAAATTAAATAGAAATATTTATTTAAATCATTATCCCCCCCCACTTGCATTTTCCTACAAATGCAACTTGCACACATTTATTGAAATAAATGAATTTTTATTTTAATAAAATCCTATTTTCCCTCACCCACCAAATCCAATTGCAAAATCTAATCCCCTTCTAGATTCTTCTAACCCCTTCCTAATTAGCCTAATCCATCCCCTAATTATTGTCACATTCCTAAGCAAAATGAAGTCACTTCTCAAAGACTTCAAAAGTCTTTGAAAAACATTTAATGCTTTGTGTGTTCAACAAATTAACCCCCAAAGTCTTCCAAGACCACTAATGGCTCTTACATGACCATTTATGGCTCTTACATAACCATTTATGGTTATTTCAAACTTGTCTCCCCAAACATTTATTGTTTTGACCATATTCATCATTTTCACATTTGCACAAGAGTTTATCCATTGGATAAAAGCTTTATTCTTTGAATAAAGAGTTTATTTATTCAACTAACCTTGACTCTAACTCTCAAAGTCATATCAAGCATTTAATGCTTATTCCCTCCCCTCTCAACCTATCTCACATTGACACTTGTCATCCTGGGATTGGGTTGAAAACCCTCACATGGATTTGAAATCATTCAATCCTAACCCTTGTTGAGATTACTCAATCTCAACCATCCATTGCTCCATTTTTCCTATAAATAGAGCCCATTTCTTCATAATCCAGATCCTGAAAACTTGTATGCATTTAACCTATAGGCATTTTAGAGAGCATTTAGCATAGCAAACTAAAATCTTGTTGTTTTTGGGTTAAAATCAATCATTTTATTATCATCTAGTATTTTAGCTTTTCATTTTACATTAAGAGCAATATTTCAATCTCAAACCTCCTTAAGCATCCATAGTGCAAAAAGCTGCTGAGAGCTACACTATTTTGGAACTTGGAGAGGAGAGGAACAAGGGAGAAGGAGCTAAGAGCATGCTAAGAGGCATTTGGAGATGCCTCATTATTTTTGTTTCGTTTGTTAGATATATTAGCATGATTTTAGCATCTCTTTTGATATGCCTGTTTAGATTAGCTTTTGGTTAACTAACACTAACGATTTTCTGGTTTCTTGTGTTGTTGGTTATTTGCTAACATTGTCCATTTTGCAGAGCATCATTTGGTGAACCCGACGTGAATCCAAACACCAAAAAGATCATTTTTTAAAAACCAATAACATGTTTGAATGTTGAAAATGTCACATAGGTTGCGCTTTGGCGCTATTGAACTCGTTCCAGCGCTATTGATACTTGTTGTTCTAGCGCTATTGTTCTTACAATAGCGCTATTGTATCAAGTTCAGCGCTTTTGACACTATTTTGGCGCGTTTGACATTGTTTTGGCGCTATTCACCCTGTTTCAACGCTTTTGCCTTCTCCGTCTTTCCCTTTCTTTTAGCGCGTTTGTGTTAAATAGTGCTTCTGTTCAAACACAGACTAGCGCTATTATAACAGAACGTTGTACAAATCACCTTGTAACCAAAAAAAATAAAAATTAGGCTTGTAGAAGCCCACCAGATAGGCGGATTTTACTAACTATTTTTCTCTTTTGTGCAGGTTTAAATTAGATTAAAAGGTAGATTTATTTTTTTTACTAACTTGTTTTTGAAGTTGGTTTTAAAAATGAATTCACTTTTTATTTTGGTTTAAAATTAACTTCACATTTCAAATTTGGGCTTTAAAAAAAAGAATCACACATTTGTTTGGGCTCTTAAAAAGAATTTCATTGGTCCAAGGTAAAAAGAACCACAAACTTATACAAAACAACTTTATTTCTTGCAAGTTAGGAAACAAACTTCATTTTGGTGCTTAAAATCAACAAAACAAAACTTATTTTCTTGCATCAACTTAAAGAAATTTACAATCAACACTTTGTTTTGGGCAATCTAAAAAGAACAAGCCATTTTTCCTTCAAGCTCAAAAAAACAATTTTACTTCAAACAAGACATGTTTTCAATTCAGTTGACTAGGATTTTCAAAGTTCCTAGTTTACAAAATATTTTGCCTTTGAAGTTAAAAAGAACACCATGGCTGTTGGAACAACATCTCCAAATAGTTAGATCACATTGCAATGGCAGATTAAAAAGAACAAGTGTTTTTCGTGCTTGGCACACTTGTGCAAAAAGTCGGTCGAGTGGTCCTACTTCTAACACACACTATCCTCTCCCTTGGCTTTCGTGGTCCTAGGTGCAAGAGAAAAGTGTTAGTAACACTCAAAATTTTTATCTTTTTAAGAGAGGCCTGCCAAGAGACACATCACTCTTGGGAACGACCTCGCGCGGTAAATCCTTCGAGCCGCTATAGAAATCAGGTGAGAGCGAAAGTTGTAACCTTGGGTATAGCTGTTCCTACAGTGTAACTGGTCGAAATGACAAATGGGCCCCACCACCAGTTACAAGGCTCTCAAGTGAGTCACTGCAGAATGAACTTATGTCCAAAAACATCGAACATGACTAAACACCTTTAAGTAGTAGCCCACTCGTTCTATTGATTGAGGATATTTGCGATATAATTTAGTGCAAGAGCATAGATGGTTTTGCTCCCAAGATACTCACCATACATATTTCCTTGAGTAGAAACATAGCTTTTTGAAAAGTCACTTGTGACTTGATAAAAGTGGTGACTCCCCCACCATAGGGATCATCTATTTGTTATGCTCGTGCAAGACTTAGTATATCACATCCTTACCTGCCACGACAGGATTCATAAGGTATGTAGTACCAAAGTCGAAGAAATATCAAGATGTAGGCTAAATTTATCACAACTAGCCATTTGACCTTAGGGATAAAAAGTGTTTGAAGTGTGTTCGTTTTAAAGACCAAGCGCCAATTGAGCCGACTTCAAGCTTTGGAAATACACCTTAAAAATACATCTAAAGGAAGGGTCATATACAAGTCCAAGGATTGGGTTGATCTAGACCCATTCTCATTTGTGCCTTTGGGGGCAACATTCTTGTGTTTGTGTGCTTGCTTTGTTTTCTTGTCAAAGAAAAATCAGAAAATCACTTCCAAAAAAAAACAAAAACAAGTATTCATCCAACCAAACACATCAAAAACAAAGTGCAAACAACAAGAGTATCAAAACTTTATGACCATTCTTCACATCTTGCGAAAGAATAAGCGTCATCAAAATATCAACTTGAAAAGAAGACCATTAAGCTCAAAGGCTTTGATCAAAAGGAGGAAATTCTTCTATATAAATAGACAAATCTTTGTCTCACATAGAGTCTTTCTGCATCACATGCGCCTCTACCTTCAAGGCAAAACAAATGAATTTGATTCAAAATCATTGAACTGCAGAGCTTTTATGCAATATAGAGCTCTGAGTTATCACAAAAACCAAGGAGGTAAGATTAATCCCAACTTTTTTCCAAACATTTGTATCACCTACAACACAACTCGAGATATACCACCAACACCCGAAAGGGAAGAGGTAGAGTTTGTCCCATTTGTAACACAAAGTTTTTATTGAAGTTGAAAACATTTTTCATCCATTTCATCCATCATCACTTCATCATCAATCCATTCCAACTCTCAAAACATTAAAAGGTTCTTGTCCCAAGTTCTCTTTTAGAGATTGCTTGAATCAAAAACATCACATCACTTTTTAGATTGTTTCTACATCTAGGATAAGCTCATCCTAAGAGACACATCTACGCAGGTTAAAACTAGTTCATGAGTGAATCCTCTCATTACTAGGTAGTTCAATCTGTAACACATCTCAGATTTCTCTACACCTTATCACATCAAAACTTATCAAACAAGCAAGCAATTCAAAGAAGGAATTTCGGTTACATCCACCTTAAAAGTGCTAGAGATCCACGTGCAACACAATTCACCAACCATCAATCTTTCATTTCATCAAACAACTCATTATCGTTTTCACACAACTTCAACAAAAGCTTGTAAAACAAAATGGCCCAAACCCGATCACAATCAAGGCAACAAGAAATAGAAATGGAAGAAGAAGAAGAGGAAAATATCAATGAGTTTCAAGAGGCACTTGGAGGAAATCTGAATGACGAAAACCCAAGTACTCCTACTCCTGCAACAATAGAAAGGGCTCAACATAACCCTCTCTTTAACAGACTGTTTGACGAAATACTCAGGAGCAATGCGGATGCTCACTTCTTAAAACTCGCTCAAGAAGGAGCAAAACTCCCCTCTGACTTTGATCTTGCCCAATTAAGACAAGCATCAGAAAGACAAAGTCACCATGAAGAGGAAGGAGGTAGAGTTCCCATCAGATATAACATTCCTCGAGGTAACCCACCACCTCCTCCTCCAACTGAAATGGAGATGTTGCGGCAACAAGTCGAGAATCTCACTCAACAACTTCATAGTGGTGTCAAAACTAACCAATTCTCACTCCATGACATCTATCCTTATCCTTTTGATAGGAATCTTTATATGCCACCCTTTCCACGAGGATTCGAAACACCCAAATTCAAAAAATATAGAGGAAAGGGAGATCCCCGCGCTCATGTCAGAGAATTTCATTCTGCTTGCCTTGAAGTGGCATATGAAGACACGTACCTAATGCACCTTTTTCCCCAAAGCTTGGGAGGAACAACCGCATCATGGTTTTCCCGACTATCAGGTGGCATTAGAACATTTGAGGAACTTATCTAGAAATTCCTCGCTCATTACTCCCATAATATTGAACGCAACATCACCATGGCTGATCTGTGCAACACCAAACAAAAACCAGGTGAACTATTCTCAGTATTCCTGCAACGATGGTGCCAAATGTCTAGCAGACGTTCACTTCAGTTACCTGAATGAGAACTAGTGGAAATATTCATTTCCAACTTAAACGAAGAAATGGAATTTCACCTGGATGTCAAAGACACAGACTCTTTTAATGATATGATCACCAAGGGTTTGAAATGTGAACGAGCCCTCATCAAGAAAGGACTCATCAAAATCTATAATGAACCAAAGGATGGTCCTCGCTCATGCTTCAATAGCGATAAACCAAGCTTCTGGAACAAAAACAAGAATATCATCAACGATGGGGTTGTGGATGCCAGGACTATACAAACTGCACAACCTGTGGTTCGGTTTGTAGGACAAAATCCTCCACCTCTGAATAACACAAATGTTCCTTCCAATCAAAGTCGCATCACATCTCACGATGAACCAAGACCTCGACAACAAAATAGAAACGCACATACACTCCCTTAGGGGAACCCATTGAAACAGTATTGCGACAACTCATTTCTCAAAATTTGGTCACTCTACATCAAACTATGAGCCTCAGGTCAAACCTGCATGGTGGAGAGATACTGAACACTATGATTTCCACCAAGGGAGAGGACACAAGACAAGTAATTGTCACCGATTGAAAAATCTTATTCAGGATCTTATTGACCGAGGAGAAATTGAAATTGAAGGCCATGACCCCAAAACAACAAATAATGATCATCTGATGTTCAAAAATCCACTTCCATCACAAGATCAAAGGGGTCCTTCTACTTCCAGGAGAGGAACTGATACCACAGATTATACGCAGGATGCATATAATTATACTGTAAATCACCTATATGATGCCAATGAACAAGTTGCAACTATAACCATCAAAAATCCTAACTCCAATTGCAATGTTGTTACACATCGTGACAAGGTCACCATAAAGGCAGCTCCACAAGGCACCACCTCCATCCCAAAGCAGTACAATCTTGTGGAACAATTAGACAAAATGCTTGCGCTTATATCCATTTTAGAACTATTGCGCCTATCGCCATCCCATAAAACTATCTTGGATCAAGCACTCCAAGAGGCATCAGTCCCTACAAACCTGAATACATACCAATTTCAAGCCATGGTTGGAAGTCTAAAGTCATCATCTTGTCTCACTTTTTCCGAAAGTGACAACTCTTCCTTCCAACAACCTCATAACGCTTCGCTACACATTGAAGGCTTTATCAACTAACATAGGATCAAGCGAGTCTTGATCAATAATGGAGCAGGCCTGAATATTTGTACACTACAATTGGTCACAACATTGGGATATGCCATAGAATCAGTAGATCCCCGCAAGAAGATCACAATCAAAGCCTATGACGATGTAGAGCGTTCATCCAAAGGAGCTGTGGTACTACCAATCCGAGTGGGCCCTATAGTAAAACACATCATCTGTTAGGTTCTGGAAGACCTTGGATACATGCCATGCAAGCCGTTCCATCTACCTACCATCAATGTATCAGGTTCCCACATAACGGTGTAGAGATCACAATCTTGGGCGATGCAAATCCCTTTGCGTATTGCCATAATATCAGCCATCAACCAGAGATTACCGTTCCTAATAATAGAGAAGCCATTTCCTCCACATCATATACAAGTCCCGCCTCTCTTGCCAGTTCGAACACCACTATACCAAAGCAAGAAAAGCTTAAAATGAAGATAGCAGAGGAAGGTCCTGGGGAATACAACTTGAGTCAACTCTTTTGTGTGGAACAAATGCCCACTTCTCCTCGAAGGCATGGTAAACCACAACAGTTACTCCAGCAACCACTAAACACGCCTGCATGTGCTTTGATGCCTTTCATCCTTAGAAAGAGTCAAGAAGAAGAAACCCAAGATGAGGACTTGGCAGACTGGATTTATAAAGATCCCATCACCACTAATATACCGCAAGTTAAACTTCCTACAGATCAGTATGGCAAAGGTCTCCTCATTATGCAAAGAATGGGGTATGATGGTCAGAGTGCTTTGGGATATTGCAAACAAGGACGACATGAACCCCTGCTGCCAGAATTGAAGCCCAAAAATAATACAGGCCTAGGCTTTGAAAAGGAGATATTTCCTAAGCTCATATTCAAAGGAAAACCCAACAAACCATTATGTCAGCCTACTGCAAAAAGGACACCTTTCACTATCAAAGCAGCCTCAAGCACCATCCCAACTGCCCCATCGAGGCACAAAACCCCAACACAACTGTAGACACCTAAAATTGTCATGTCTAATTAAATAAATATTTTATTTATTTAATTACTTTAGCTTAATTCTTCTATTAATTAAATAAATCTTTATTTATTTAATTAATTCATTTATCCTCTTCTAGCCTTATTTCTCATTTAAATAAATACATTTATTTATTCAAATTATCCTTTTCCTAAATTAAATAAATATCTTATTTATTTAATTATCTCACTTCCTCTATTAATTAAATAAATCTCTATTTATTTAATTAATTCATTAGCCTTTTCTACCCATGACACATGTCATTCATCTCTTAATTCATACACTACGTACCCCTTTTATTATTTTATTATTTCTTTTACCTACCCTCTAATCATTGCCGACCTCCTTTTACACCTCTCAATCTTATCCCTCCACTTCATATTGTGTCTTCTATATAAGGATATGCTTCCCTCATTATCAAACCCTAATCATTCTATGCATTCGAATCATCTCTTATGCAATTGACTACACTACGATCCTACTTGCAACCACATTCTGTTCTTTGTTGAGCTCTTGTGCACATAAAATCTGAGAGCAAATATATCAAGCAAGATCAATGGAGATAGGAAGAATGGAAATAAAAACCCTATTGGACATGTGATGGTATAATCTTTGTGATTTCGTTTGATTTGCATCGTCTTAGGTAATCTTCATATGTTATGGTGGATCTTCGTTGATTGCTAGGCTAGGGTTTTGTGGTTGAATTCATTTAGCCTTTCAATATTGTTATTATTGTTATCCATTTTCACCATATACAACAACCATCACCAATGCCACTCATCTCACCAAACAAACCAGTGATCCCATCAGCAACAACAATAACATCAATAGCACCATTAGCAGCAGCAACTGTATCAGAACCCGTAGCAGCATCTATGGCACCAGCAGTTCCAGCCGAAGCCACTGAGTCAACACTGCCAATACTCCCAGTACCATATTCTTTTATCCCCATCGACCGCCTTGCAGCACCGATCACTACAAAGGTACATCAACCAATCACACCTGCAGTATTTAACTCAAAAGACATCACAGTATGGTATAGTAATCGGATGTTGGAAAGTGACTCAGAGACTGACTCACATGAGTGGGAATTTGATTCTATACAACTTAACACTTCAGATGAGGAAGACACATCACTACCTCCACCACGCAAAGACATCCCTGTTTACGGAGAAGCACAGATAAAGACCACTTGGGTTCCTGAACTGGAAACATCTTCCATAGACCCTACGTCTCATCCTACGCCTGATTCTGATAGGGAGAGTACCATCAACGACCTTCACCATAACGTCTTAACCCTCACTGATACATCTAACGCACTTAACCTAATCGATGAAGTAATGCCCATTATCCACCCTGAACTCATCGAATGGAACCAACCAAATCCCCCATGTCTTGACTTCTTCCAAAATGATGAGGCCATCATTGACTTTTTGGAATTAAGGGATAACCTACCAAGCGAGGATCACAAAGCTGGATTCGCCATTGAACTTAATAGCGCAACATACTTTGGGGCGGATGCCAAACCTTTCAGCTGCAAAAATATAACAATAAAACATGGATCTTCCAGTGAAAACCACACTGTGGCACTGTTTGATCCAACAAAATTAAAAAGAAAGAGCGTATCCAATGGTGAAAACCTCTCTGAGGCGCCTGAGGATGAAGGGTTTGACATTCTCCTTGCTAATGCACAATAGGAACGATCAACGATTCTCATCGAGGAAACCAAAGAATACAATGTGGGGACTCCTGAAAATCCTCATCTCATACATCTGGCATCTCTTCTCACTCGAGAGGAACAACCTAAATTTATAGAATTCTTTCAAAAGCGTCAGATCAACTTTGCATGGTCATATGCAGACATGCCTGGGCTTGATCCTGATTTAGTCATGCATCACCTAACCGTAGCAGAAGGAGCCAAACCTGTCAAGCAGAAGCTTCGTAAGATGCATTCTCAAATTGCAATGCTAGTCAAAACAGAACTCAAGAAACTCCTAGATGTTGGTTTCATTAGACCAATTGATTATGCACAATGGATCTCCAACATTGTTCCTGTTGGCAAACCAAAAGGGGGCATCAACATTTGTACTAACTTCAGAGATCTAAATAAAGCCTGTCCTAAGGATGACTTCCCCCTTCCAAATATTGACATCATAGTGGATATGACAGCAGGACATGCCATGCTTTCACTCATGGATGGCTTTTCGGGATACAATCAGATAAAGATCGCACCAGAAGATCAACATAAGACAACCTTCACCTGTCCATGGGGCACATATTGCTGGAATGTAATGCCTTTTGGTCTAAAGAATGCAGGAACGACCTATCAAAGAGCAATGGCCACCATCTTCCATGACATGAGGCATACT
Organism: Cryptomeria japonica; assembly: GCF_030272615.1. Taxonomy (NCBI): domain Eukaryota; kingdom Viridiplantae; phylum Streptophyta; class Pinopsida; order Cupressales; family Cupressaceae; genus Cryptomeria; species Cryptomeria japonica. Next base: position 797,014,251 of record NC_081407.1, read on the forward strand.
ATGATGGAAGATTATGTGGATGACTTACTAGCAAAATCACTCACTAGAGAAGGGCATCTCCACGTCTTAGATAAAATATTTGGTAGACTGGAACAATACCATGTTCGACTCAACCCAAAGAAATGTGTCTTTGGAGTGACCTCTGGGAAGCTTCTAGGATACATTGTCTCAAGCAAAGGTATTGAGGTCAACCCAGCAAAGGTAAAAGCAATCATGGACATGCCACCACCAAAGAATATCAGCCAGCTAAGGACATTACAAGGGCGGCTTCGATCCATCTGAAGATTCATTGCACAACTGGCTGATAAGTGTCACCCATTTACACACCTGCTACACAAGAACATCCGCTTTCAGTGGGATGCTCGATGCCAGCAAGCATTTCAGACGCTTAAAGACTATCTCATGAATCCACCATTGTTGATGCCACCAGATCCAAGTAGACCATTGTTACTCTATATCTCAGCAACAAGTACAGCATTGGGTGTACTATTGGCACAACGTAATGCAGAAGGAAAAGAGTGTGTTGTTTACTACATCTCTCACACACTGGTGGGCTATGAACTCAATTACACGCCTATTGAGCGAGCTTGCCTAGCAGTAATCTTAGTAGCCACTAAACTAAGGCACTATCTGTTAACACACAAAGTACAACTCATTGCAAAGATTGATCCACTCAAGTATTTACTCAGCAAAGTAGCATTGACAGGTTGCTTGGCCAAATGGGTGATGATTCTAAGTGAATTTGACATCGAGTATGTCGATCGTAAAGCTATCAAAGGGCAGGTTATTGTAGATCAGTTGGTCAATGCGCCTCTCATAGGCGATCATCCTCTCATTTCCAATTTTCCAGACGAAGAGATATTCATGATCACAACAACACAACCATGGAAATTATACTTTGATGGTTTGTACACTAGGCATGGCTCGGGGGTAGGCAATCTGTTTATCACACCTCAAGGTGACAACATCCTGAAGTCTTACAGGCTCACATTTCCATTCACTAACAACATAGCAGAGTATGAGGCCTTGATCACAGGACTCAGGTTAGCCGTACAATGGAAATTACAAGAACTGCAAGTATATGGCGACTCCCAACTAGTCATTCGACAAGCAACAGATGAATATCAGACCAAGGATAATAAACTCATGCCATATAAGCAAATGATGGACAATCTAAAGACATCATTTACCACTATCACTTTTGAGAAGATACCAAGAAATCAGAATCGAGCTGCTGACTCTATGGCTACCTTCACATCTCTCCTAGATCTTCCACAAAATTCAACACGCTATGATTTCTTGGTAAAACAACTTTGGATTCCCGCTTATGATATCCCTAAATCTGAAATGATATGTCACCTTGTCGGTTCTGATTCCCCATGGTACGGTGAATTCTACACCTATCTTCGCGATCACACCCTTCCTCCCAACCAATCGAATAACCAACGTAAAACCTTCATTCGCCAAACTGCTCGATATACCATTATTGTTGAAACCCTATACCGATGCGGTCTTGATGGTACTCTCCTTCGATGTCTGGAACAAGGTGAGATAACAAAGGCTTTGGAAGAAGTCCATGAAGGAATTTGCGGGACTCACTCGAGTGGTCCGTCACTAGCCAAGAAACTCCTGCGCAATGGATACTATTGGCCATCTATGGAAAAAGATTCCTACTACTTTGTCAGAAAATGCAAGAAATGTCAAGTTCATGGTGACCTGATACATGCACCAGCCTAGGAACTACAACCAATCACAACACCATGGCCTTTTTATCAATGGGGCCTTGACCTTGTGGGTAAGATTCATCCATCTTCATCCAACAGCCATAAATTCATTATTACCGCCACCGAATATTTCACAAAGTGGATCAAAGCTGTTCCACTTACCCAAGTCACCGGCAAGCAAATCGCCTCATTCATCCTCAACTACATCATTTGCCGGTATGGTGTGCCCATGTCCATCATCACAGAGAACGGTCTTCCTTTCAAAAATCAGGATGTCCGTGAACTTTGTGAGAATTTTCATATCCAACACCGCTTTGCCACTCCCTACTACCCACAAGGCAATGGTCAGGCCGAAGCATCCAATAAAAACATATTGAGGATCCTAAAGAAGACAGTCAATGATGCCGGTCGTGATTGGCATGTTCAATTGAATCCAACACTATGGGCATATCGAACTAGCATTCGAACCCCTACAGGTGCAACTCCCTACTCATTGGTCTATGGTGCCGAAGCTATCTTACCTATTGAGGTTGAGATACCATCACTATGGGTTTCCTTGCACAATCTAATAGATGATGAAGCGTACAGAGTCTCACGCCTCCAAGACTTAGAGTTACTCGATGAGAAGCAACAAGCTGCATACAATCACCTCAAAGCCTATCAGCAGCGCATGAGTAGAAGCTACAATCACCGAGTTAGATCTCATAAATTTGAGGTAGGTGATCTTGTTCTTCGAGAGAATCCTCGCAACCAACCAAACAAAGAACATCAGGGCAAGTTTGAATCACATTGGCTGGGCCCATATGTTGTCACTGCTGTATTCGGGTTCGGGGCATATCAGTTGGCTACATCAGAAGGAGAACCGCTCGCAGATCCAATCAACAACATGCACCTCAAACGGTTTTATACCTAAGCCGTACATAGCATCAGGCTCCCCTGCATACCAGAAAATACCAAAAACATTTAGAAAAATGTCCTGAAGAAATACAAAAACATTCGCATTCATGCATCCACACATCCATCCATCTAAACCATGGCTTGTTATTTGATCTGTAATCAAAGAAAGTACTTCATGCGTCTTGCATCCCGCTTTGTCATAGTCATGTCTACACTTGGGGGCAATGCCCTTAAATCTAATCAGGGGAAGTGGATTCTACATTACTAGTGGTTCATTTGGGTAAAACATTCAAAACTATTTCACAAAATCCAAAAACATTCAAAAACGTCTCACAAAATACCAAAAACATTAAAAAATGTCTCACAAAATCCAAAAACATTCAAAACAATTCAAAATACCAAAAACATTCAAAAATGTCTCACAAAATCCAAAACATTCAAAAAAATTCAAAATCCAAAAACATCGAAAAACCATAAAAAATCAAACAAAAACATGGCAACACCTTGTACCTACTCATCCGCACATATGCAAAACAAACATTGACATAATACTCACACAATGACCATTTACCAATCAAACCACACAATCAACATCAACAAATCGGAAATTGTCTTTAAAGGATGCATCCTTCCTTACCAAAACAAAGACAAAAAGTGACGTTTTCTTTGACAAAGAAAATTATGTTAAGCTATCAAATACTTGGTTGGTTTGTGAGTACAATCATTCGTGTATCTGTATCGAGATCTTTCAGCATTATTTTGTATCATTTGCGCATTATTTCCGATGAAGTTCTGGGGCATGTACTAATGGTGTCTACGTGGGAAGTTCACCAAGCTACGTGATCTTATGCCAAATGCAGTCATGGATCATTACAACTTGCTGACTACAGCGTATACCTCGACTATATGGGCATGAACCATTACCAAGGATCCTTATTCTTTATTCTTTATGTATATACTGTTTATTTGCAGGTATAATGCTCTTCCTTTGGTTCCTCCTACCTCATCCAAACTGGATAAAGGTTTTTATCTCTTAGTACGGTATGCACTTGTCTCAGGATATGATCAGCATAAGATCAAGGAGGACGATCCAAGTCATGCATGAACGGAGATAATCCTTGTCTGTTCCGCAAGAAATACTCTGGTCGACTTGACCCTTATATCAAGTCGTTTGTATTAACTTGCTATATAAAATCCATGTAAGAAATACTCAGGTCATCTTGAATCATTATGTCAAGATGCTTGTATTCTCTTCCAAAATTTTAAAAGCTCAATGATGAAAATAGAGCACTATGGATCATTATTTCATCTCATCTATTTATATATTGCATTTCGTTGCATATCACCCATCCATTCATTCATTCATATGTATGCTTTATATGCAAAAGTGACCATTAAAGCTAGTCTTGGATACAATCATGACCGAGTACTCTGATACATCATCAATGCATCATGCAAAGTCTTACAAACCTTGCATTCCTCATAGTCATATCATCATCGCATTTAGTTGCATCTTGCATTAAGTACATTCATGTCATTTTTAACTTCACATTGCATATAGTTCATTTTTGACATTAGTTTTCATTAAACATTTGCATCATTACATCAATCATAAATAATTAGATTCATTTGTGGGATCAAATCGTCCTTGATTGTTTTAAATCATTTACTAGGCATTCATTTAGTGTCAATTATCCATCATCATTTCATCATCCTTTATCATTTCTTATTGCATACATTCATTTATAGTTAAAAGGTGCATTCATCCATTTATTAAAAGTATCTTATTATGCTCATTTTAGGATTCATTCACATTGCATTCATTATCCTCTTTTTAAATTGCATTAAGGTGCAGTTATTAAAACCATAAGTTATAATATCCTCACATTATCATTTTTACTTAAATCATATTTAAGCGTTTAGAATCATAAATCCATTTGTTTCCGAACATTGTTCATACCATTTTATATATATATCCATTTTACATATGCATTCATTTAGGCATTATCATATAAACATTTGTACTTTACATTTTGTTTATCCATATTACATTCATCTAAAAACATCTAGATGCATATCCATACATAAACATCATTCATTCGACCATTGCATTAACATCATCGCATAAATTATCATTGCATAGGAAACACCAAAATCCTGTTCATAAATAATCACAAGCAAACATCATCATCATGGCATTACATACATAAGGCATTACATCAAAAATCAAACAAATCATACATATTAAACCTGCATTCATATGTCAGTATCCCACATCATACATCATCATAAAAACATGCATAAAAGAAACATCTCATCAAATGCATACATATACACAAATCCATCTAAACAATAACTCATCATACATCCATACATATCAACTGCATATCATCAAAATATGGGATCTCCTCATATATATCATCTCATATATCAGAGTACAATGAAGTCTACAAAATCGGCTACTAAGAGCCATCCAAGATACAGTTCAAAAAAATAAAACAATGATACAATACATATATGCAAAAATGCTCTCTCAAATGCCACTCTAGCCAGATGTTGTCCCACCACCTCCTCCACCTCCACCTGCTCCACCACTGGTGCCCGCACCACCTGATCCATCTCTCCGTGGAGGCCTCATCGAACCACCACTCACTCCTGCATCCCCTGATCTCTCCCTCCGCAGAGGACCCATCACACCCCCACTACTCTGCACCCTCTGTGATCGCTCTGATCTGGCTTGCCACATCTGAGAATAGCTAAGAGCTCGTTGACTAACTGGCACCACCTGCTCATATAAACCCTGCCAGTAGTCTATCTCCGCCTGTGCTCACCGCATCTCCCTCATCACCTCCTCCGTAGGCCCCTGTGCTCCTACTCCAATCCGGACTCTCTCCTGCAGCTCTGCCAATCTCTCCACTGCACTATCTCTCTCCCGCAGCACCACCGCCAGCTCTGACTCCCATGCAAATAGCTGCACATCCCTAGCTGCCACCTCTGCCTCCAAATCCTCTACCCGGGTCTGCAAGTGTGCTATCATATGATCTCGAAGATCTCCAGTGGCTCCCTCCCCGGTATCCATCGCCGCCTCACCTGTACCACCCTCTCCAGTAGCTCCCTCCCCTCTAACCATCGGGATCTCCATCTCCATCCCCCTCCCACTCAGCCAAACTCCTCCCTGTATCAATGGTCCCTGTGATATCTATAGAGGCAGTCCACCTCTCCCTCTCCACTGACTTCGCATCCCCAACTCACCACCTCCTCCACCTCTCCCTCTCCACTGACTTCGCATCCCCAACTCACCACCTCCTCCACCTCCTCCTTCTCCACCACCTCCTCCACCTCCATCTCCTCCACCTCCTTCTCCCTCTCCTCCTCCCCCTGCCCTCGATCCTCGACCTCTCGCCCTCCTCCGTCTTCGTCCCCTCTCATCCTCAAAATCCAGGATCGGCTCTACTAGATCAGATATCCGTAAGATCGGGTGCGCTGCCCGGTACTGCATGTACTCATCTGACACTCCTGTATCCACGACCCTAGGTCGTATATCCCACGGTCTCGCCTGTAGTGTCCGAAACTCTGCCAGTGCCTGATTATACGGTAGCACTAGCCCCCATGCGTACCTCTCTCGAATAACCCGAGCATACTCCCCTGATCCACTAGGCAGTCCCTGCTGCTGTCTAAACTGTCTCATCACTCTCTCGGGCACCTGTCTCTCCACATAGTACGAGGTCCTCCCAATGAGGAATCGAGTCATAAACACATACGACAGTGCCTCAACATCATCATCCCATGACTCACACTCCAAGTATGGTCGCCATATAACTGCATCCAGATCGTCTAATGCTCGCTGCCACCACTCTAACTTCCCCAGGTGGGGTTGACTCATCATGCCGCTATACATGAACATGTACGATTGATCTACTGCACGGAATCTCAGACTCACCAGTCGAGTCACTGGTAGGTGCTCCCAGGCCCAAATATGCAGCAGCGTCACTCCCACTGCTAAAGAACCCCTCCCCCGGTAAACCACCTCATGGAGCTCCTAGTACAAGTGTGCCAACACGCACGCCCCCCACGCAAATCAAGTCCCCTCGGTCATCATCATCTCGATCACCTGTCCCCATCCCATGGCCAAACCATGTGATCGCTTGTCTGGACAAAGAAGTCCTCCCACGATACCTGATAAGACTGCTGGAAGAGGCTCATATAATGCTGCTATCTCCTCCTAGGCAATCGAGCCATCATCAATAAACACGTCCTCATAAAAAATTCTCTGAACTGCAAGGGTCCCCTAGGATCTGTCATATGTGACCAGCTCCCCCCGCATCGGAATCCGCAGGATGCGCCACACATCCTCTAAGGTCACTGTCATCTCCCCCTGTGCCAGATGGAAGGTGCACGTCTCGCTGTGCCACCGCTCTGCTAATGTTGTGATCAATCTGTGATTCATACGAATCACGGGCATGTGCATCACCTCATATAGTCCTGTCGCCGCAATACAATCAATCTCCGCTTGTGTCAATCGATCCCGCAACCCCTGTGTCACAGGATGTCACTCGCGTAACTGCAACACACCCAGCTCCTCCTGCACATGGACATTCATCAATCATCATCAGTTGTTTTGTTTTCAAACTTTCTTAAGTTTAAACCTAGACTATCAATAGATACTTTGACCAAGTATCTTCGGGTCTCAACAGGTAAGCAATCATGGCCACCTAGACTTCAACGGGCATCTATCCTAATGACCTAAGTCTCATCAGGCTGCTATGGTTCAAAACAACTCCCACTTCACATTGCCATCCATCCATCATTAGCATCGGAAGACTTTCTTCATCCAAACTGGGGCATCTCTTTATCCTAAAACAAAAGCGCTATTATACCAACAAAAGCGCTAGTTTCTCAACAATAGCGCTACAACCCTAACAAAAGCGCTCAATCAGCTATCCAATAGCGCTCAAACTACAAATGCGCTAACACCACTACACAATAGCGCTAATTCAGATCAATAGCGCTCAATCAAGCCCTCAATAGCACCTCTTTATCAATAGCACCTAAACTTGCATACAATAGCGCTAAAACATTTCAAAAGCGTTCAAACAATGGGGCAATAGCGCCATTGCGGCACAGTAGCGCTAGTTCATAGAGCAAAAGTGTCAAAACCATAGTTCCAGCGCTTTTGCTCCGACTCAACTTGGACTTAGTAAAAAACCTATCAAAAATGCGTAAAAATCTAAATTTCCAATTTACGTACCATTAGTCCATAATCGTCTGACTGCTGGAACCGTCGGACTCGCTCAAATCTATGCTCGGTAATCGGTATCGGCATCCTGACTGCTGCTTGCTCCTCCAAAAGGTCACTATCAAGGCTCTAGTTTCACACTGGTCGCGGTCACAAATGATCCTATTTTCACCCCTTTCACCCCATTTATACCCTTCGCCGTCACCATAACTTCCCCCCGCTCACCGCCGTGGTCCCCGTGAACTTCCCGAGCCCCCCATTTCTCCATTTTACCCCCATGTTCTTCTATTTTTCACTTGCATGGCTCACTTCTTCTCTTCTAACACCCTGCCAATTCTCATTCTTTTTCGAGAGATCGCCCGATTTTTCAAAAAATTTCGGCCCATCTCTCGATGGGGCATACCACCCATTAAATTTACATTTTATGGGGCATTTCTTCACACCAATTTTTCTTTCTTTAAAACGACGCGATAAACCACATCGTCTCAAAGAGGGGCAAATGTAGTCACACAAATCTGTCTGGCTTAATTAAATAAATATTTGCTATTTATTTGATTAAAAATCCACTAGCCATCAGTTAATTAAATTAACATTTAATTAATTTATTTCCAAACATTCTTCTATTAATTATATAAATTATTCAATTTATTTTAATTAATTCATTAAATCAAATTTACAATCAATTAAATAAATAAAATCTATTTATTTAATTAAAATCCCCTTTTCCTCTTTTAAATAAATCAAATAAAAACATTTATTTAAATCATTATCCCCCCCCACTTGCATTTTCCTACAAATGCAACTTGCACACATTTATTGAAATAAATGAATTTTTATTTTAATAAAATCATACTTTCCCTCACCCACCAAATCCAATTGCAAAATCTAATCCCCTTCTAGATTCTTCTAACCCCTTCCTAATTAGCCTAATCCATCCCCTAATTATTGTCACATTCCTAAGCAAAATGGAGTCACTTCTCAAAGACTTCAAAAGTCTTTGAAAAACATTTAATGCTTTGTGTGTTCAACAAATTAACCCCCAAAGTCTTCCAAGACCACTAATGGCTCTTACATGAACATTTATGGCTCTTACATGACCATTTATGGCTCTTACATAACCATTTATGGTTATTTCAAACTTGTCTCCCCAAACATTTATTGTTTTGACCATATTCATCCTTTTCACATTTGCACAAGAGTTTATCCATTGGATAAAAGCTTTATTCTTTAAATAAAGAGTTTATTTATTCAACTAACCTTGACTCTAACTCTCAAAGTCATATCAAGCATTTAATGCTTATTCCCTCCCCTCTCAACCTATCTCACATCGACACTTGACATCCTGGAATTGGGTTGAAAGCCCTCACATGGATTTGAAATCATTCAATCCTAACCTTTGTTGAGATTACTCAATCTCAACCATCCATTGCTCCATTTTTCCTATAAATAGAGCCCATTTCTTCATAATCCAGATCCTGAAAACTTGTATGCATTTAACCTATAGGCATTTTAGAGAGCATTTAGCATAACAAACTAAAATCTTGTTGTTTTTGGGTTAAAATCAATCATTTTATTATCATCTAGTATTTTAGCTTTTCATTTTACATTAAGAGCAATATTTCAAACTCAAACCTCCATAAGCATCCACAGTGCAAAAAGTTGCTGAGAGCTACACTATTTTGGAACTTGGAGAGGAGAGGAACAAGGGAGAAGGAGCTAAGAGCATGCTAAGAGGCATTTGGAGATGCCTCATTATCTTTGTTTCATTTGTTAGATATATTAGCATGATTTTAGCATCTCTTTTGATATGCCTGTTTAGATTAGCTTTTGGTTAACTAACACTAACGATTTTCTGGTTTCTTGTGTTGTTAGTCATTTGCTAACCTTGTCCATTTTGCAGAGCATCAGAAATAATTATGAAAATAAGGATCCTAGGGTGATCAAAGACAAAAAAAAATTAAAGGTGGACAAAGGATGAAAGAAGATTAAAGAAAGAGGTTCCCAATTTTCCAAGAAAAAAGTTGGGGTGTGTTGGAATTGATTCCTCAGTGCTACAACTCTCACAAATAACCTATGTAGTCAAATACTTATTATAGAAAGATATAAAAACAATGGAATTGTTGTAATAACCAATTAGTCTTATTAATGTAAAAAAAGCCACGAATGAATAATTGGCAATTATACGATAATGATGAATTATCTTTGATACACCTTTGGATAAGGAAACCCTAGATGAGGATTAAGTTAGATCATGAGATTTGTCTTGATCCTATGATTTGAGACAAAAAGACACTTGACCTAAGTAAGCTTAAGTATACTAGTGTAAAAAGAAACCTAATAGTTAAATAATTAATCACAAATACTTTTCTATTGTAACACTCCTTAAGTGCAATTGAGGGAGAGACTAAAACCTCTAATGATGAATGTATAGAAACAAAAAATAAATCTTAAAAACCAAGCTTGATGAGGTACCCACATGCACAAATAAAAAATATCTCACAAATAGAAGAAAAGAGAAAACCTCATGAGAAAAAGTCAACTCTAGGAGAGAGAAAGACACGACGAAATAAAGGAGGGGACAAACTCAAGATGATTCCCCAAGGAAAACTTCTATCATAAATACAATAAATATATTCAAAGAATAACACCAAAAATATATATATGGACTAAGAAGCCTCCAAAAATAATGCTCAAATAATACCACCAGGACATGAAGAAGTTGCAAACAATTGTAAGAAAATAAATGATATAGCATTGAAATTGAATGACCTCCTTTAGAATTAGGTTGAAGATCATGCTAAAAAGATAAAAAAAATTGCATGAGTGATCCCAAAAACACCACTCAAATAATGATCAAATGACTAAGCAAGGCAACAATTTGATAGTCAAAGATATAGATGACATGCCAATATGCTCAAGTGACCCCAATGACACTACTTTTAACCAATATGAATAAAATTGACCAGCTAAGGGTGAAAGCTCACCTTCATAAATATGAACACAAGACAAACTATAGGGTATATGTTCCATCTCATCGAAATGCATGGGTAACCAATTGCTACATTTTCCTACTATATAAAAAACCAAAACTAGATGCATAGCTCGCTCTAATATGAAATCGAGGAAGCATTAGCACCAAAACTATGATACCCCCCCATAATGTCAATAAGGGAGAGGGATGTTAGGATTAAGGTGCCTCAACCTTAGAGCCCCCTTGTGTTTATTATTTAATTATTTTATTACACCCATTTTGGAAGACCTAAAGTGAGGGGACTAGTGTCATAGGTTGCTATGTTGGAACAATGACGATTTCTTTTATTTACTTTGATGATTACTAGTTCGATGAAAGAGTATGACGAGTTATTATTTGGCAATTGGTATTTGTAGACACTTAAATTTGATTAGTTTCATTAATCAAATTTAGTTATCTTTGTCACTTTTATTGATTAAATAATTACATTATTTAATTAATTAATATATTTCTCCCTGGCTAAATTAATTTAATTAATTAAGTTGTGTCTTACTAATTAATTAATGTATCTTGTTGATCATTTTATTAATTAATTCCCCCCTTTCTTCTATTAAATAAAATAAATATATTTATTTGTTTTATTTAATTCACTATGTCATTCTTCTTTATTCCCTAATTTGAATTAAACAATTCAAATTATTCCTAATTGGAGCACATGGCTCCTAACCTTAACCCTCCCTTCTAACACTTCCTCCAATCCTAACCCCACTAACTAACCCTTGGTTGCTAACCAACCCTATCCTAAAATGCATGTATTTCCCATTTTTAACGAATTAAAAAAATAATCCAGTTTTTGGGCATCTTGCACCCAAAAATGACATGTGGACTCCTTTCCACTTGTCATCATATGCATTGACACTTAGCCTCAAAGAAGACAATTGTCACCATTTGCCTTGCCACTTGGCCTCACCTAGAGACAAGTGGCACATTTTGAAACACCTTCATCTCTCCATCCATTCTTATTTAATGCCTCCATTTTTCCTCTTAATCCAACCACTTCATATTACGGTAGTGTTATCATGCCCTTTTGCATCCATAATTAGCTTACATTTCATATTTGCATAATCATGGAGCAATTTTGAGCACCCTTACCAAAGTGGGTACACACTGAATCAAAGACAATCATATCAAAGGAGCTTAGAGTTTGCACCTTCTTACTCATCTTTTGCCAAATCTAAACAATCTAAACTACACAAATAACCAAGAAAACACTCATGATTTGACATTAAAAAGGAAGCTAAGAAATTAAAAGAGTAGGCAAATAATTAAAACTCCAAGCTCGTTTGATTTGATGTCTGCTCACTTTGGTAAGAGTGCTCGAATTTGCTCCATGATTACATTCAAATATGAGATCTAAACTAATTATGGATACAATATGTATGAAGGTTAAGGATACAAAATGATATTATAATTGATATGATACGAGAGTGAATGGATTGTGAGAAAAAATGGAGAGATTTGATAAGAATGGGGGGGAGGGATGAAGATGCTTCAAAATGTGCCACTTGTCTCCTAGTGAGGCCAAGTTGCAAGGCAAATGGTGATGATTTTACTCTTTGAGGTCAAGTGTCAATGCATATGATGACAATTGGAAAGGAGTCTACATTTCAAATTTAGGAGAAAGACACCCAAAAATTAAATTATTTTTCCAATTTGTTAAAAATGAGAAATGTGCACATATTAGGATGGGTTGGTGAGAAGGATAAGGTTGATTGGAAACCGAGGCTTAATCAATGGATTAGGATTAGAGGAAAGGTTAGAAGGAAGTTAAGGTTAGGAGCCATGTGTTCCAATTAAGAATAATTTGAATTATTTAATTAAAATTTAAATGACTAGGAAAAAAATGGTAAAGTGAATTAAATAAAATCAAATAAATGTATTTATTTTATTTAATAGAAGAAAGGGGGAACTAATTAATCAAAAAAATACATTAATTAATTATTTAGATATAAATTAATCCATCAACTTAATTTAGTAATGGGGATGACATTAATTAATTAAATAACATAATTATATAATCAATAAATGTGACAAAGGTGACTAAATTCGATTAATTATTTTAATCAAATTTAAGTGTCTGCATTCAACTCGAAGAAAAAAGAGTGATAAATGCCCCAAAAAGAAGGAAAAAGTGATAGACAAACAAAGGATATGTTAGTAATGCCCCCTCGAAAGAGTGCACGGGAGATGGAGGATTGGGCGGTGTCTCAAAAGAAACATTGCCCCAATGGATAGGAGGAAAGTGTTGGCAATTGACACTCATCAGATTCATTTTGTTGTTAGTGATGGAAACAAGATTAGATGGAAGTCATATACCGACATTAGGAGGCATTCACCGACAAACACTAACATTGAGTATCCAGGGTTACAACCGGCACTGGCACCAACATCCAACACTTCAGGGAAGCCGACATCAAGGAAGTTTTATTTGAAAAATTATTTTGTAATTATTGTATAAGGCCGATATTGTATATCTTTTTGTATTGTAACCCAACATAAGGCATATTGTTTGTAAAGGGAATATAGGTCAGCTTGTTAGGTCATTATGATATGAGGATGAGATTGTGGATTATTACAAAATAAGATTGTGGATATAAAACCGTGTCATGCGGAGATCATTTGTATACAAATGTTATATCATGCAATGATCTGCAGATGTTTTGTAAGGCATTCTTGGAGGAAAGGAGATACCGATAGAAGTGTTCAGGGTTTATGAACCGGTACAAAGCAGAGCTATGACCAGAACTATTTTTGGCATAGGAGATGCATTTTGTGAGTTCATTATCATCGTTTTACTTCAGCAAAAGCTTGTAGTCAGTGAGAATCTTTAGTGACGAGCAGTGTGCTCTAGGCAGTGTGCCTCCCTGCATGTGCAGGCCCCCTCTCTATGTAATATCTTTCATATGGCCAACGAATTGATATTGTGGGTCACAAATCCCACCGTGGTTTTTCCTCTTTGAGGTTTTTCACGTATAAATTTTGTGTGTTATGGTGTTCATTCATGTGGATGATTTATTTGCTTCAAGTTATATGTTTATTCAATTATTGAATTATATGTGTATGTTATAAAAGCAAAAAATCTTATCTTACTGACATAACACTTATTCACCCCCCCCTCTCAGTGTTCTTGGATCCCAACAATTGGTATCAGAGCCTAGTAGCTCGGAAGAAGTTTAACAACTTGAGGAAGATCCTGAAATCAAAATCTTTAGGCATGGCTATGGAAAAACAACTTGAGATGGCTCTTGAGGTTTTTGATGCTGAAAGGATGAAGAACTTGAATCTGCAAGATGAACTGAATTCTGCAAATGAATTTATTCTTGTCTTGCAAGAAAGGTTATCATCATCTCAAGCTAGGAGGAAGGAACTTTTGCAAAAATAGGATGATGATAATGCACTCAGGGAACATTGTTAGAAGCTGAGTCAAGCAAACATGATCATGCAAAATTAAAAACAAGACCTAACTATGAGGATGTCAAAGGATATTGAGGACAAAAAGAAGAAGAAAAAAAATCTTGCTACATCTCTGAAGAACAAATCTAAAGAATGTGATAGATTGGCTCATGAGAATGATATGCTGAAAAATAATTTGGTGCAATCCTGGAATAATGAACAAGAACTTGAAAGACAAGTAATAACTATGAGAGATTATCTGACTACTACAAGTGAGTACAAAGAAACGTTTAGGATCATTATTGCACAATTGGATGACTTATTGAAAAGACAAAGACAGAGTGATGATTCTAGAGGACTTGGATTTGTACAAGGTGAAAGCTCTAGTACTACAAACAAAGATTAGGCAACCGATATGTAGAACTTATTAGAACAAAGGAAACTGGTAAGGCAATCCAATGCTTATAAATTCAATGGTAGATGCTTTATTTGTAATAAATTTGGGCATATGGCTAAACAATGTAGAAATAGAGCAAATCAAAATCAAAACTACAATTTTGTTCTCGGTCAATGCACAAATTGCAAGAAATATGGTCATAAGTTAGAAGACCGCATAATAAATGTTAAATGTCATGCATGTGTAAAGTTTGGACATTTGGCTAATCATTGTAGGTCAATGAATGACACCAAATATGCCAAAGAAATTCAAAAGAACAATGTTACATATTATGCATGCAATAAAATAGGTCATATTGCTAAGTACTGCAGAAGCAAGACTCAATCGGTTAGCAATGATAAAGCAAATGAGAAAGGAAAGCAGAAGGTTTATGAAATACAACAAGATCACACCAAGAGATGGGTTAGAAAATCTGAAGGACCAAATGGAGATGCAATAACAACGGTAACTCCACTGGTAGAACAGAGCATTCCTCCACTAGTAACTAAGGCATGATGGTCTTGAAAAGCATTGAGAGGGGGGGGAGTGAATTAGTGACACCAAAACAAGCACAAATTCAAACACTAACCGGTAGATGAACTTAACCAAGCAATTAAACAAAATACATGCTATCCAAAATGAAATAACAACATCCACCATAACACAGGTGTTTATATGTGGAAAACCCAAATAGGTAAAAACCACGGTGAGATGGAACTCACAAGTTAACTATCTGTAGTAATAGATAACTAACCAGTTAAGGTCTTACAAAGTGCTCTGCTAGGAGCGAATCTTTTTAGAGATCCCAAGCTTGATTAGAAGCTTATAGCCTGATAAGAGTACTACCCTATTAAGAGTAACCTTGCTGGAGGATTTGAGAATCCAAAATAAGGGACCCCCTTGTTAGAGGAATTGTACAATGAAGCTTGTTAGAGCTTACTCGGTTAGGAGATTTGATTTTGTTGTAATGATTAGAAAACAACAAGAAAGGTTTGATATGTTTTGAGTAGCACAAGACTTGCTTGATTAGATCATTCTAAGTACATTCAATACTACTCTTCATCTTAACACTTATCACTTTTCAACAAAAGATTTCACTCTTTATGCATATCAGTATTTGCGTAAATCTCCTCTTCTATGTCTCTCTCTCTCTCTCTCTCACTCTCTCACTAGGATGTCTTTAAATAGTCATACAAATCTTATGTCGGCCATAGGAACACAATTTCCTAGGTGCAGTGTATCTAGACAATTAAACATAACTCATCACAAAAATGACCGCCAAATAAACGGTGCTAGTAACTCATCACAAAAATGGATACCAATTAGACTAGTCAATATTGGTTGGAACAAAATATATGAACCGTTATCCTGAAATCTTTCGCTTGATCTTGATCTTCATTTTGATGCCGACTTAATGTAACCACGAGTTATCTCTTAGGCACATACCGGTTGACACATATTACCAGTTAGAGATAGACCTTAGACATATCGGTTAACAGTGTAATCAATGAAGTTACACCAGTAGTCAATGTAATCATACGTCTGTGAGAGTGTTTCATCAATGACAACAATTTGATGAATACATGATAATCATCATCAAGCCAACAAGGCATAAGCCTCAGGGGTTAGATCATGAGACTGTGAAACCAACATCTGGTAGGGTAGATCATGAAGAATTTATGACAGTGAAAGATTAGGGTTTATTCATTGATAAAAGGGGAAAGTGGATTCATTTTCACTCACCCAACATTCAAGTATCCAGAGTGAAGCAAAGGCAAATTTCAGGCGATTAAGAGTGAGCAAAGGCATTCTGTAAGGATTTTTAGTAATTATCTAAGAAGAACTCAATCTTCCACTGGGGTTCACTTTCAAGTATTTCTTCAAAATGGCATCCAAATCTTCAGCTCCTACTTTCATTGCAAATCCCACCATTATTGAAGTCAAGGATAGGTTGTGACCCATTTTCAAGGAGGTTCCCCTGATAAATAAGAAGGAAGAATCTGCGGGAGAATTCTCTAGGGTTCCCGACAACGTGATGTATGTTGAAGATGTAAGGGCATACATTCACTGCACCTTAGAAGATCTAGGCATAGAGGAGATAAAATACATATAGCAATCTGTGATACTGGACAACTCTAGAACCATCAAGTCGGAATACAAATCCATTGAGGATCTAGGGTTAACCGATATCTTATACATACAAAAATTTTAAGATGAGGTCATCAGATACGTTCTGAGCAAGGTTCACAATGAGTTCATCCACCTGGATCGGCCCTACATGATCATTGAGGAGGCTATTCAAGTAGTCACTGGCTTACCCAAACTCAGACAAGAAATTGGCAAGAAGATCTCCAACACTCAGGTTGAGAAGCTCACCAACACAATCCATGATGGAAGATCAATGAGGATCGACACAATCAAGGACACAAATGTGAAGTTAGCAAGCATGATAATCAATTATAAGTTAACTCAATCTAGCTAATTGAATTTTGTTGCTAGTTCTTGCATCCATGCCACACATCAGATGTTGAGGAATGATGGTAAATATGACTTGTGTGAATGGTTGAGAAGTGAACTATTGTTGAATCTTGGAAAGATCAAGGGTGTTAAGAAAGGAACCTTTAGATCTGAAAATATCATTGTTTGTTTAATGCTTTATTCCATAAATGAGCTACCTAGTTTAGGAAAGAAGCATTGGGCTCATGACATACCAGTAGGTATGCAAATCAAGTAAGTAATCACTGGTCTTGGTACTAGCAGATGAAAAACTTTGGGGTTATTTCAAAATATTTTAGGAGAATATGAGGCAAAGGGAGAGAACATCAAAGGACATTGTGGAGAAGTACTCCACTAATATATGTTTTATGGTGAAGACCGATGAAACCCTCAAGGAAGCAGTGGAACCGAAGAACATATGGGTCATTGAGCTTGGATATGAGGTGGATGATAACATTCTGGATCTTTGTGTAAAGATGCTCCATTGGATGACAAAACCAAACATTTTGGCACTGCAGAAGAAAAGGCTCTTGAAGTCAAAACTAGCTTCAATAGGAAGAGAAGAGAGAATAAAATAGATAAGATGTCTACATTTGTATAGAATTTCATTCATAGGATAGGTACTGAAATGGGTTCTGGATCCAAACCGGCAAGAGAACCGACAGTGGCTAGTACTTCAGAAGTGAAGAAACCTGAAACCTACATTTCTACTATCACTTCTGATTTTGATCCAGAGGACAATGAACCTCTAGCATTCAAAAGGGTACAAAGGAATAAAGTAGACTAGCCACTGGCAGAGGAGAAAAAGGTGGAGCCAAGGAGGAAACTTGTAAGAAAGGTAACAAAACCTAGTGCATTGGACCTCCGACAAGGAAGCCTACTTAAAAGAGAAAACCAGTTACATCCACTCCGACAACCCCCAACAAAAATAATAAGAGTGATGATGCTACTGAGTCTAGTAAGGATAAAACGATATGTGCTAAATTGATTGATGAAATAACAAAGGATGGAATTTTGAAAAATGTATCTATTTACTATGAGAATTTAGAGGATAATGAGCAGAATGAAATTGAAGAGGCAATTTTTTTGCACATAGATATTTATAAGAAAGCCTTAGTAGAAATTTTGAAATAAATTCCTCTATCATTGTACAATAAACTAGATGCTAGAAGACTTGACGCAGTTAAGAGGGATAGAGAGATCAAGTAAGTAGAACTTTTGAATTTGTGTAGTGTAATAAGTAATGAAGAAATGAAGAGGTGTATAGATGTTGCTAATAAGACAATTTTTAGTAGAAAACCCTGACAAATAAGCCAAATGATGGGCAGGGTTAATGAAGTTATAAATGAGACCAGTGAGGGTTGGTCCAAATTCTTCCAAAAGAATCTAGACTTTCTTACCTCATGAAGAATTTGTTAAGGCAACAACTTCCACTATTCTAGATAAATCAAAAGGAAAAGGTATTTTGGGAAGTTCTGAACCAATTTTGGATATACCGACAAAAAATAAGGGTGTACAAACACCACCGATTGCAAAGGAGAGTGTACAGTTTATACCGATCGAAACTATTTTTGAGCAAGCTGGTAATGTATAAGATACTGAGAATATTGTGGATAATACTCCACCGACAGTAATTGATACTACACCAAGTGGTGAAGCCATTGGTGCAAAGGAGGTTAAGGTTATGGGAACTTAGACTATACCCGTAGTAGATATTGATTCCTTGACAAAGATCTTGGCAATTGACACTTCTCAAGTTGAGAAGAAATCAATAGCTGAGATGAGTCCCACTGAATTAATGATGGTAGCTACTCAAAAGCTACTAAAGGAAGGATCTGCAGATAAGGGAATAATAGAATAGTCAGTTATAGTTCTGCATAGATTAATTCCTGATTGTATAATTAAGGATGAAGCAAGCCCTTTCAGCAAGCTTAAGACACTAACTAAGCATATATCTAACAATTTTTAGTCACTGCAACAAATTTCAAACTGACAGGCACTAGAGAGATTTATTGTGGCTAAAGAGCCGCCTTTGACCAAATCATTGAAATAGAGAAAAAGAAAATTAAAGATAAACTGATTCTTATTGAGAATTGCTTGAAATAGTGTACAAATATCTACAGGGTCTATTGTAACATAGAAATTCTTAGAGCAAATGTAGATAGCAGATTGAAGGAATTACATGATAAGGTAGCTAACATTGCAAATTCTTTTGATGGATTGACCTCTCTAACAAGATCTGTTGATGGTCAAATATTGTCTTTGGAGAATCAAATTTTTGCTTTTGGAAAGGAGAGAGAAAAGATCATTTAGAGAGCAAGGAGTCTTAGAGGACTGGTGATTCCAAGATTGGATTCACTAGATGCACATAAGAGAGAGTGTATGGACATGATTTCAAAACCCACACCGACAAAAGTCTCAGAGAAGGAAACACTTGCACACTTATTGAGTGGATTGGCATCCATATCTGAAACCTCAAAAACCGGTTGGGATACATACCTACAATTGCTAGACAAGGCTTACCCAAAAATTTTGAAATTAGTCAAGCTCCAATAGATTAATCAATATTTATTCATTCATTTGATTCTTTCAATTCTTTCATCAATTTTTGGCATTGATGCCAAAGGGGGAGTGTATATATGTAAAAAATATTAGAAAATATCTGACAGAAAAATATGGGAAGGATATCAGAAGGAGTGTATTGCTCAGGGGGAGCATATGTCTTTTTTCAGTTGGAACGATAGGGAATACATTTTTCACATGAGTGTTGCCATTAATGCCAAAGGGGGAGATTGTTGGCAATTTATGCTCATCAGATTTATTTTTTGTCATTGATGGCAACAAGATTAGATGGAAGTCATATACTGGCATTTGGAGGCATTCACCGATAGACAATGACATTGAGTATCTAGGGTTCTCGTGACTAAAATGGAATAAAGGAACTATAATGAAGCCAACAAGAGTGAGAAATGGGTGAAGGTAGTGGAGGGATAATTGTAGCAGATTGAAAAGAACAAAACTTGGGATTTAGTACCAAGGCCAACTGATAAGAATCTCATTGGCACAAAGTGGGTCTACTAGAATAAAGTGAATGCAAATGACAAGGTGATAAGAATCAAGGCTAGGCTTGTATGTGGTGTAGAATCACCCTTCAAAGGGCTCCCACCATTTGATTTTGTTTGTGTTCTTGCTTTTTTAAGAAGCCATTGTATATACAATAAGAGCCATGTGCTCATTGGGTCTAGTTTAGGTCCTAGTTGAGGTCCTAGGGTCATAAGTCAAAGTTGAGTTTTTCTTGAAATTAGAGGGTATGTGTGCCTTTGTGGTGTTTAGGGTCCTTCTTAGCATGGTGGTGTCCTTAGGATAGCCCAATGTGGGCCTAGGAGTCAAGAAAAGCAACATTGAGAAAGTTGCTCAAAAGTTGCATGACAACTTTTCAAAGTTGTCAAACAACTTTTCCACCTAGTGGTCAAGATTTTTGGTTTAGCATGGACAACCCTAATATGGGCACACAAATCAAGGAAAGGGTAGTATAAGTAGTTGCAAACCCTAAGAGAAGGGGTTGGATGTCAGTTATTGTACGACCAAAGCAAAGTGACTTGACTGTGACTGCAATTTTGTTGCCAGTCAGCACAAAGGGAGTAAGACAAGATCATTAATGGATTGATTTTTGAGTAAAACTGTGTTAAGTGTCTTGTATGGTGTATTTAATTCCATTGTGAGCATTTATATTAGGTTTTTTTTTGCAGGTTGTGTGTGTTTGTAAATATTTTGTAAACTTGCTTCTCATTGTCCAGTTTTGGACTGGTTTGTGTCAATGGGTTCATAACTCCATTCCCCATTGTGGAATAACCATGAAACCATGGGGAATGAGAGTACAAACCCTGTACAATAATTCAAAGCAAGAAGGGCCCTTGAAAATGCAGGGAGGCCATCTAAAGACCCACTCCTAGGCGAGACTGGACAGTGCCCGACTAGGAAGGGTTAAGTTGCAGAGGTCTTGGAGAGCAAGGAAAGATAGAGGAGGAGGTACCCTTTGGAGGAGTTTTAGAGGGGTGAGTGGAGTACCATTGGTGTGAAGGAGGAGCTTCCACCAATCTAGACAAGGTGGCAAGAACACCAAACCTACACTGTGATCCTGGCATGCCTAAAAACCCTCTTTAAAACCCTTAAAAACCTTAAAATCCACCAAGGGCAGTGTATGGACACTTGGAGACCCAAAACCAGAAAAATCCTTGAGCCCTTGCCAAATGAATAGCAGGTCTTTTAGGAAGTTTCACAAGTAAGTGCATCATTTTCAAGAGGGAGCCCTAAAGGACTGGATAGGAGGCCTAATTGGTCACAATCCTTGTAGCCCTATTTTTTAGGTAAAAGACAAAATAGTGAAATCGATAAGGGGTAGGAAGCTTGAAACCTCTTGGGGGAACATGAATGGGTGGAAAATCATGTCCTAGATGTGACCTATCCTTGCTAGGACCTCAGAAGGTGTGGAACAAGCCAAACCCTTATTAGCCTAAGTAAGGGTTCTTTAGATCTCATGAGTAGGTGAGACCTTAGGAGAAAAAATTCAATTGTTGGTGGGTGGATTGGGCAAGGTTAGGGGATTCCACAAGAAGAGGAAGTCCTAGAGACCCTAGGGTGTGGTTAGAACACCTGGTGATCCAAGGAAAGGATCCAAGAGCATAGACTAGGCTAGTCTATCCCAAACCCCAACCCATCAGTATGCAAAGTGATGCTCTGCAAAAAGGACGAGGTTAGATTAAAACTTGTGGTATTATAACACACAAAAAATAACAAGAAACTGGATTAATGTTAGTGTTATTCAACCAAAGATTAACCTAAACAGGCATATCCAAAGAGATACTAAGATCATGCCAACATATTTAACAAATGAAACAAATATAAGAAGGCATCTCCAAATTCCTCTTAACATGTTCTTAGCTCCTTCTCCTTTATTCCTCTCCTCTCCAAGTTCCAAATTAGTGTAGCTCTCAGCAACTTTGCACTATGGATGCTTATGGAGGTTCAAGATTGTAGATGATTACTCTAAATGCTATGCAAATGTAGATAAAAGATAAAATTAGATGCTATAATGCTAAAATGATTTATTTTAAACCAAAATAACAATTATATGAGTTGATTATGCTAAATGCTTGAGGATGCTTGAGGATTTGAAAACGAGAAATGTGAGCTCTATTTATAGGTAAAATGGAGCAATCGATGGTTGAGATTGAGCAATCTCAACAAGGGCCAGGATTGAATGATATTCAAACCATGTGATGGCTTTCAATCCAATCCCAGGATGACAAGTGTCAATATGAGATAGGTTGAGAGGAGAGGGAATAAGCATTAAATTCTTGACATGACTTGGGAGTCAACTTGGGGGTTAGGGTCAAGGTTGGGTTGAATAAATAAATTCTTTATTCAAAGAATAAAGCTTTTATCCAATGGATAAACTCTTGTGCAAAGGCAAAAGGGATAACCATGGTCAAAGCAATAAATGCTTGAGGAGACCCATGAGTGCAAGTTGAAATAACCATAAATGGTTATGTAAGAGCCATTAATGGTCATGTAAGAGCCATAAGTGGTTTGGAAGACTTTGGAGGTTAGATTGTTGAACACGCAAAGCATTTAATGCTTTTCAAAGACTTTGGAGTCTTTGAGAAGTGACTTAAAGTTGCTTAGGAATGTGACAATAATCAGGGGATGGATTAGGCTAATTAGGAAGGGTTTAGAAGAATATTGAAGGAGATTAGGTTTGCAAGTGGATTTGGTGGGTGAGGGAAAATAGGATTTTATTAAAATAAAATTCATTTATTTCAATAAATGTGTGCAAGTTGCATTTGTAGGTGTAGACGTATAAAAATGACCATATTCCTAAATGAATATTTTATGTTCATTTCTCTATTTAATTAAATCCAATTTAATTAAATAACCCACATTCCTCTATTTAATTAAGTAAATTACTCAATTTATTTAAATTAAATTCACTATATCCATTTAATGAATAAATCATTTTATTCAATTAAATCCCCCCTATCCACTTTTAATTAAATTCAAATTTAATTAAATAGTTATCCTAAATTGAATAAATCTAATTTATTTAATTTCCCAAATTGCAACCAAATTGAATTAAAATACTTTATTTCAATTAAATCCTATTATCCCTCCATCCACTTGCAAAATCCCAAACCCCTTTCTAATCCCTTCTAGAATCTTCTAATCGCTTCTAATTAACCTAACCCCTGCTCTAAATTTTGTCACATCCCTAAACAAAGGGAAGTCACTTCTCAAAACCTCAAAGTCTTTGATAACCATTAAAGGCTTCAAGTCTTCAACCACTTAATTCCTCAAAGTCTTTGATAACCATTAAAGGCTCCCAACCTTCAACCACTTAATCCCCCAAAGTCTCCAATAACCATTAATGGTTAACTCAAACCCTCCTACATGGTTAAAACATTTGTTTTGACTCAACCTTCATCCAACCCAAGGGTCTCATCAGGCCTTTAATGCTTTGACCATGATTATCTCTTAATCATTTGCACAAAGGTTTATCCTTGGATTGACTCTTAATCCAGTGGGTAATCCTAATTTAAGCTTGACCCTTACCCTCTAGATAACCATGAGGTCTTCTCAGGCATTTAATGTCTCCAACCCCTTCTCTCAACCCAACCCTATGTTGACACTTGTCACCATTTCATTGGTGCCAATTACAAACATGGATCCTCAACTTTCAAACTCAACCCTTGATTAAACCATTCAATCTTGACCATCCATTGCCCTATTCTTGCTATAAATAGAGCTCTCATTCCTCCATTTTTATGAATAATCCTTCAAATTTGTAGTATCATACTTATGCTCAAATACATTCAAGCTTTCTCATATCATTTTATGCTCATCATTTAGCCTCTTTTTTAACATGAACTAGTCTAAATATGCATGTTTAGAATAATTTCTTTATCATTTTAGCTCAATCATGGACTAATATATCATGTTAGGATAGTATTTATACTAACCTTGTCATCTTATAATCTAGTTTATTGCATTTTAAGATCATGCATAGCTTAGGATGCATTTCATTCTAAAATCTATCAAAGTATCCCTCGTTCTTGCATTTGCCATCCCTAAACCATTTTGCTCAGTGATCTGAGAGCAAAAACATTGGTTTGAGGGACATTGTGAGATAGAGAACCATGGGACCCACCTTGGGAAGCTGAGTAATACGTCGTTACTCCATAGCTTGCACCAAGAAGTCCTATGTGTGTGTGTGGACTAGTATTTAGCAATATTTTCACATATTGAGTTTTATCAACCCACTTTTCTCGCATACATTTCTGGCGCCAATCGTGGGGCCTGACCCCAAATATCATATCGGTTTTTGAAACTAACCTCTTTTGCAGGCATGCGGGAAAAATGAATTAACGCGTTCAAATCACTATTTAGCGCATCCCGTAAACAGAGTAGCGCATCCAGCCCACTGTTCAGCGCGTGGGGTCTCTACTCTAGCGCATAAAGTCCATTCTTTAGCGCATAACCCACACAAAAACTTTTCCTGTAGGTCTCAGCGTGGACGAAAAACAGAGTAGCGTATGCAAAAAATATATTGGCGCTTCGGGTCTGTCAGATAGCGCATCTAGCTAAAAATCTAGTGCTTAAAGCCCATTATCCAGTGCGTGAAGGCCATATTTTAGCGCATCAAATCAGCACTTTTCCTGCGGGTCTCAACTCGGAAAAAATAGAGCAGCGTTTTCAATGCACTGTTTAGCGCATCCAGCAAACAGTTTAGCGCTTTTCGACATAATTTTAACGCATCTAAGTTGTAGTGTAGCGCGTATAGTCCTTTCTGTAGCGCATCACAAACAGAGAGCAAAAATTTAAAATTGTAACCAAAATAAAATTTAGACTTGTAGAAGTCCGCCAAAATCTAGATTTTCTAACTATTCCATTGACTTTTGGCAGGACTCTAACAATTTTCTTGCAGGTGGAGCGGGCCATTTTCTTTTAAGCGATTTCTTTTGCTAACCAAAACATCGAATTTACTTTGCTGACCAATTTTTTTTTCATAGATCAGAAAATCATTGCTTTGAAAGGATAAAATAAACATCATGTTTTTGTGGAGCAACATCTCCACATAGATTTTAGCAAATCACTGAATTGAAAGGATAAAATAAACCACCTTGATTGCTTTGTCTCGAAAGTGGAAGGAATATGCTCTCCCCTTAACTGGGTGATCAAAAATCCAGAACACTCTTACAACTTTCTTTACTTTAAGCAATAAAACCTTTAGTAGACCTGCCTTCCCGAGGAGTTGGAATCAACTTTTAAAGCCGTTTATGGCCGGTGTGAAGGGAACAACCTAAGTGGGGAATGACTTTGACGCCAAGAATTCCAACCCACTATAATCAAATGTGGAAAGTGACGAAAGTCCTTTTCAACGGTTGCGCACAGTGATTAGCCTTCCCCCAGTATCTTTGAGATACGTAAAGCCTTTGTTCTAAAGGTTGGGAAGCCTCCTGAGGGAGTTTATCACTGACGGCTGAACATGAAGCCTGATTACAAACCCTAGAAATAGAAGCTTTGAGTCGAGTCAGTAACCAGACATTTATAACATCATAGTGCAAGGGTGTGGAAGAATCCACCCCCAAGATTACTCACCATATATCTCCCAAGATAGCTACTCAACTGTGAAGCAATTCATTTTGAGTTAATTTCTGACAAAAGGCAAAAAAATGGGCGCCCTTTAGGGGGTGACACGACTGTTTGAGCTGATAGAGTATTGAAACTAGTGGGCTATGATGTTATTTATGACCCTTGACTAAAGAGTCTTTCTGAAGTGTATTATTTGTATCCAAACCTGTTAAAATATTGGGGATTTGAACACATCCTTGCAGAACATACACTTTTTGTTAGATTAGGCAAAATGGTTGTATTTTTTGTGCTGTGTTTACATTTATTACTTCAGAAAATCATCCATAAAACTTCACAAATTTCCAACAAAAATTCAAAATTCACAAAAACCAAACCAAAGGAAAAATCAGGGCAGTTTAGCACATAAGAGCAACTTCTTAGCGCGTGGAGTACTTTTGTTAGTGCATACAAACTGCCAGTTAGCGCGTTGATTCAAAACAGTAGCGTTTCATCTTAAAGGCAAAACAGTGTAAAATCATTTAGCGCATCAGAAAAACAGTTTAGCGCGTGGAAGCAATAGCTTAGCGCGTGGAGACCAAACATTAGCGCATAAAGTCCAACAGTTAGCGCGTCGCAGACCCAAGATAACGCATAGATTTTTCAACAGCTAAAAAAACAATTTTAACAGTCCAAAAACTTTAGCACGTGTGGTTATTATTTTAGCGCATAGAAAAATTTCAGTAGCGCATGTAGACTCTGTTCTAGCGCGTGATCCAAAACAGAAAAACAGAGAGCAAAACTGGAAAAAAATTTGAAAATTTCAAAAACATTTTTAGAAGTCTTTTTATCAACATCATTTTTCATCAAACCAGAGTGACAAAAACAAACCCCTAAAACTATTTCTTGAGCAAAATTTGTGTCAAAACAAACGTTGTCAAAATCCTAAACGAATCGCACAATAGAGGATGTCTCTCCTATCATAATCCGGAAATCTCATCATTAGTATCAATAGAATCCTTTACCATCTTATGGATTTTTATCTCAAAACACTTGTTTAAAACTTTCAAATTGTCAAATCAAGTTTTCAGATCGGGAGGCTTTTATCCATATCATTTGACACGCTTTGTCGTGAAGGGACACCTAAAAACCTTCACTTTGATAGAGTAAGATTTGAAATTTTCAAAAACAAGAATCAACTGAATCCAAACCAATCAAAGGAAACCATTGATCACTCATGCATGACTAATCCTCTTATTCCGAGAAGAAAAAACCTCTATCGTAACATCACGTTGAAGAAACAACAACCTAGCTTTTCCAAATTCATCAAGAGAAATAAGTTTTTATACATCAATCATCAACTCTTCAAATCTCATCGAGTATTCCTTCAACACGTCAAACGTTATATCCAAAACAAATCTAGCGAATTTGACAAAGAACCTTTGAAAACTAGAGCATACTGTCAAAAGTCTGCTTTTAATCAAACCATAAACCGCGGAGGAAAGATCAATCCAACATTCTTGCCCGACGAGTGCATCACATATAATTGATCAAAATTGGTTGAACAATCTGGTGCAATTGGTTTAATTGCCCCGGGCGAGTCAAAGCATGACAGTTGATGCCAGTCGTTTGGTTGGACAAGATAAATTCTGAGTAAGTGAATCAAAGTGACCTGATAAGACTGACAATTGATGCAATTGCCTGATGAAGTCAAGGTATATGAAGCAAAAATACTCGTTGAGACTTAGACAATTGATGTAATTGTCCATTAGATTGTGTTTGATTGGTTGATCAATTGATAGTGTGTGCAGGTGATGGATGGTTGTGGTTAATCATAGTAGCCCCGTTGAGACTAGGTCATTATGATAAAGACCTGATGTAGTCTAGGATTACCATGATCGATTACCTATTCAGACCCGAAGATACTTGATCAGAATATCTGTTGATAGTTTAGGTGTGTGTGTGTGTCGATGTACTTGTGCAGACAGAGTAACTTGCTTGGCTTATAGGATGACGTAGGATAGGAAACATAATCCCTCCTATTAGAGATGGATGGTGATGAATGTGGCTTGATTGAGTTGATGGGAAATGATGTAGGGTATGTGACGTGCAATCCCTCCTGTTAGAGAATGGATGGTGATGAACGTAGCTTGATTGAGTTTATGGGAAACGATGAAGGGTATGTGATGTTGATTATTGAGATGGGGAGGGTGGGGTTTGGGTTCGATGTTAGATAGAAGAAAATGGAGGACCTATGACTCATTCCTATGGAAGAAGAGGAAAATAGAGTATGCATTGTCATTACTATGTATGCATGATATGCATCTATTATGAATGTATGGATGGATGGAATGCAACAAAATGCAATATATACAAATGAGATGGAATGACGATCCATAGTGCTCTATTTTCATCATTGAGAATTAAAATGTTGTAAGAAAATACAAGCAATTTGACATAAAGATTCAAGATGACCTAAGTATTCCTTTCATGGATTTTGATATAGCAAGTTAATACAAGTAACTTGATATAATGGATCAAGTTGACCTGAGTATTGCTTGTGGAACAAACAAGGATTATCGCCTTTCATGCATGACTTGGATCGTCCTCCTTGATCTTAGGTTGATCATATCCTGAGACAAGTGCATACCGTAATAAGAGATAAAACCTTTATCTAGTTGGATGAGGTAGGAGGAACCGAAGAAAGAGCTTCGTACCGACAAACAAACAATATATACATAAAGAATAAAGAATATGGATCCTTGGTAATGGTTCATGCTCATATGGTCGAGGTATATGTTGTAGTCAGCAAGCTGTAGTGATCTATGACTGTATTTTTGCCTATGATCACGTAGCTTAGTGAACTTCCCACGTAGATACCATTAGTACATGCCCCAGAACTTCATCGGAATAATTCATAGAAGATATACAAACAATGCTGGAGGAACCTGATATAAATAACTAGCCCATAAATCAACCAGGTATTTGATAGCTTAAACAGAATTTTCTTGTCAAAGAAAATGTCATCTTGTCTTTGTTTTGGTAAGGAAGGATGTATCCTTGTTGAAGACAATTTGTGTGTTGATTTTGATTGTTTGGTCGATTTGATAAGTGGTCAGTTTGTGGAGCATATCACAATGTTTGTTTGGTATCTGTGCTGATGAGTATGTACAACGTGTTGCCATGTTTTTGATTGATTTTTGATGTTTTCTGTTGTTTCTGAATTTTGTGAGATATTTTTGAATGTTTTTGGTATTTTGTGATTTGTTTTGAATGTTTTTGGATTTTGTGAGACAATTTTGAATGAATAATTGTGAATAATTGTGATTTGTTTTGAATCATAATTAATACAGAAATCCACTTCCATCAATAGGTTAAGGGCATTGCCCCCAGTACAGGCAGGACCATGAAAAAGCAGGATGCAAGACACATGAAGTACTATCTCTTTATTGCAGATCAATAACCAGCCATGGTATGGACGGATGGATGTGTGTGTGTAATGAATGTGATCACAACAAGCCTAAAAGATAATGGAGCCATAGCCTTTACGAGTGGTGCCTGTTTGCCAGGTTTTCACCATCGCACTTACCCAAGGTGCCACCGGAGTGGTTGTTCACTGTTTGGATGTATGATTTTTCTTTACTCTTTTGATGTTTTTGTATTTTCTTCAAGACATATTTCTGGATGTTTTTGGTATTTTTGCTGGTATGTAAGGGATCCTGATGCTCTATGCAACTCATGTATAAAACCTTTTGAGGTGCATGCTGTTGATCGGATTTGCTAGTGGTTCTCCTTCTGAAGTAGTCAACTGATATGCCCCAAATCCAAATACAGCAGTGATAACATATGGACCCAGCCAATTTGATTCAAAATTTCCCTGATGTTCTCTATTTGGTTGGTTACAAGGATTCTCCTAGAGAACAAGATCACCTACCTCAAATGTACGAGGTCGAACTCGATGATTATAGCTTCTGCTCATGCGTTGCTGATAGGCTTTGAGATGATTGTATGCAGCTTGTCATTTCTCATCAAGTAGCTCTAAGTCCTGAAGACAGGATACTTTGTATGCTTCATCATCTATGAGATTGTGTAAGGAAACACGTAGTGATGGTATCTCAACCTCAATAGGTAAAATAGCTTCTGCACCATAGACCAATGAGTAGGGAGTTGCACCTGTAGGGGGAATGCTAGTTCGATATGCCCAAAGTGCTGGATTCAATTGAACATGCCAATCACGACTAGCATCATTGACTGTCTTCTTTATGATTCTTAATATGTTCTTGTTTGACGCTTCGGCCTAACCATTGCCTTATGGGTAATAGGGAGTGGAAAAGCGGTGTTGGATGTGAAATTTCTCACTGAGTTCACGGACATCCTGATTTTTGAAAGAAAGATCGTTATCTGTGATGATAGACATGGGGACACCATACCAGCAAATGATGTAATTGAGGATGAATGAGG
This sequence comes from Cryptomeria japonica, assembly GCF_030272615.1. Lineage (NCBI taxonomy): Eukaryota > Viridiplantae > Streptophyta > Pinopsida > Cupressales > Cupressaceae > Cryptomeria > Cryptomeria japonica. Next base: position 797,044,550 of record NC_081407.1, read on the forward strand.
TGATCTGCTTGCCGGTAACTTGGGTAAGTGGAACAACTTCGATCCACTTTGTGAAGTATTCAGTGGCGGTAATGATGAATTTATGGCCGTTGGATGAAGATGGATGAATTTTACCCACAAGGTCAAGGCCCCATTGACAAAAAGGCCATGGTGTTGTGATTGGTTGCAGTTCCTGTGCTGGTGCATGTATCAGGTCTCCATGAACTTGGTATTTCTTGCACTTTCTAACAAAGTAGTAGGAGTCCTTTTCCATATATAGCCAATAGTATCCAACTCGCATGATCTTCTTGGTTAGTGATGGGCCACTTGAGTGAGTCCCACAAATTCCTTCACGTACCTCTTCCAAGGCCTTTGTTATCTCATCTTGCTCTAAACATCAAAGGAGAGTACCATTAAGACTGCGTCGGTATAGGGTGCCAGCAATAATGGTATATCGAGCGGTTTGGCGAATGAAGGTTTTACGTTGGTTATTCGATTGGTTAGGAGGAAGTGTGTGATCGTGGAGATAAGTGTAAAACTCACCGTACCATGGGGATTCTGAACCGACAAGATGACATATCATATCAGATTTGGGGATATCATAAGCAGGAATCCAAAGCTGTTCAACCAAGAACTCGTAGCATGTTGAATTCTGTTGAAGATCTAAAAGAGATGCGATAGTAGCCATAGCGTCAACAACTCGATTTGATCTCTGGGTATCTTCTCAAAGGTTATAGTAGTAAATGATGCCTTGAGACTGTCCACCATTTGCTTGTATGGCATGAGTTTATCATCCTTGGTCTGATATTCATCTGTTGCTTATCGAATGACCAGTTGGGAATCTCCATATACTTGTAGTTCTTGTAACTTCCATTGTATGACGAGCCTAAGTCTTGTAATTAAGGCCTCATATTCAGCTATGTTGTTTGTGCATGGAAATACGAGCCTGTAAGATTTTAGGATGTTGTCACCTTGAGGTGTGATAAATAGAATGCCTGCCCCCGAGCCGTGCCTAGTGTATGAACCATCAAAGTATAGTTTCCATGATTGTATGGCTGTGAGCATGAATATCTCCTCATCCGAAAAATTGGAAATGAGGGGATGATCACCTATGAGGGGTGCATCGGCCAACTGATCTGCAATGACTTGTCCTTTGATAGCTTTACAATCCACATACTCGATGTCAAATTCACTTAGAATCATCACCCATTTGGCCAAGCGGCCTGTCAATGCTGCTTTAATGAGTAAGTATTTTAGTGGATCAATCTTTGCAATGAGCTATACTTTATGTGTCAATAGATAGTGCTTTAGTTTAGTGGCTGCCAAGATTACTGCTAGGCAAGCTCGCTCAATAGGTGTGTAATTGAGTTCATATCCAACCAGTGTGCGAGAGATGTAGTAAACATCACACTCTTTCCCTTCTACATTATGTTGTGCTAGTAATACACCCAATGTTGTACTCGTTGCTGAGATATAGAGTAACAAAGGTCTGCTTGGATCTAGTGGGATCAACAATGGTGTATTCATGAGATAGTCTTTAAGCATCTGGAATGCTTGCTGGCATTTGGTATCCCACTGAAAGCAGATGTTATTGTGTAGCAGATGCGTAAAGGGGTGACACTTATCTGCCAGTTGTGCAATGAATCTTTAGATGGATTGTAGATGTCCTTGTAATGTCCTTAGCTGACTGATGTTCTTTGGTGGTGGCATGTCCATGATTGCTTTGACATTTGCTAGATCGACCTCAATACCTTTTCTTGAGACAATGTATCCTAGAAGCTTCCCTGAGGTTACTCCAAAGACACATTTCTTTGGGTTGAGTCGAACATGATATTGTTCCAATCTATCAAAGATTTTATCTAATATGTCGAGATGACCTTCTCTGGTGAGTGATTTTGCTAGTAAGTCATCAACATAATCTTCCATCATAGTATGCATCACGTCATGGAAGATAGTAGTCATTGCTCGTTGATAGGTCGCTCCTACATTCTTTAGACCAAAAGGCATTACATTCCAGCAGTATGTGCCCCATGGACATGTGAAGGCTATCTTATGTTGATCCTCTAGTGCGATCTTTATCTGATTGTATCCTAAAAAGGCATCCATGAGTGAAAGCGTGGCATGTCTTGCTGTTAGGTCCACTATGATGTCGATATTTGGGAGGGGGAAGTCATCCTTAGGACATGCCTTGTTTGGATCTCTGAAGTCAGTACAAATGCAGATGCCCCCTTTTGGTTTGCCGACAGGAACAATGTTGGATATCCAATCTGCATAATCAATTGGTCAAATGAAACCAACATCCAGAAGTTTCTTAAGTTCTGCTTTGACTAGGATTGCAATCTGAGGATGCATCTTTTGAAGCTTCTACTTGACAGATTTGGCTCCGTTTGCTACTATGAGGTGATGCATGGCTAAATCTGGATCAAGACCAGACATGTCTGCATATGACCATGTGAAATTGATCTGGCATTTCTAAAAGAATTCGACAAACTTGGGTTGTTCCTCTGAAGTTAAAAGAGATGCCAGATGTATGAGGTGAGGAATTTCAGGAGTCCCCACATTGTATTCTTTGGTTTCTTCAATGAGAATCGTTGATCGTTCCTGTTGTGTGCTACAGGGAAGGATGTCAAACCTTTCATCCTCAGGCACCTCAGAGAGGTTTTCACCATTGGATACGCTCTTTCTTTTTATTTTTGTTGAATCAAACAGTGCCACAGTGTGGTTTTCACTGGAAGATCCATGTTTTATTGTTATATTTTTGCAGCTGAAAGGTTTGGCATCCGCTCCAAAGTATGCTGCGCTATTAAGTTCTATGGCGAATCTAGCTTTGTGATCCCCGCTTGGTATGTTATCCCGTAAGTCCAAGAAGTCAATGATAGAAGAATTTCCTTCTTTTGATTAAAGCCATGGAGCTTAATGGTCTTTTCTTCAAGTTGATGTGTTGACGAGGATTCTTCTTTCTCAAGATGTGAAGAATGGTCATAAATTTGGATACTTTTCTCTTTGTTTTTGATCTTTTGTTTGATTGTTTGTTGGTTTCTGAAAAAAAATGTTTGTGTTGGATGAATACTTGTTTTGATGGATTTTGATGTTTGATTTTTCTTTGACAAGAAAACAAAGCAAGCACAAAAATACAAGAATGTTGCCTCAAAAGGCACAAATGAGTATGGGTCTAGATCAACCCAATCCTTGGACTTTTTATGACCCTTTCCTTTAAGTGTATTTTAAGGTGTTCTTTCAAAGCCTGAAGTTGGCTCAGTTTTTACTTGGTCTTGACTCAAAAATGAAAACACTTCAAACACTTTTTATCCCTAAGGTCAAATGACCAGTTGTGATAAATTCAGCCCACATCTTGATATTTCTTTGACTTTGGTACTACATACCTTATGAATCCCGCCGTGGTAGGTAAGGATGTGATATACTAAGTCTTGCGTGAGCATAACAAATAGATGATACCTATGATGGGGGAGTCACCACTTTCATCAAGCCACAAGTGACTTTTCAAAAAGCTATGTTTCTACTCAAGGAAATATGTATGGTGAGTACCTTGGGAGCAAAACCATCTATGCTCTTGCACTGAATTGTATCTCAAATATTCTCAATCAATAGAATGGGTGGGCTTCTACTTAAAGGTGTTTAGTAATTTTTGATGTTTTTGGACATAAGTTCATTTTGCAGGGACTCACTTAAGAGCCTTGTAATTTGTGGTGGGGCCCATATGTCATTTCGGCAAGTTACATTATAGGAACAGCTAGACCCAAGGCTGCAACTTTCGCTCTCACCTGATTTCTATAGTAGCTTGAAGGATTTACCGCGCGAGGTCGTTCCCAAGAGTGATGTGTCTCTTGGTAGGCCTCTCTTAAAAAGATAATTTTTATTTGAGTGTTACTAACACTTTTCTCTTGCACCTAGGACCATGAAAGCCAAGGGAGAGGATAGTGTGTGTTAGAAGTAGGACCACTCGACCAACTCTTTGCACAAGCGTGCCAAACACAAAAAACACTTGTTCTTTTTAACTTATTTTCAACGCAATGTGATCTAACTATTTGGAGATGTTGCTCCAACAATCATGGTGTTCTTTTTAACTTCAAAGGCAAAGATTTGAGTAAACTAGAATTTTGAAAATCCCGATCAACTTAATTTAAATCACGTATGCATGAAGTAAACCGCTTGCAAAATTGAAAAAAGTTGATTGTGAATTTTATTTGCACCAAAATGGAAGTGTGGATTGTGAAATTTTAGTTTGATGCAAGAAATAAATTTGTCTTGTCTTGTTTTAAGCACCAAATAAAATGAACCTAACTTGCAAGGAAGTAAATTTGTTGTGTTCAATTTTAGAGCACCAAATGCAAATGATCCTAATCTTGCAAGAAAACAAACTTGTTTTGTTCAATTTTTAGAGCACCAAAATGGAATTTTTTTTAACTTTTAGTGACAAAACGGGTTAGTTTTAAACACCTGCACAAGAAATGAATAGCTAGGAAAAACCGAATTTATAGTGGGTTTCTACAAGCCTAACAAATTTCAATTTTTTGGTTACAGGGTCTTTTTTACAACATTCTGTTACAATAGCGCCACTCTGTGTTTGAACATAAGCGCTATTTAACACAAATGCGCTAATACATACACAACAACGCTAAAAGTAAAATTTTGACAACAAATGCAACAGCGCTAAAACAAGCACAAAGGCGCCAAAACAATAACAAAAGCGCTAAATAAATGTTTATAGTGCCAAACTTGGTACAATAGCGCTATTGTAAAAACAATAGCGCTATTGTAAAAACAATAGCGCTAGAATGTCAAGTTGCAATAGCGCTACAACGCGATCAAAAGTGCTAAAGCACGACCTGTGTGTCAAGTTCAACATTCAAACAAGTTAGTTGTTGTAAAGCGGAAAAATCGAACCCTAGTTATTCTCCCCTCCCCAACTCCGAGGAGAGAGAAGGGAGAGTCACTAGGGTTGATGGTTTTCACTTAGGAGAGACTTTACATTCAAAAGAGGGGTTGAAACCCACAAGATCCAATCCCACGCAATGCAAGATTGGATTCTAAATGAGTTTCAAGGGTTGTGACATCAAGGATACCCTCTTTTGTAAAGAATGTAGAAAGATTGATTGAAATAGGAATGCATGTAAAGTAGGAAAGATTCGCTTATAAACAGAGATAGGGATATGGGATGAAGCTGCGGACCTAGAATTAGCAATAAAATGTCAAGACGGTGCTGTTCTGCAAATTTGAGCGAAAGTTGACGGGACGATGGCGCCTGGCGTGCACACGGTCCTCCGAAAAATCCGCGAAACGAAGGGGGATCTGTTTGTCTCTACACAAGGATTCCAGATCTTCAATTACAGTTGTGTACCTGCAACCTACACACAGAAAAGAGAGGATGATTGGGGGGTTAGGGATGAGGGGTTTGCCTTTAGGTCAAACCCCGGTTTTGGAATTAACCAAGAAATGAGAATGCTGTAAATGTAAATGTTTGTAATGTAAACAAGTACTGATACCTTGTTGTAAGAATGTTTGTATTCTTACATGCGAAGGTGTAATGTATGTAGTATGTTGTATGTTGTATGTGATCTCCTCTTCAATGGTTGAATCCTTGTCTTGAATGCAACACCTAGCCTTGAATGGAGACTTAGAATGCTCAATTGCTTGAAGGAATGCTTGAATGCTTGAATGTTTGAATGTTTGAATATCGCTTCCGCCTTTTTGCTCACATATGTCCTCCTCCCTTTTTGAGAGAGGAAATGTAGTTTATATACTTGTCAATTAGGGCTGATAGACTGATTTTCCTGACCTTAGGCCGACTAGGAAATATTATTTTCCAATTTGCAAACATAAAGACCCGAGACCCAAAAGAGACCGGGCCCAAAAATAGGGCTAGGGACCAGGGCGCTGGGCACCATGGTCCTGGGGGACTAGGGCGCTGGGCACCATGGTCCTGGGGGACCAGGGCGCTGGGCACCATGGTCCTGGGGGACCAGGGCGCTGGGCACCCTAGTCCTAAAGGACCAGGGCACTGGGTGCCATGGTCCCACCTCCAGGGACAACAGGGTGCAAGGAGGATCAGGCCAGGGTGCTGAAAAATGCAGTTTTTGATGTCATGAACAAGTTTCGGGGTCTCCATTCAGGTTCCGTGTTGCATCGCCATCGTGAAGACCCAAATGCAGTCGAAATTGCAAGTGTTGCAATTTTAGGACACTACATTTAGCCCCCACTTTAGCGGGAGTATAAGCGTACGCTCATACTTCCGGTAAAGTACAAGGAAACAACATTGAAAAACTTTCACCACGTCAAGGAGGCAAGATACACCAAGCCCCCAGTGGACTAAGGATCTTACGACTTCGATTGAAAAAGTAAAAGGGAAGATCATGAGGGAGAACCATGACTGTCAGTAGTAAGGTTCCCTCACTATGAGTCATGCAAGAAAGATATCAAAAAAATTTCAAGGCAAAGCTAAATTTGTCAAGAAATTTTCAAGTATCTTGAAAAGATATGGACGGGATGTATGCCCCCCTACGTTAAAGCGATCGCACACGCCTCATCGGGGGTGATTGCTTTAAGGTAGTGATACATATAAGAAATGAGAAAGGAGCACGTTATCACAAGGATTTAGCCCCCAAGTGTGAGATAAGCCCAAGGATAATAGACACAAAACACAAAGCACAAGGTGACTTCGCTTTCCTCGGGGTCAGTATGCTGTATGATAATTCATGTATATCATATGTATGTATGCATAATTGTTCTTCATTCCCCAATCAAGGAAGGTCACCTAGAAGAAGGGAACACATGTGTCTTTTGAGTCAACATGAGAGAGACCAAAAGAGATCTCAATGTTTTGCATCGTCCTCAAGTAGACAACACTAAGGACAACAAATAGAAGAATGAGAATAACACATAGAAGAAGTAACAAAAGAGATCAAGAGAGGAGGAGAGAGTCTGCTATGCTAATGAAACTAGTCCAGCACGTCATCTACCCCCCGATCTTCCTGATCAATATTTCGGGAAGGTAGGAAACACGCTAGAGGAGGAACATCCAACACAGCAGATGGAGCTATCGCAAGATCCAAACAAGGGCTATGTTCATGTTCCGAGCCACATTGTTTTTGTCTAGGAGCTAGGATAAGTGCTTTAGAAAATTCGTTAGATAAATGGTTATCAACATCGACATATTCATACTCACTATCAGAATGAACTGGAGTAACATTTTCATCATGAATAACATTTTCATCTATATCATCATCAAGATTTATAAAAATAGGATCTTTAACTCGCACAGGATCAAGACCATCATGCATCTTATGTTTAGGAGATTTCAGCTCAATTTTCGGCTGAGGAGAAAATGGAATAATACTAGCTGAAGGTGTTTTTGGGGATTGCAAAGTTTGAGAAGCAGCTACCTGAGCTCTAAGATGACGCTTTCGTCGGCGTTCACGTGCAGAACGATTTCATCTAGTCTTAGTAGGAAGTTGAGGAGATTGAGGAGGAGGAATGTTCTCATCCTTTTCACTTGGGTGTTTAGGTTGTGGTCTCTTAGGTTGAACAATAGGAGAAGAGGAAGGTCTCTTCTCTCCATAAGAGGAAGGAGGAGGAACTACTCCATATAAGGGAGGAATATTTGGTTTAGGAAGGAGACCAAGCCCCTCATGACGAGGAGGTATAGGTCTACTTTTAGGAAGTTTATTAGATATAGGCATAATCACATTCATAGGGATGGGTTGGGAATCTTCTTGAGGAAAGACATTAGTTTTATCTTTCAAAGGAAGAACTTCCTTCTCAAGAACGATAGGAATGTCCAGTTTGGGTGTTCTAGGTTCACTTAGAGATAGGATCATATCTTTTTTCCACTTTTGATAAGATTTGAAAAGATGATCACTTCACGGAGGAAGAGATTGGAATTGTTTAGGCCAAAAGTAATCAATAGGGACGCTAGAAGTTCTTTCAGCTGGTTTAAAGAGACTATGATTGACAGTAACAATTTCACCATTATGGGGAAATTTCAAACACTTGTGAATAGGAGAAGCAATAGCTTTCATGGAAGACAGCCAAGGATAGCCTAGCTTCACATGAAATTGTTCGGACGATGGAATAATAGCAAAGTCCACATCAAGGGATTTGTTATGGACCTCAATAGGTAATGTAATAGAACCAATTGCAGGAGAAGAAAAGGCATCAAATAATTTCACAACCACATTTGTTTCATCATAGATCACTTGATTCAATTGCAAAGTAAAAAGGAATTCTTCAGTAATGATATTAACCATACAAGAAGGATCAATAAGCACTCCACGGCAAGGTGTATTCTTGACTTTTGCAACTATATATAAAGGACCATCAGGTGCCCTGATAGTTTCACTAGATTCAAAGGTGATGGAAGGTTCTTTAGGGATTTTCTGATGCTCTACAAAGTTAATCACATTCAGAGTCATGGACACAAGATCATCCAGTGAGACAGAGGAATCAGTAGTATCAATCGCATTAGAGGTATGAGAAGGCAATGGATCAGTAAAAATCTTAAGATTTTGGTTAGGAGGAGCTACAGATGTGTTGCCTTTATCATTCACACCAGAAACAGAAATAGTATTATTATCAATCAAATCTTGAGTTTTACCCTTTAAAGCAAAACATTTTTCAGTATCATGCCCAGGATGACGATGAAATTGACAAAAAGATTTGTTATCAAAATAGGGTGAATTAATCTTTGCAGGATCTATTTGACTTATAGGAGGAAGAGTAAGCACATTTTGTTCCAATAACTTATTCATAATACTATGCAATGATTCATTCAAAGGAGTAAACTTTCTTTCTTTCTTGAAAAACTTAGAAATAGGAGGCACACTTGATGCTGCATTCACATTGTTGTTGATGATGTTTTCATTGAATTTAATGGACTCTCTGTTTGGTTTAAACTTCCCAAATGGTTGTTGACTACTATCACCCTTATCACTCGGAGCCATAGGATTTGCTTGTTCCATTTGACTCACAGTCAGTTGATAATTGTGAAGAGTTGCGCACAACTGTTGGAAAGAAGTAAACTCAGAAAACAAAAGTTTTTCTCTAATATCTTTTTGTAAATTAGAAATAAAGATTCTTTGAATGTCATTGTCAGGCACTGGAAAAGAAATTTGAGCATACAAATGCTTATATCTACCAATGAAATCAGTCACTTTTTCTTTAACACCTTGTTTACAATGCATTAAATCAATCAAAGTAACTTTAGGACTTATATTGTTTTGAAATTGTTGAATAAAAGCATTTGCAAGTTGTTCGAAAGAAGTAATAGAATAAGAAGGCAACGAGCAATACCATTGTAGGGCTTTGTCTCTTAATGTTCTAGTGAACAGTTTTGCAAGCAACCTTTGGTCATAAGCAAAATCAGTACATATTGTTTGAAAGGTCTTAACATGTGTTAGAGGATCACCCTTACCATTATAAAGCTCCAAATGCGGGAATTCAACATGTTTAGGGGGAATAGCTCGAAAAATGTCAAGAGAAAGTGGGCTCGCAACATCAAATGTGGGCACACTAAACTTAGATTGATTCATAGAGGCAATTTGTTGTTGTAAAGAAGAGACAGTTTGTGCAAGATTGTTAATGGTTGCTTCAGTCGAAGAGTTCATATTAGACGTGTTAGATTGTGATGGAGGTGTTATGTTATTGAAAGAAGGTAGAGAGTAAGGTGGTGGGACACTATGATAGTTAGTCATAGGAGATGATTGGAAAGGAGGAACACTACAAGGAGGAATGGAAGGGTTAAATGAATTGCCCCCTTGCGTCATGTTCATTTGTGGAGATATAAGAGGAACACTCATTGAAGGAATGAATGAAGAAGTTGGATTGAATGAAGGAAGAGGGTTGATTGAAGAAGAGGGATTGCCCCCATGACTGGTGATCATAGGAGGAATGTCTTGTATTGAAGTAGTCATTATGTTTGATGTAAAAGTAGGTATACTAGCAATAGAAGTTGTCAAAGGAATATAATGATTAACTTGAGTAGGAGGTTGTGTATAACCTAAGGTTTCAGCACAAATTTTCATACGCATCACATTCGAATTCACAATGTGTGCAATACCATGCAAAATATCAATTCCATTCTTATCACTTTGAACCATACGTTTTAGACCCTCAATTAATGAAAGAGCTTCGCTATCGGGGTATTCTTGAGACATCCATTGTCGAAAATCATCAAATTGGTTATCCAATTTTGAAAGTTGTTCTACAGAAACCTCATGGAGAGCTTCTTCATCATTAAGAGGATTAGAGGAATTACCCATATCCTCGTTAAAAAGGCCATTCAAATTAGGTTCCATCTCCTCGGTAATTACACCTTGGAAAGACTTAATTCTAAGGCTTCGTCTAACAGGAATAGTGTAAGTAGGGCTTATTGTTGTAAAACTCATGCACTAAAGAAAGAGAGAAGATTTTGAATTTTAGAGGTAGCAAATTTCAATAAAACCAGCCAATCTCCAAGATTTAAGCTGTTAAATGCAATCAGGACAATCTCCCGAAATTTCGGAAAAAATGTCCGAGACCGTGGCGAACGGAGTGCACACGGTCCTCGCAACTTTTTTTGAAATTTTCAGGGATGAAAGTTATGATGATTTTAAAGCTAATCTAAAAAAATTGAGTGATTTTACGATCTGTAGATAGGCCAAATTAAAGTTGCAATCTCAAAATTAAACCCTACCAAGATTGTTGAAAAATGTAAATTTTGAATCTTGAAAAAGAGAGGGAAACTGAAATTTTGAATTTTATGATTTTAGAGGGAATGCTAAAAGCAATGCAAGTTTTGAAGTTTAAAAGTTGACTCGATTTCATGCAAAATTCGAATTTGAAAGTGGAAATCAAGGTTGTTGCAATTAAACACTTAATTTCAAAAGTCACAAATTGCGAAAATTTGAATAAAACACTGAATTTTCGAATGAATGCTGACACACTTTTCAGATTTAGGACTGTAAGGAACACAATTTTGATATGAATTTCAATTTCCACAATTTTTGAATGATTAGAAGCCTTTATCCGAGCAATCACTAGACCAACTTTGACTTTAATTTTGAAGGTGTTAAAATTGATAAAATCAGCCAAAATTCTGGATTTTAGTAGAAAAAATACAGTAAGATCTAACTCCAGAAATTTCAGAAAAAATGTCGGGGACGATGGCGCTTGGGGTGCACACGGTCCTCGCAACTTTTTTCCAAATTTTTAGGGATGAAAGATATTGTGATTTTATTGCGGAATCCAAAGTTACAGCCGATTTGGAGGTGTTTTGATTAGTGAAATTATCAGTCAAAGGTTGAATCAAGAAGGTCTTAAAAATTAGGGTTTTGACATTTAACCACTTAATTTTTAGAATTAAAGCACAAATATGAATTGACAATTTGCAATAGAAGGGTAGATCTGAAACAAGCATTAACAATTAAACATTTCACAAGTTTAATTACTTAAAAGAAAATTTTAGGGTTTTTATACAATCAACCTCTAAAATTTGCAAAAGATCAAACATGGAAATTTAGGAAGGCAAAATTTTCAGATCTAACCATGAATAATTAGAATGAGGATGTTCACGTCGGGTTCACCAAAATGTAAAGTAGAAAAATCGAACCCTAGTTATTCTCCCCTCCCCAACTCCGAGGAGAGAGAAGGGAGAGTCACTAGGGTTGATGGTTTTCACTTAGGAGAGACTTTACATTCAAAAGAGGGGTTGAAACCCACAAGATCCAATCCCACGCAATGCAAGATTGGATTCTAAATGAGTTTCAAGGGTTGTGACATCAAGGATATCCTCTTTTGTAAAGAATGTAGAAAGATTGATTGAACTAGGAATGCATGTAAAGTAGGAAAGATTCGCTTATAAACAGAGATAGGGATATGGGATGAAGCTGCGGACCTGGAATTAGCAATAAAATGTCAAGACGGTGCTAGTCTGCAAATTTGAGCGAAAGTTGACAGGATGATGGCGCCCAGCGTGCACACGGTCCTCCGAAAAATCCGCGAAACGAAGGGGGATCTGTTCGTCTCTGCACAAGGATTCCAGATCTTCAATTACAGCCGTGTACCTGCAACCTACACATAGAAAAGAGAGGATGATTGGGGGGTTAGGGATGAGGGGTTTGCCTTTAGGTCAAACCCCAGTTTTGGAATTAACCAAGAAAAGAGAATGTTGTAAATGAAAATGTTTGTAATGTAAACAAGTACTGATACCTTGTTGTAAGAATGTTTGTATTCTTACATGCGAAGGTGTAATGTATGTAGTATGTTGTATGTTGTATGTGATCTCCTCTTCAATGGTTGAATCCTTGTCTTGAATGCAACACCTAGCCTTGAATGGAGACTTAGAATGCTCAATTGCTTGAAGGAATGCTTGAATGCTTGAACGTTTGAATGTTTGAATATCGCTTCCGCCTTTTTGCTCACATATGTCCTCCTCCCTTTTTGAGAGAGGAAATGTAGTTTATATATTTGTCAATTAGGGCTGATAGACTAATTTTCCCGACCTTAGGCCGACCAAGAAATATTATTTTCCAATTTGCAAACATAAAGACCTGAGACCCAAAAGAGACCGGGCCCAAAAATAGGGCCAGGGACCAGGGCGCTGGGCGCAATGGTCCTGGGGGACCAGGGCGCTGGGCTCCCTAGTCCTGAAGGACCAGGGCACTGGGCGCCATGGTCCCACCTCCAGGGACAACAGGGTGCAAGGAGGATCAGGCCAGGGTGCTAAAAAATGCAGTTTTTGATGTCATGAACAAGTTTCGGGGTCTCCATTCAAGTTCCGTGTTGCATCGCCATCGTGAAGACCCAAATGCAGTCGAAATTGCAAGTGTCGCAATTTTAGGACGCTACAGTTGTGTCAAAAAAAAGTTGTTTTTAGGTGTTTGGATTCACATGGGGTTCACCAAATGATGCTCTGCAAAAAGGACAAGGTTAGATTAAAACCTGTGGTATTATAACACACAAAAAACAACAAGAAATTGGATTAATGTTAGTGTTATTCAACCAAAGATTAACCTAAGCAGACATATCAAAAGAGATACTAAGATCATGCCAACATATTTAACAAATGAAACAAATATAAGAAGGCATCTCCAAATTCCTCTTAACATGTTCTTAGCTCCTTCTCCTTTGTTCCTCTCCTCTCCAAGTTCCAAATTAGTTTAGCTCTTAGCAGCTTTTTGCACTATGGATGCTTATGGAGGTTCAAGATTGTAGATGATTACTCTAAATGCTATGCAAATGTAGATAAAAGATAAAATTAGATGCTATAATGCTAAAATGATTTATTTTAAACCAAAATAACAATTATATGAGTTGATTATGCTAAATGCTTGAGGATGCTTGAGGATTTGAAAACAAGAAATGTGAGCTTTATCTATAGGTAAAATGGAGCAATGGATGGTTGAGATTGAGCAATCTCAACAAGGGTCAGGGTTAAATGATATTCAAACCATGTGATGGCTTTCAATCCAATCCCAGGATGACAAGTGTCAATATGAGATAGGTTGAGAGGAGAGGGAATAAGCATTAAATGCTTGACATGACTTGGGAGTCGACTTGGGGGTTAGGGTCAAGGTTGGGTTGAATAAATATATTCTTTATTCAAAGAATAAAGCTTTTATCCAATGGATAAAATCTTGTGCAAAGGCAAAAGGGATAACCATGGTCAAAGCAATAAATGCTTGGGGAGACCCATGAGTGCAAGTTGAAATAACTATAAATGGTTATGTAAGAGCCATTAATAGTCATGTAAGAGCCATAAGTGGTTTGGAAGACTTTGGAGGTTAGATTGTTGAACACACAAAACATTTAATGCTTTTCAAAGACTTTGGAGTCTTTGAGAAGTGACTTAAAGTTGCTTAGGAATGTGACAATAATCAGGGGATGGATTAGGCTAATTAGGAAGGGTTTAGAAGAATATTGAAGAAGATTAGGTTTGCAAGTGGATTTGGTGGGTGAGGGAAAATAGGATTTTATTAAAATAAAATTCATTTATTTCAATAAATGTGTGCAAGTTGCATTTGTAGGAAAATGCAAGTGGGGGGGATTTATGATTTAAATAAATGTTTTATTTAATTTATTTAAAAGAGGAAAGAGGATTAAATTGAATAAATAATATTTATTCATTTAATTTGATTTGTGAGTTTGGTTGAATGAATTAATTAAAATAAATTGAATAATTTATTTAATTAATAGGACAATGTTTGAAGATGAATTAATTAAATATTAATTTAATTAACTGATGGCTTAGTGGATTTTTAATCAAATAAATAGGGAATATTCATTTAATTAAAATGGATAGATTTATGTGACTACACAAAGGATACTCACAAGTAGAGGAAATGGATTTTGAAAAGACATTTGACCCTATTGTTGGACTTGAGGCCTTTAGAATGTTATTGCCATTTTTAGCATACAAAGGTTATAACGTAGATCAAATGGATGTAAAATTTGCATTCCTAAATGGCAATCTTGAAGAAAAAGTGTACATTGAGCAGCCTAAAGGATTTCAATTGTATGAGAATGAAGACTTTGTATGTTGATTAAGGAAAGCTTTGTATGGTTTGAAGCATGCACCTAGAGCATGGTACTCTAGGCTAGACAAATTTCTACATCGTCAAGGCTTCAAAAAGAGATGTGTTGACAATAAATTGTAAATTAAAACATATGGTAGTCTCATGATCACATTTGTTGTGTATGTAAAAGACATTATTTTTGTTGGAAATAAGGATGTCTTGTGTAAAGAGTTTGCTGATCAAATGCAATCAGAGTTTGAAATACCATTTTTAGGAGAGTTGTCCTAATTTATTGGTTTGCAAATAACTTAATTAACAAGGTATATTCATCACGCAAACCAAGTATGCTAAAGACATGTTGAAAATCCAAATGAAATATTGAAAGCCAGTTAGCACCCCCATGGTGACTGGATGCAAACTAATAAAAGATGATGAGTCACCTAATGTTTATTAGACTATGTATGTTAGACAATTTAGATAACTGGAAGACAACTGAGAGGGGGGGGTGAATCAATTGTTACATATTATCGGAAGCAATCAATAATTTAAACTTTAATATCAGAACCCAAAATAATAGTACCAGAATAACAGTTAATCCAATTAAGCATAAACAATAATCATAGAATAAAAGCCATTCACACAACACTAAGATTTGTACGTGGTAAACCTGGTAAAGTGAAAAACCACGGTGGGAAGACTACCCATAGTCAGATAATACTTCTGCAATAAGTATGTGAATTACAATGAAGGGGCCTACACTTGTAGGAAGAGCAACAACCTAGAGCACACTGCTCATCACAAAAGGAGTCTCATTGACTACATAAAAATCTAGACTACAATCTGGAGAAGTATTGAACTGCAAAAAATAGCATCTCCTATGCCCGAGCATAGTTTTGGTTAAACTCAATACCAGAGGACGAAATACTTTTACATAAACCCAATTCTATCTCCAATGATCGAACAACTCCTCTTCCTGAATGATATTACATTATTCACACATTACAATCCTTGACCATGACTTTTTACATTAACCATGATGATCTACAATGAGATCTTACATTTATATATATAAACCATTGACCATAAACAATCATGTCAGGCACTAGACAATAAACCAATTACATAATTACAAACCATGTTGGCCTTAGGCCAAACAAATAATATCAAACACATAAGACATCCTGAAAATACACCAATAGGTCCTATCCATATATTACATCAATGTCAGTCTATAACCTAGATCAACTAGGACCAAGTATAGGTCCACACGCTTCAGTAATGATCTCTAAATGCCAATTCTCGAACATGATCACTGATAGTATCCTGAAACTCCATCAAAAGCTACACCAACACCACTTATGCAATTCATCAAAGATCTCCATCAAAAGCTCTATCGGTGAAACCCTCACCAGAACCAGAAACCAAGCTTCTAAGAAAGCAGGATACCATCCGATCACCAGACCAAAACCAAATGACTGAATATGAATATAAGTATCATGAACAAGCCAATTCCATCACCAGATTATACTGGAGCCTACTAGATCATATTGGATCCAAGTTAACCAAAAAACACTTAACCTACCGGAACCAAAAGGGTGTCGGTAAAGCATCCAAATAGATAGTGTTGATATCAATGACAAAACATCAATGCAACACATAATCAATTCCACTAAATGGCCAACAATCTCCCCCTTTGGCATTGATGGCAATACTAGATGTGAAAAACATCTAAGTACCAAGAAATACCAAACAAGTCTCCCCCTGTGGAAGACAACCAACAATCACTCGCATATAGCTCTGAATATCAATATCTCTCCCTCTTAGAATAATCTCCGTAAAGCTCTAAATTTCTCTCCCCCTTAGACATTTACCATTTTCTTTAACTCTAACTTTTTCACATCAATATCACTCCCCCTTTGACATCAATGCCAAAAACTTGATAGAAATATCAAAGCAAAAACATAAGCCTCTGAAGCACAAAGCTGACTACTCCCCCTGAGCACTAGCATCCCACATCAGTGCCAAACTGAATAATATCTTAGATAATGCATATCAAAATGATGCCAAACCGCGTCAATCAAGTCTCTGTCGGAGAGGCATAAACCCCCAATATGTCTCTCAGGTACTCAAATGATTCCTTGGATAAAGGTTTAGTGAAAATATCTACAATCTTCTCTTTACTGTTCACATAAACCAGTTTAACGTCATTTGCTTCCACTTCTCCTTCAAAAACTTATACTTGATAGATATGTGCTTTGTCTTAGAATGAAATACCGGATTCTTTGATATATCAATAGCAACAGATTTATCACAGTGAATAACTACCGATGCATCACAATCCGCCTATATATCCTTCAAAATTTTCTTCATCCATAAATCTTGTGTATAGTTTGAAGCAACAACAACATACTCAACTTCAATAGTAGATAGAGAAGTACATGACTATTTATTGCTGATCCATGAAACCAACTTATTTCCAAGAAAGAAAGCTCCACCAGAAGTGCTTTTTCGATCATCAACATCTCCAGCCCAATCAAGATCTGTATATGCATATAAAGTAAAGTTATCATCCTTAGGGTACTGTTGGTGAACAAATTTGTCTCCTTCTTGAAATTTTAACTATTTTCTTCTCAAGCAAAATATGACTCTGTTTTACCCTTTAGAAAGAAACAAATATATCAACAACTGGAAGAATTAATGAAAATTCAACCTCTGCATTAGAGGGAAACTCCTCGTATGATTTACAATGAATTAATTGTACAATTGATATAGTAACACTTTTAACCAGAAAGTATTGAAAAGGCTTCAACATTTATCCATCAACACAAATAAACACCTAAATTTTTCTGAAAGAATGTTAAAAGGGGTGTTCACATATTTTGATTTATAACATATTTGCTGTATACATTCAAAACAAAATAGGGACTCGGTGAGAGAAACTAATAGCTCAATCGAGACTCTCTCATGCCTCACAGGGCAAGGGGGATTAAGCAGATCAACAGCATGTGAGTCGTCCAACAACTTATAATAAATATGAATTGAGGAGAAATGCAAAGATGATTGATTACCAGATTATATCATGCCCACATAACAACCTAAGAAAGATCATGAATCTCAGAATGCACATATTCAAAGATAACACAACATTTCATTAATAATCACCCATTGTATCATTCCCATAATTTGTATCAAATTTTTTTCTATTGTTTCCAAAATCACAGTTTCAGAACCTATTCAAAGGCAAGCTTTTCAACTTAAATAGCCACCAAGCCATAGTTTTTACATGATTAACAAATAACATTTACTTTCACTTCGGTGAAAGAAACCTTTAAAATAAAATAAAAGAGAACTAAACTAAAAGCCATTGAAAGGCCGACATTTCATTGTAGAACAACTAAGCATCCACCGCAACTGAGGAAGTTACGGGCTTGTCCTGCTTTGTTGCAGATCCACACCATTCTAGGTGTGTCACCGAAAAGTTCTGGATAACTTGGAAATAGGGCAGGGCAAAGTGTATGATCCTTTGCTTCCACACTTCTTTGACCATATTCACCTGCATGACCTTCGCTTTATGAACCTCTAAGTGATCAGAACATACTATGAGCATTGATTGAATCCTTGCTACCTTCAAAAAGTCATCGGTAGTCAAAGATTTTGTGGTCTGAATGGAATGGACTCTGTCTTGAAAGACTTTAATCATGTCTGCAACTTCCTCAATCACCTTGGCTCCCTCCTTCATGAGTTGGATATCAATAGATTTAAGGTCCTTTTGTATAGTGTCAATCAAGTCAGTCAGTCCCTTGAGTAGCTTCGTGGACTCTTCATGGCCCTGCCCAATGATTAAATTGCGCCATTCCATATTTTTATTTGACACGTATAGAACATTATCATCTAGGTTTTCCACTGGTTTCTCAGCTAGGAAATTCATCACTCCATACTTTTGGACATCATTCATTTGTGCGAGAACCGCTACCCACTTAATCCTTTCCTTTTCCCAGGCGACCGTCTCCAACTCGAGCTCTTTACTCACGATTTCTACATCCTTATAAACCTTAACCAAATTAATAATATATTCTGATCCTTGTTGAATTATCAGGTCCAACCATTTGTTAAACGTCTCCATCACTACCTTGTTCCTTTGAACTTGATCAAGCATCTTCTGGTTTCCTGGAGATAGGGTCAAATGACATTGGTACCTGCAACAATGGTTGGGGATCTAGATTGTGAATAACGTTGATGTATTCTGCCATTTGTGTGACCATTTGCTTCATTTCTCTCTTGTCTTTTTTACCTTTCCAAGTCCTTGAGATTATCCTCTTTGTAGAGGATTCCAGATGTTTTATATCTACGACCCTTGTTGCAACCTCCAAATCTATTTTCTCCACAGTAAAATCTTCCTCTATGGCCTTATCCGCGTCCCTCCCAAGAATGGGCTTGGCCACTTCAGCTGTCCAGTGTCTTGTTGTGTCATCCACATCAAGCATTGCTTGTGTTTTGAGCTTTTTGGGCTTTAATGCTTTTCCCAAGAATTTACTAACCATGTCCTCCAATGGAATGCTGACCAACACCATGCTCCTCTTCTTTCCAATGACAGCTTCTAGCCATCTTGGTGCACTGGTAGGTCTTTTAGGCGGCGGGGTGATCTGTGCATCTGGGGAGGTAACGATTGCCAAGGTATTCATGGGATCTTGTTGAATTTCCACTTCTTCATTTGTATCCATTTCTTGCATCTCAGGATCGCTTTGATCCCGTGAGTTCATTGTTTGTTCAGGCTCTTTGATGGGGTTTAAGTCCACCACGACCTGTTGCAGAATAGGTTTCCTACCCTTCTTTTTGCTTATTGACCGAGTTACTCGGGTAGTTGTAAGACCAGATGGCGACCTTCCTGACCTTCTTGGCGGTATTTTCTCTATAGCGGGCTTTGAGACACCTGATAACACCATGAAAACTGGAAACTCTTCCAGAGAACAGAGCTGAATTTACCTTCGGCGCCTCCAATTTATTGAAGTATGGCAATTGCGACCTTCCTAAATATGGAAATAAACACATACATTTTTCCTTTAATCAGACAGGCAAATATCTATAGGGCCACACACGCTTCATCATGATTTACCCAAGTGTGCGAAGTAATGGTGCATTGACAAAACCTGACACCTTCTTAATTATCTATCACTTCCGCACAGGTAATTTGATGTTTCCATGATTACTTTCTACATTTAGAATTTCAAAAAGCCAAATAGGGGAATATTCCTTCTTGAACCACTTGGAAAAAGGTTCAACGGTTCAAGTTCACTTAAGAAATATAACAGTAACGGGTGGCACATAAACAACACCGGGAACGCGTGGCAAAAGAAAAGGACTATTTAAAGTGAACCTTGAACCTTTTGAACCGCTTTAAATTTGGTTCAAGGTTCAAGACCGCACATCAAATCAACGTAAAAAGACTCATGCTCGTCATATAACAATACATTGTCACGACTCACTAAAAGGCATTTCGAACCTTGAACCTTGAACCTTTTGAAATTTGGTTCAACGGGGTTCAAAACTTCAATGACCAAAAACAAAAAAAACGCGCTTGTTCACACAGTGACAAAGACCAAAACAACTTTCTTTTAAATCACGCTTTGAACCTTGAAACATATGAACCTTTTGACAAAAGAGTTCAATGGTTCAAGTACGAGGAGAACAAATGACCCGATGCAAGAAAAGACACAAAAGGCAACCCGCGAATTGGAATTAAAAAGGGGAAAAATTACGGGTGGACTAACAAGTACCATAAGCCATATTCTGATGTACCTTGCAAATATCTAAAAATCCTTTTCACCGCTATCTCACGATTTTCTCTAGGATCACTCTAAAATCTTGAAACAATACAAACAACATTCATAATGTCAGGCCTAGTCCGAGTCAAATAAAGCAGACTTCCAATCATAGATCTGTATCTTGTAGGATTTACCAGTGAAGAAGCATCTTTTCTTGTCAATTTCTCACTTGTAACCATAGGTGTACTTACCGGTTTAGAGTCTCCCATACCAAATTTCTTCAACATTTCCTTAGCATATTTAGTTTGACAGATAAAAATGCCTTTGTCAATTTGAGTAATCTGCAAACCAAAGAAAAATTTCATCTCACCAATCATAGACATCTCAAATTCTTTCTCCACATTCTTAGAAAATTCTATGCATAATTTATCTTCACCTCCAAAAATAATGTCATCAATAAATACTTCAACAATCAGTATATCATCATTAGTGATTTTATAATATAAATTACTATCAACACTTCCCTTAGTAAAACCAAGCTTCAAAAGATGTTTATCCAACCTTGCATACCAAGCTCTAGGTGCTTGTTTCAATCCATATAAAGCTTTCCTTAACTTGCAAACCATATCTGTATCATCTGATAGGGAAAAACCATCAAGTTGCTCAATATAAACTTCCTCATCAAGATCCCCATTCAAGAATGCACATTTAACATCCATTTGATAAACTTCGTAATTTTGGTAAGAAGCAATGGCAAGAAATAATCTTACAGTTTCAATCCTAGCTACGTGTGCAAAAGTCTCTCCATAATCAATTCCTTCCTTTTTAGATTATCCTTTGCAAACCAATCTAGCATTATTCCTTATAAATTTATCATCCTCGTTCAATTTATTCCTAAAAACTCATTTAGTTTCAATTACATTTTTATTTTTAGGCCGGGGAACCAAAGTCCATGTTTTATTTTTCTCAATATGATCTAATTATTCTTCCATAGCTTTTAACCAATGTTCATCTTTACATGCCTCAATTACTGATACCGGTTCAAATTGTGAAATTAAACATACCTCATTAGTTGCCAGTCTTCTTGTCATCACTCAATTGTTCTCATCTACAATGATTTGATCTTCAGAATGATTCAATCTCACATACCTAGGAGTCTTCTGACTCTCTGTTCCGCTTCTTTGTTCTTTAATTACTATAGAATTCTCTGATGTTGTCGGAGTAACTAGTTCAACTCTCTGTTCCGGTAAAGGTGCTACTGGTTCAGATATAATCATTTCCACTGCATGTTCCTTCTCATAAACTTTAATTTGACTTTTGCTTAGCTCATCTACTTTGACATTAACACTCTCCAAAATTCTTTGCAATCTCTTGTTATAAAATCTATATGCTTTGCTTTCATTAGAATAACCAATAAATACGCTTTCATCACTTCTAGGATCAAATTTACCAATAGTATCATCTCTCCTGATATAACATTTACTACCAAAATTTCTGAAATACTTAACTGTAGGTGTATTGCCAAACCATAATTCATAAGGTGTCTTACCGGTTTCTCCTTTGATATGTACTCTGTTGAATGTATAAACTATTGTACTCACTGCTTATCTCTAGTAGATATGAGGTAGATTAACTTCCATCATTATTGTTCTAGAAGCATCCAAGATGGTTTTGTTCTTCCTTTCCACAACTCCATTTTGCTGAGGTGTCCAGGGAGCAAAAAATTGTCTTTTTATACCATGCTTGTCACACAAGTTATTAAACTCACCGGATGTGAATTCTCCACCATGATCTAATCTCAAACATTTAATCTTCAATCTTGTCTCAATTTCCACTTTAGCCTTAAAGATTTTAAACTTTTCAAATGCTTCAGATTTTTCTCTCAAAAAAGTAACCCACGTCATTCTAGAACAATCATCAATGATTAGCATGAAATATCTATTGGCATGAAAACTTTTAACTCTACCAGGGCCACACAAGTCAGTATGAATAAGATCAAGAACATCATTTGATTTATCTTGTATACTCCTAAAAGAGGTTCTGACTTGTTTACCCATTTCACATTCTTTACATACCGGATTATAGGGCTTCATAATCTTAGGTATATCCCTAACTGCCATAGTTAAACTGATCTTCACAATGCAGTCAAAATTCACATGACACAACCTTTTATTCCATAGCCAACTCTCATCAATCTGTGTAATCAAACATGTCTTCTCACTAGAGTTCAAATGAAATATATTACCTTTTGTCTATGTACCGGTTGCAATCTCCAAGCCAGATCTGTTAATGATTTTGCATTTTCCATCCTTCAAATTGTAATTGAAATCCCTTATCTACCAATTGTCCTACACTCAAAAGGTTATGCTTCAAACCTTCAACATAATAAACATTGTTAGTATTGTTCTTACCATCCAATGATATAGTTCCTTTTCCTTTGATCATACATGGCTTGTCATCTCCAAATCTAATTAGTCCACCATCAAATTCTTGCAAAGACATAAACTTCCCTTTATCTCCAATCATATGATGTGAACAACCATTGTAAATTACCCATTCATCCTTGTCCTCAATTTTAGCAGTAAGTTCCTTCTCTTTAGGTACATTCTCTTCAAGTGCCGGATCATCTTCTTTGATAGCCAAGAATACCCATTCTTTCCCATTGCCGGATCCACTAGCAGAGTCTTCTACCGGTTCATCATCTGAATCAACAATGCCTTCCTCATCCGCTACTATGTAGCATGACTTGTCTCTATTTTTCTTGAATCTATACTTGTTCTGATATCCAAGGTTAGGCTTAAATGATCTTTTAACTCTTTCTTCAAATCTTGAATTCCTTTTAGGACATCTAGATTCAAAGTGACCAATCTTATTACATGCAAAACATTTAAAATGTGCTTTTCCTTCATACTTACTTCCTTTCGACACTCTTCTAGAAAATAGTGCTTCAAGTTGCTCAAACTCA
This sequence comes from Cryptomeria japonica, assembly GCF_030272615.1. Classification (NCBI taxonomy): domain Eukaryota; kingdom Viridiplantae; phylum Streptophyta; class Pinopsida; order Cupressales; family Cupressaceae; genus Cryptomeria; species Cryptomeria japonica. The sequence continues at coordinate 797,067,763 of NC_081407.1, forward strand.
TCATCCTTTCTCTTCATATCTTCTAACTCTTTTGCATATAAAGCTTTCTAGTCTTGCTTACCGATTGTAGATGTAGATGCATGAAAAGTAGGTTTAGTCTTCATAGCTCCAGAAGTTCCAAATTCCTCAAGCTCAAAAGCAGATAGTTTCCCAACCAAAGTATCTCTGTTGACAGATGTATTAGCCATTTTTCTCAACTCATTGATAGAAGTAGCCTTAATTTTGTAAGCCAGTGGTAGGGCTCTCAGGACTTTAGAGACAATTTCATCTTCACTCAGAGTTCCACCACAACATTGAATTCCCATTATAATCTCATTTACCTTTTCCGTGAATGCAGTAAACCTTTCATCTTCTTCCATCTTCAAGTTTTCATATCTCACCCGATAACCACAAGTTTGGCAATCTTCACTGTAGGGTCACCTTCATTAAGAGTCTCCAAATTATCCCATATAGCCTTTCCAGATGATTTGTCAGTTAATCCTATTATTTGCTGATCAGAAAGTTCACACAAGAGGGCTTCTCTTGCTCTACAATCATTCTCAAGCTCCTTGAACAGGTTTACTGGAGGAGGATTTCCAGATCCCGAATTATAGTGTGTGACACCATTCTGTGTGATCTCCTAAATCTCCTTGCCAAGACATCTCAGATGAGTCTCCATCCAAATATTCCATACTGTGTAATGTGTTCCATCAAGCCTCGGTATATCCCTTCGAAATATAGCTCCAGAAGAACTGGACGAACTTGAACTGTTAGTCGCCATATGATCTTCCTCAAGCAGTTAAACTTTTTGCAGAGAGGACCAAAGCTCTGATACCAATTGTTAGACATTTCAGATAACTGGAAGAAAATTGAGAGGGGGGGGGGGGTGAATCAGTTGTCACAGATTACTAGAAGCAATCAACAATTTAAACTTTAATACAGGAACCCAAAACAATAATACCAGAATAACAGTTAACCCAATTAAGCATAAACAATAATCATAAAATAAAAGCCATTCACACAACACCAAGATTTGTACTTGGAAAACCCAGTAAAGGGAAAAACCATGGTGGGAAGCCTACCTACAGTCAGATAATACTTCTATAGTAAGTATGTAAATTACAATGAAGGGGCCTACACTTGCAAGAAGGCCAACAGCCTAGAGCACACTGCTCATCACAAAAAGAGTCTCACTAACTACATACAAATCCAGACTACAATCCGGAGAAGTGTTGAACTGCAAAAGATAACATCTCCTTTGCCAGAGTATAGTTCTTGTTAAGCTCAATACCAGAGGACTAAATTCTCTTACATAAACCTAATTCTATCTCCAATGGTCAACCAACTCCTCTACCTCAATCATATTACATTATTTGCACATTACAATCCTTGACCATGACTTCTCACATTAACCATGATGATCTACAATGAGATCTTACATCTACATATAAAAACCCTCAACCATAAACAATCGGGTTGAGCACCGAACAATAAATCAATTACATAATTACAAACCATGCCGGCCTTAGGCCAAACAAATAATATCCAACACATAAGACATCCCAAAAATACATCAATAAGTCCTATCCATACGTTACATCAATGCCAATCTATAATCTAGATCAACCAGGACCAAGTATAGGTCCACATGCTTCAATAATGATCTCCAATCGCCAAGTCTCGAACATGATCACCAACAACATCTTGAAACTCCATTAGAAGCCACACCAACACCACTTATGCAATTCATTAAAGATCTCCATTAGAATATCTACTGGTGAAACCCTCGCTAGAACCAGAAACCAAACTTCTAAGCAAGCACGATGCCATCCAATCACCAGACCAAAACCAAATGACCAAACATGAATATAAGTATCATAAACAAGCCAATTCCATCACCAGATTATACCGGAGCCTGCCGGATCATACCAGATCCAATTTAACTAGAAACCACTTAACCTACCATAACCAAAAGGGTGTCGATAAAGCATCCTAATAGCTAGTGTTGAAATCAATGAAAAAATATCAATGCAACACATAATCAATTCCACGAAATGGCCAACAATGTATATATCTATGATTGGAAGCTTGCTTTACCTAACTACCTCTAGGCCTGATATAGTACAAGCAGTGTGTAAGGTGGCTAGATTTTAAGCCGCCCAAATAGCTAGTGTTGACATCAATGACAAAACATCAATGCAACACATAATCAATTCCACCAAATGGCTAACAACGTATAAATCTATGATTGGAAGCTTTCTTTACCTAACTGCCTCTAGGCCTGATATAGTACAAGGAGTGTGTATGGTGGCTAGATTTCAAGCCACCACAAAGTAATCTCATGTGAATGTTGTGAGAAGAATCTTTAGGGTACACTTGATAGGGTTTGTGGTATTGAAAGAATTAATGAATTCACTTTGCAAGACAACACATATGTAGATTGGGCAGGTTGTGCAGATGACAAGAAGAGCACTAGTGGTGGAGCTTTCTTCCTTTGTGTCAGGTTGGTCTCACGGCACAATAAGAAACAAGAATCCATCTCTTTATCTACTATTGAGGCTGAATACATAGCTACTACTACATGTTGTTTGCAAGTTCTTTGGATGAAGTAGACACTCAAGGACATCTAGGTAGAGTATGCTAGTCCAATCTTCATAAAATGTGACAATTCAAGTGCTATCAACATATCCAAAAACCCTATTATGCACTCAAGAACAAAGCGTATAGCAATTAAGTATCATTTCTTGAGGGAGAAGGTAGCAGGAAAAGAAGTCAAGGTTGAATATGTTAGTACTGGTGAGCAAGTGGCTGATATTTTCACAAAACCCTACCTAAAGACATTTTTGAAAATCTGAGACTAAAGTTGGGAGTTGTCCCTCCTTTCAACACTCAAGTAGACTTAGAGGTTTGTGGTTTAGGGGGAGCTTATAGATTCACATTCAACGTCCTTGAACCCATGTGTGTTCCTAGAGTGATAGAGCATATTTATTTTACTTCTCAGGGGGAGATAATTACTACTAAACATGGTCAACAAAATGCTAAGTTGTGTTGCAGATGCATGGGCACAACATAGGTGTATGCAACCATATGTAAAATTGTCACAAGGGGAGTGTTTCTAGTTGAGAAGAGGTATGGGGTACTCATCAATGCCAAAGGGGGAGATTGTTGTCATTAGTTGTCATTGATGTCAACATGTTCAGATGTAGATTGATCTAGTTAAAGTTGCAGAAGTGTTGGTTCGAGTTGGATTCGAGTTAGGTTTGTTTGGCATCAATTCTTGGAGTTCTTTCATGTCAACTTCACAATGTGCCTGCTACCACTCCTCGTGACCTGAGTTTATCATCGAGAGATGTCACTTTGGCAAGATGTCTTGACTATTTTGGAGTTCATTCAAGTCTTGTCAAATGTGTTGAAAACCCACAATGATGAAGATTTTTGGTGAGAGATCTTCAAGTCTCCTCAAAACCCTTATTGTTTGTTGTGACTATGCCCTTCGATGAGACTTCTTCCGAGTTGAGCATGCACTTAGTTTAATATCAACATTCCTGTTTTGGGGTGACTTCAAATGTGTCTTGTCGACATGTATTTTGGCATGATTCTGCCTTTCAGCAAGACTCCATTTTGGGCTTTGCAGATCCTTTGAGTCATACCAATATCCCTTCGATGAGACATTAATCATGTCTAGCTGATATAGTCCCTTTGTCGATGTGACCTTACTTTTTGGTAAGACCTAGTTCAGTCCTTGTAGAATCCCTATGTCATATTGAGATAACCCTTGTTCGTTGTGATGTGTTAGGTGTCTTGCTGACGATGTTTGTGTTTTGATATGACTTTGTTTTTCGAAAAAACACTCTTTGGTTCTAGGCAGCCTTTGGTGCTATACCAACAATATCCCTTTCGCTATGATGTGTAATGTGTCTAGTCGACAAAGTTTCTTTTCGGCGTGACTTAGTTTTTCAGGAGAATTCAATTTGCCTCTTGCCAGCCCTTTGGAGCTATAGTGACATGGGTCTTGTTCGTTGTGATGGATGCAATTTCTTGGCGAAATACCACCAACAATAAGGTTTGATCAAATGATGCCCAACCATATCGCAACCAGGAAGACTAGAGAAGGAAGACTTTGTGGGGGTCGTAACCATAACTTTGTTCACTACATAAGCAAAGTACTTGACAACTTATCATTCTTGTAAGGAAACCATTTAGCTTAATCTATTGTGTTTTTTTTTGGTTTCAATGATGTTGAACAAATTACTATATGTTGTGACAACCAAAGTGTTATTTGTTTAGCGAAGAATCCTACTTTCCATGCCAGAACAAAGCACATTGATATACAATTTCACTTTGTTCATGATAAGGTGGAGGAAAAAATTGATGCTTTGGTTAATGTTGCAAATGCACTAACAAAGTTAGGGAGCACTGAGAAATTCAAATGTCTGTTGATTCTGTGGGCCTTAGGGACTTGAGCACATGATAGTACTTTTGACTCTTTATAGGTCTTCAACAAGTGGGAGAATGTTGGGAATAAGGTGTCTTGACCTTAGAGTCCCAATATATTTATTGTTTGATTGTCAGAACTCTTATAGTTTCTTCTATTTACTATGATGATTACTAGTTTGGTGAAAGAGTCATGGAGAATTATTATTTGGCAATTGGTATTTATGGTGGTGTTCACTTTTGACAAGTGGTGTGAGGTAGATGTTGCATATGACAATATGTCTGTTATTGGTGAGTCATGAGTTAGTGATTTGGAAAGTTGCTATGTACAACGTGTCATGGAAATGACAACTTGTTGTATTTGACACCACTTACCTTTTGAGCATATGAGTTGGTTTTGGAAACCATGGGCACTTTCCACTTGTGTTGAGCTCTACAAATATGTGTCTTCTTAGTGTATTTTGTATGATAAGTTGGATATCTTCAAAGTTTTTTTGTGTCATGATCTTTTCTAGAGTTCTATATTGTTGTATCTACTCCTAAAGAATGTTGGCTTTGTGTATTCTATTGTAACTATTGGTTGTTGCTAATAATACAATTGAGTCTGGCTTTTGGAGTGTGGGTTTTTTTCTCAAAAGTTTTTTCCCATGTATATATAGTGTTGTGATTTTATGTGTTTGAATATGAATTTGTATGTGTTTATCTAATTTGTAATAGTTAAAGGGTTTGCACTTGATTTTTTTTGCATCATCTCTCTTGTTATATTTAACATTTGAAAGCGTTATTCCACACTTTGCTTCCTTTCAAGGGATGATAGGTATATTGAACCATGTCTAGATGTAATGTAAGAAGAAGAAGAAACATCATTAGATTGTGCACAAGATAATATCTATATCTGAAAAAGGGTGTGCAAAACAGGACACACACACAAAACCTATTGTTTGGAAGATGCTTGACAATTGTATATCAATGCATCAAGAGGTTTTTTTTCATGTTACCCATAAAAAAATTTCTTCTCTTTATTTTTTTGCTTGATACAAGTAGCTTTCTACTATCTACAATATATACCTATAACATAAGAACAAACACACTCTTTTTTTTTTTTTCATTTGCCATAGAGGTATTCCCGAGACTCATCCCAACATTTCCCACCAGACCTTGAGAACAAACACACCTTTTTGATATAAGTCCAACTACTTTTTGTTGCACTCTGTAGGAACAAAAAAAAACTAGTAAAAAGTTTATTCTAGGCTCATTTAATAGAAACAAAAGAAATTATAGATTACATTCCAAATAAGACCGTGATATCACAAATCATTTCTTCAATAGATTATAAGCAAAAATATAATACAAACATATTTAAAGAATCATACACAATATTATATATATTTCAAGATTGTATATTCTCAAGCAATAATTAACTAAACTAATTTATATACTTCCCCATCAAATTGGGACGCGTCTATTCTGGGTCCAAAACTACAGTACGGATTGACTAACACGCGTGTTAGTCGCGCGTTTTACACCGTCGATTTTGCAATAAATGACTGCGATTAACTAACACATCGCTATCACGCTGTACGAAACGTCCGTTTTGAAACCAGAATAGCAGCGGCCATCAAATTGTATCTCCTCCCCATACAAATGCTAATAATTAGTACCCAAATAAAAAAGGTATCCAATGGCAAAGCGAAAGGGCAATGTACCAGATCCATACCTTGGAGAGCGAGCTGAAGATCCAACGGTATCAAATGGTCCAAGGAGAATCTATGCGTTGGCCCCCATAAAGGGAACGTGCGTCCTTTTTAACAAGGGAAGTCATTGGTCTGAGAAAAAAGTTACATAGATTAGACGTGGGACGGAAAATTATTGAGTGCTTAAACGTCGGTGATTGACTTTTTCCAAACATGTTATATGCATGTTTAGGTAGTATAAATTCAAAAATATAAGTAATCTTTTAAAGTATTTTAGTAAAGGTAGTGTGTAATAAGGTGTCTTTCATCTTAAATTTGGCATTCATTTATACATTAATAAATTATATATTATTTTAATTAAATGTTTATCAAGAATATGAGATATTATAAATATATAAGAAAGTTTAAAAAATGTATTTTGAAGTTATCTATATTATTCGTGTGAGGAGAAAAATGTATATACTACATTTATTTCTTGTTTCAATTTGTTTGTCTTTGATTTGGTTTTGAATATATTAACTTAGTAATCAATTTATCTTGATTTTTGTAAACTGGCTCCAAATCCAATGTTTACCTTTATAGTACCATATATCATATCTATAGAACTAGGTCGGTCCAATTCCTAAATATTTTTTCATAGACAAAATTGCAACTATGATTATTTTCCCTAGATTGAGAATCTAAATTTAATAATTGTACGATCATATTTATGCATTTTTGTCATAAAATAGAATCATTTTTTTGAAAGACTCGAACAAAAAGAAAAGTTTTAGGAAGAGTGTTAAAAATTATGGACTATAGACATATAAATAATGTGTACTTAACCATTGAATGATTGTAATATATGCTATATGATATATATCTAGTTTATAATTTTTCTTTCTTTAACCATTGCATGACTTGACATTTGAAGAGCAACTTTAAACGAATAATTATTGTAAAAAGTTTGGTTGGCATTTAGGGTTCATTATCAAATTTAGCCTTTACTTGAACCCAATCATGCATAAAATTCTGTTCCACTTTCTCAAATTAAAAAAATTACTATTTTTAGAATTTATAATTAAGACATTTGATTGTTTCTCATCACCTTGCACACTACTTTTTTATTGAAGTATCTAGGGTTGTTTATCAAAATATAAGGCTTGGATCAGAAAGATACATGAGAGAGGCATTTGAAAGAGAAATGCATCATTATTACTTGTGTGCAAATTCAATCTACATGAACATATATTATAGTGAAACCTTAATTTAGTAATTTGTTGCATCATTCTTTCATTTGCTTTCAATATTGTGAAAAACAACAACTATGACTAGAAGATAAACAACTCCAAAGTTTGAATTATCGTAAACTAGACCTTTAAAGGTTTTTGTTAGCACTAAATTGTGTATAATAAGATATCACGTGAAGGCAAACTGGTTTCATAGAGCCATACGTATAGATAATGGTGATCACACTAGAAAGATGTGATCCCAACAACTAAGTAGAATCACAAACACAATTCTATCCAAGATTACAAAATTTATAACTCTATCATAATAATGTGGAATCTAATATTCAAACCACATTGATCAAAATATGTCAAAAATAAATAAACAACCTCTTATTTCCTTTTTCATTTACATTTTTATATCAAAATACTCTCTTCGAATTTATCTATATCTAATTTCTATTGATTGAGATATTATTTATTAAATTAGGTGTAGGCATTTTAAAAAACATGTAATTTTACTTTTGTAATGAAGATGTTATAGTTTAAATAAAAAATAAAAAATATAACATAAAGTTAACATGAAATATAAGTGGAATGACATCACACCTTGAAAGGTAAGGTTGAAACTAAGAAGCAACCAAAACACAAGAAAAAAAATCCCATTGCTAAGCCACAAGGGTTGATGTACAAGTGGAGAGGGATCCTAGTTAGTAGTTAGGCCACAACCATTCAAGAGCCATTTAAAATGGGCTCCCAACCTAGAGTGATAGCATCCTTTTTAATTTCTTCTTGAGCAATATCTACACAAAATAAAAAAATAGGAAGGTTTAGAAAGACAACTTCTCCCTATCAAGCCATTTGGAATGATCATGATTGTATTGGGAGGTAGAAGATTGATCACATGGCAAGGGATACCAACCATAACATTAGCGACTAGGAGAACCTTGCAAACTATGAGGGTCATCTTTGGAATTGTAGTTATAGTAATGATGACACCCATATAAAGGAATATTATTGTGATTAACAGTAACACATGACTAGTAGTACAAAAAGCTTTGGTCCAATACTTTATATAAATATTTATAAGTGGAAGACTTAAAAAAACCATTTTATTGATGTGAGTACCTATATTGCAACAATAAAACATATAATTATTTGAATGAAAAAGAAATGTCAAGAGTCAATCTTAAAAAATAATATAAAATAGTATTTATCTTATTTTTACCCAGTATCAAACACTTCATTTCATTTCACATTCATACATCAATTATGTGTGTGCGATGGAAATAAGTTAGATTATATAAATGTCGTCATCTTTGTCTTTATTAGTAGATTGCAACAAATGAGTAAACATACTTCTCAATCAGATGTCGTCTTTGACTAAGTAGTCACATGTGGGGGAGATCATTTGTCAAAGTGAGTTAAGTGTCGAACTTGAACTAAAAGTGTAGATTTTGATAATTTTTTGGTTGTCTTTGTATTGACTTAAGTGCTTATAGCTATTATTTTAGCTTTTGGATAGTTATGACAAATGTTGTAAGATTCGTTATACACATGTAAGGGGCAAAAAGTGATTATTTTGAGTTGACATTCCATACACATTCTCTATTGTCTAGGATCAATTGATCCAATACATATGCACAAATGCCTCTATAATTGTGTGTTATTGGTACCAATAAATTTGTACAATTGATATATCGATGCGTAGCTATTGACCCACTAGATGATGTTCTAATAAACTTTTAATTAGCAAAATTTAATGAACAGTTATTGAAACATGAAGGAAACTAGAGCCCCTCCTCATCAAATATACTTACCCAATTGAAAATACTTACCCAATTGAATTTCAATTCTTTGACTATACTCCAATCATATCTTAACACCTACCATTCTGTAATAAAACCGTGATATCTGATTGTGCCGCGTGACTGTATCGAATATAATCGCTACGATTCTGATACATCTGTGGGCGTCACGTGCTGACGAAAGGAAAACTGTTCATTTTGACTGGAATGCTTAATGCCATCAGCTATATATTATATCAATCAAGCCTGCTCCAAATCGATCTCATCTTCTTAACTTCAGTAAGTGTTCACAATTTTTGATAGTTAATAATTAGTTCTTTGAAACGATTCTGATCTGCTGGCTTCACTATTAAAAGTCGTGTAAACTTTTGTTCCTGCTGCTTGATTCAGATGGAACAGAAAACACGAGATATGCCTCGGATTGTTTATCCCTGTGCAGCTTGTAAGATTCAACGAAGAAAATGCGGAGATAAATGCGCTCTTGCTCCTTATTTTCCACCAAGTGATCTTCACAAGTTCATAGTGGTACACAAATTGTTTGGAACAAGCAACATTGTCAAAACCCTTCAGGTATAAATCAAAATTTTTTATTGATTTTTTCAAAAGCATTGCTCCTTTTTCTCAGATTCAACAAAATCAAATATTTTTAAAGATTTTTTCGAAAAAGCATTACTCCTTTTCTCAGATTTAACAGAATCAAATATTTTTAAAGATTTTGCTCAGAAACATGATTTCTTTTTCTGATTTAACAAAATATGAGTATTTACTGCTATAATCAATTTTTTTTTAAAGATTTTTCTGAAAGACATTATTTTTTTTTTCAGATTTAACAAAAATATGAATATTTACTGTTACAATTAAAAAATTTATAGATTTTTTTTTCTCAAATTCATTACTCCTTTTCTCAGATATTTTAACACAAATATGAGTATTTACAGCTACAATCAAATTTTTTAAAATTTTTTTCTCAAATTCATTACTCCCTTTCTCAGTTTTAACAAAAATATGAGCATTTACTGTTACAGTCAAATATTTTTAGAACTTTTTCTCGAAAACATTACTCCTTCTTTTCTCAGATTTAACAAAAATATGAGTATTTACGGCTACAGAACGAGCAGTACTTTAATGGAAGCATAGATATATTGAATCCGTTTCCCCTTTTTGTATTGCAGGAAATTCCGGCAGAGAAGAGGGCAGATGCTGTAAATAGCATGGCATATGAAGCAAGTGAGAGAGTGCGCGATCCGGTCTACGGTTGCACCGGAAAAATTTGTCGATTGCATAAGCAAGTATTACACCTCCAATCACAGCTGGCAATCGCTCAAGCCGAGCTCCTCAATACACACGCTAATCTCATGTCTCTCCTGACTGGAATTTGTAATGCTGGTGAAGAAAGTAGTACATCGGATGTAGTACAGCAGAGTGATCCAATTGAAGACGACTTAATTGTTTGGCAAGATGACGATGAGGATCCGTTTGGATTGTGGGAGCCACTGTGAACGTTGTCAGGCTGTCGAATTTGTTCTCTATTCCATCTTATGTCTAAGTTTACAAGCATAACTTATTAATGATATTTATACCTAGGTATATTGACTGTGGTGCTACCACACAATCAGAAAACAGTAGTCAATGAAATGGTTGGTGGACGCATTGTGCCTCTATGGGCACCGCCCATGTCATCTGAGTGTTAAGCCTGAGACAAGTTATCCAGTATGTCCATGAAGGGCAATATCATTTGAATTCTCTTTGTTTTTATCAATGGATGCATCATTTAAGGTCGTCTCTGATGGATTTGAAATTGAGCTAGTCCTTATATTCTCGCAACATTGAAAAAACATATCTAAGTTATTTGTATTAATCTTTGCCTCTTTGTTCTATAAGATTTATTATAAATCTTGCAAGAAAGCTACTGCCTTCATGATTAAAAGAACCAGATGTGTCGAGGCTTCTTTATATTTTTGGTAATGGCATGCATTATATGCTGAATGTCACACACCTTTAGAAGAACAACATCTTGCTACCCTCATTCGTGCCTTCTTTTTCTTCAACATCACAGTCAGCGACAATTTCATCAACACAGTTAGCAACCACAAGAGAGCTTCGCATGGGTTTGATAAAATGAAGGTAAAGCTCTCTTGGTTTCTACATTTCTTGAACACGGGAGACGACTTCTTGATTTTTAGAGCATTTCATCATATGGCATCCTCTATGGATATGTTCTCTTCTTTTTAAGTCTTGTAATTCACCTAATATATTGATGGGTAACAACTAATACATCGAAAGTTTACAGTGGGAAAGGTTTTATTGACATGGGAGAAGAATCTTTTAATGATGTACTTTGTGTTCTCTCCTTTTTATTTAAATCAAATTTCTCATAGTGGACAAGGTAAATTAATTGAGTTCACTCCTAATTATGTTTACATTACGGATATAGAGACTAGAGAGATGATTGCTATCAAGGTGGTTGATAATTCATCATATTTGGATACCTTTTCTCATTTTTCTCCCTTTGATTGATTTACACACCCTTTCATCAAGGGTGAAGCATGTTTATGAGAAGAAGTTTGGTCACTTGAATCTTGCCATTCTTGAGACTAGTGTTGAGCTTCCTACTCCTCCACCTCTCGCTTCTTCAGCTTTGAGTGCTTCACTTCAATAGGTTGATAATAGTTATTTAGATCTTGCTTTGTGGGATGAGTATTTAATAAGTGTTTCAAAACTATTTGTACAGTCTCAGATTTTAGATTTGGGAGACACACTTGAGGGTATAATTCACTCTTTGTTGATGACAATTTCAACACAATTATCATCCCATCTTCATTGTCTTTAGAGATCGACATACTTGAGTCTCCCCATTCACTTGATTTTTCATTCTTGGTTGAGATTGATCATGAGTATGTTGTTACTTATTCAAGCTTAGAGACTCCTACCCAATTTTTAGAGGCACATGATGTTTTTCATTCCTCCTTTTAGCTGGACATGGAGTGCCTTCTTCATCAACTTATGGACTTTTTTCTTCCAAAGGTAATATGTGTTGCTTGTAGGCATTAGATCCCCATTTGTTTTCAAGCATACTCCATAAGCATTAGAGTTTTTTCATTATGGGGGATATCTCGTTTCTCTTTGTCCTTCCTATGTGGGGACCATTGATAGTATATTTATGATGGGACACAATCCTTTTTTGTTTGTTTCTTTATCTCTTTTGGATAAGAGTTTTTTCCCACTAGATTTTCTCATTTTCTCCTTTTGTGAGAGATTGCATTTGCATTGTACATGGATACCTAACATGGCCTAGTAGCTAGGATCCATCATGTCATCATAATGATTTGCATTTTTGCTTAATAATCTACTCCCTAAGTTGCACTTAAGGGGGGTTTGTTGGTGTGAATAATATTTTGGACCTAGTAAGGTCTTGTATCTAGTATTTTTTCTAGTTCCTAGTGAGTGACTTATTCACCTGACTTAACTTTACTTAGGTCCTTGGTATCCTTCTAGAAAATAGATTAGTTGTTACATAATCTAATCTTATCTCATGACAACTACTTTTAGTTACCCAGGTAAACACTTTAGTTGTCTTATTGCATAGGATTATGATACTTGTCCTATAATCTAGTCTAATCCTACCTCTTATCCCGTCTTTTAAATAAGAAATGGCTCTCATGTACATTTTCATGTGCACTCTTGCATTCATAATCAAGCAATTTATTCTTGCCATTTTCTCTCTTGTAGAAGTTATTTTAGTCTTAAACCTAGTTCTTGAGGGTGTTGAAGAGTCACCAATCAATTCCTACACAAAAACCATGAATGTTTTAGAGGTTAAAATGTCTTTCAAATAAATTTTAAGAGAACATGTGTATTATCATGTACATTTAATTGATGACAATTATATAGTGAATCATGATTAATATTTATATATGAAACTTTAATAGCAACATGTTTGTATGGCTAGAGTTTATTATTAAACAATAATTGTAAATAATAACAATAAGGGTTATATTGGAATTCAAAATCCTTTTAAATATTATAAAACTATTTTGTTAAAAATAGGTTAGAATGATATTTAGTATATAGATATTAAATGTAAAATTTAGGTTTTGATTTAACTTTTTTTAGATTGGGTCCAATCAATCTAGACGTGAGAGTGAATAATTTTAGCTTTATATTTGCATTCAATACAATAATGTGTACTATTTGATGCCTCACATCATATTCAAATTTATCATACAATAAAATTAAAATTAATTCTCTAGAAACCAACAAGAAATCCTTCCCAACAAATGATGCACTAAATATAAATCTACATGGTCCTTCTATTTCTTAGCTTATTACAATGGTGCAAGTGGAAAGATGGGAAGCAAAGAATAGTTGTAAATGCCTTTGCTCATTTCTATACTATTCCAAAAGAGGATTTATGACATTTGGAAATATTCTATACGAGTGAGCTAGTTCTCTATAGGCATTTTTGTGATATGGTTATAGGTATAGGTCTCATTAAAAAATAGATTATAAAAAATTAAAAGGAAATAAATATAATCAAATATCATGTGATCATGAAGAGGATGAGGACATTGACAATGAGACAAACACCAAAAACTATAATATAAATGAATGAACAAAATTTTCCACCACAAATGGGCCTTGATGATAAAAGTCTAAGTACATTTTTTATTTTTTTGATGGAGGTCCAGACCTACGAGCATGACAGCCCAACAAGGGCATGAAGCCCGCGAGTTGCTAGCCTAGTGAGGGCCTTCACAAAATATTTTTTGCCACTCGATACAGGGGCATGAGCCAATAGGTTGAACCTCTTCGGCTAAGATCCAAGGATTGTCGGGTATCCATTCTGCCAAATTCGCCTAGGGCACGATCCCGACCTCATCCCTTATGATGTCAGAGCCTTGCACTCAGCAAGACTTGATCCCTAGTGGGCTCATTTGGAGCCATTCAACTTCACCAGTAGACCAAGGGCCCATTGACCTAAGTACATTTGAATTTGCTCCAATGCATAGAAATAAAGAAACACAACCAAAAATCTTATTCCATACCCATTTGATAGAAGCAAAGGAAATTGTAGGTTGCATTCCAAACAAAGCTGAAATTTTTATGTGTCTTTCCTTCAATTGATTATAAGCAAATATGTAATACAAACATATCTAAAATATCATAGACAATATTATATATATATATCGAAATTATATACACAAAATAATAAATTAAAATAAACACTTACAAAATTATAATAATTAACATATTTTATTGCTAATACCTACTACTTAGGGAGATAGTTGGAATAAACGACTTTGTCTAAGGAGAATCTATTGCGTTGGCTGCTTCCATAAAGAACGTGCGTCCTTTTTGACAAGGGAAGGCATTGGCCAATGAGAAGAAAGTTATAGATACGTACACACTGCCCAAGTCATTTGTAATCATTATTTTCACAATGTGATGTTTATAGTTTAGTCCATCCCAGCCGCTTCAAGGTGGACGGAAACAGAGTGGTCCCAAACTTTTTGTTTTTAAAAAAAAACTACATATTATTTTGGTCAAATGTTTATATAAAATATTGGATAGAAATATATAAAAAGGTTTAGAAAAAATATTCTTTAAGATTTGATTGCTTTTGATTAAGTGAGCAAGGAAAGGGCTCTAACTCATACAAATCAGTTCAAGAAGTCATTACAACAGTAAGCTTAATAAAAAATCCAGACAAAAAGTCAAGAACAATCCAACCAGACAAAAAGTATGGAGAAGAAAGGTCCCAAGAAGAAACACAAGCAGAACAAGAAATAAAAGAAGACACCAAAACACTAGCATTTTTGTCATGTGGGTGTTGTTTTAGTCTTTGTTTTTTTTTTCAATTTCTTTTGCTCTCTTCCCCTTTGTTTTGCCTTGGTTTTTGTGTCATTCCCTCCCCTTTCTCTTCTCTACCCCTCCACTATTTAGTAGGTCTTGATTTTCTATTCACTCGTTTTCTTTTCTCTAGTTCACTATTCTGATGATGGATCATAAAGTATGATCCAAAACGTTGATAGAAAAAAAGATACAAGCAGTCAAATATAGTTGCTCTTAGATTCAAAGAAGTCTAGAGTTTTAAGATTTGTATACCAAACTTCTAAAAGTATTTGTCAACACCAAATCTTGTATAATAAGACATTAAATGAAAACAAACTAGTTTCATAAAGCCATATGCATAGAAGATAGTGATGACACTAGCAAGAAGTAATCACAACAATTGATTAAAATTACAAACACAATTCCATCTAAAATCACAAAAAAAACTTTAACTTAATCTATCGTAATAATTTGAAATCTATTATTCAAACCACACCAATCACAATGTATCTTACAATCAAAATATGCGATAGTGGCTAAACAACAAGTCTTGTTCCCTCTTTAATTTGCATCTTGATTGTGGACTACCAACTCTTTGAAATTTTCTAAAACTAATTTGTATTGATCGAAATATAAGGTGTAGGGATTTTAAAACATATGAGGGTTTACTTTTGTGATGAATAGTGTTGTACTTTATAAAAATTAAAATTTTAATACAATGATGACATAAAATACAAATGAAATGATGTGACACTTCTATAAAAAAGATTAGAATAAAAAAGCAACAACAAGAACAATAAAAAATGATCACACCACAAAGCCAATATGGCTATGAATAGGAGAATTAAGAGATCCTAATAAGAAGTGGGGCTACAATTATCTACTAAATCTTTGATCATCTAAAATGGACTCCCAATCTAGAGTGGTGTCATTTTTTAATTTTTCTTCTTAAACAAAATCCACACAAATGAAACGATATCTAGATGTGACAACTTCTCCCAACCATGATCATGGGCTGCGTCTATTCTGGCTCCAAAACAAACCTTTCGTACAGCGTGTTAGTGACAAGTTAGTCAATCACAACCGTTAATTGCAAAATTGACAGTGTGAAACGCACAACTAACATACGTGTTAGTCAATCCGTATTGTCGTTTTTGAACCAGAATAGACACGTCCATGATCATAATGAGTGGTAGAAGACTAACCATAACATAATCACTTTGTAAACCATGAACATCATCTTTGAAATTATGTCTAAAGTAATGATGAGACCCACGTAAAGAGAGAATATAAGAACACGTGAGGAACAAAACAAAAAGTATTGATCCAATACTCTAGATAAATAATTGCAAATGAAAAACTTCCCCCAAAAAATCACTTTATTAACCTAGTATATATAATATAACAGTAAAACATAAAATTATTTGAATGAAAAGGAAATGTCGTGAGCCAATGCTGAATATAATAAAGAATTGTTTGTCATGTCTGCTTTAGCATTTACTTTGGTTACTTTATTTTTACTCTAAATTGTTTTGTCATAAATTTTTCATGTGATATGTGATTGTGCCATATGACTTAAAGAATACAATCAATAAGATTCTGATACGTCTCTCGGCGTCACGCGGTGACGAAAGGGAAACGTACAATTTGCACCGGAATGCGTAGCAAGATCAGCTATATGTTCTCAGTCAGGTTTATGCCCCAAATCGATCTCATTTCCTTAGCTTCAGTAAGTGTTCACGATTTTAGATAGTTAATTGGTTCTTTGAAACGACTCTGATCTGCTGGCTTTACTGTTTAAAGTCCTGTAAACTTTTGTTTCTGCTGCTTAATTCAGATTTAACAAAAAACACGAGAGATGCCTCGGATTGTTTATCCATGTGCAGCTTGCAAGATTCAACGAAGAAAATGCGGAGATAACTGCGCGCTTGCTCCTTATTTTCCACCAAATGATCTTCACAAATTCATAGTGGTACACAAATTGTTTGGAACAAGCAACGTTGTCAAAATCCTTCAGGTATAAATCAAATATTTTTGAAGCTTTTTTCAAAAGCATTACTCGTTTTCTCAGATTTAATAAATATTTTTGAAGTTTTTTTCAAAAGCATTACTCGTTTTCTCAGATTTAATAAATATTTTTGAAGATTTTTTCAAAAGCATTACTCTTTTCCTCAGACTTAAACAAAAATATGAGTATTTACTGTTACTATCAATTTTTTCTCAAAAAAATTATTCCTTTTCTCAAGTAAACAAAAATATGAGTATTTACTGCTACAATCAAATATTTTTAAAGATTTTTCTCAAGAACATTAACTCTTTTCTCAGATTTAACAAAAATATGAGTATTTACTGCTAAAATCAAATATATTTAGAGATTTTTCTGAAAAACATTACTCCTGCTGAGATTTAACAAAAATATGAATATTTATTGTGACAGTCGAATATTTTTAATTTTTTTCCTAAAAACATTACTCCTCTCAGATTTAGCAAAAATATGAGTATTTACTGCTAAAACGATCAGTGCTTTAATCGAAGCATAGATATATTGAATCCGTTTCCCCTTTTTGAATTGCAGGATATTCCGGCTGAGAAGAGGGGAGATGCTGTAGAGAGCATGGCATACGAAGCAAATGAGAGAGTGCGCGATCCGGTCTACGGTTGTACCGGAAAAATTTGTCGATTGCAAAAGCAAGTATTACACCTCCAATCAGAGCTAGCAGCCGCTCAAGCCGAGCTCCTCAATACACACGCTAATCTCATGTCTCTCCTGACTGGAATTTGTGATGCCGGTGAAGCAAAAACCACATCTGATGTAGTACAGCAGAGCGATCCACATAAAGAAGACTTAATTGCTTGGCAAGATGATGACGAGGATCCGTTTGGATTATGGGAGCCCTTGTGAACAAGTTTGGTTTACCAGAAGTCATGCCTATTTTCAGGCGAACTCGTGTTAAAAAGGAATCATTAAATTGTTGCAAGGTTTTCAGAAAATAATAATATTTATATTTTTGAAATATCAATATTGTAGAATGAACTTTATAAAAAAAAGTTCAAACATAAAGAAAGTTCATCAAGAATAATGGTACATTCTTAGTTCATCATTTTTAGCCCTCTGTTCCAACGGAAAAGCCCTGATCTGGTTAGGCACTATATGTGAGAGGAAAGCAGACAAGAATCTAAAAGGGTTTCACAGCTCAATAAGTGTAATCATAAGCTTATGTTAGAAGTGGTGTATTTTTCAATATCACAAAAAATATTTCTTTTTATTTGTTCATTGGTTTTTATAACTAGTGTTATTTGTTTGTTATTTATTTAATTTATAAATTAATTATATTATTTATAGGAATGTAATTATAAATGTTTTGATTAATATCATTTTGATGAATGTGAAAATTACAACATATTGATGGGATAAGATCTATTTTATATAACATTATAATAATTAAAAAATAGAAAGTGTATATTTACTATGTGTTTAATTATTAATCTAAAAGACCAACAAAAAATATATTGGCACTTTCACAAATTTGAAATGGTTTGCTTAATTATTTAAGAAATGATTCTAGAGTCTTAATAAGTATTACTCAACCACAACCTCTATAGAATAATTATTAGACAGATAATATAATTACCCCATAAAATTTATATATCAAAAGTATCTGGTAGATGGTATAGTTAACCCCAATTAATTTTATATCAAAATTTGGAATTTGTCTTAAAAGATTTGTCATCCTTTATCATTGACTTGGTGCAAGTAAATGCAAAGGTAGAGTGCACAGTTTGCTCTACAATTGATATAAGTGAATAAATTTGATGATGCACTAAAATCTGCTCCTTTGAGATAAATATCAGATGACCTTAACATTCATTTTGCCTTAAATTATGTGCGATACTATGACTTTTGTTGGGTGGATTTCTGGTTTTGATTGTAGATTTGATTTGCAATTACGTGTAACATAAGAAAGACTCCCTCCTGCTACAAATTCACAAAACTCTCAAACAACAGTACAGATTGCAACCGAAAAACAATACAATTTTATTTATTCATCAAATGCCTTCAAATCTGCAAAACACATTATTTACAAATGGCCTTCTTAAGCCTCTCTCAAGCTCGGTGTCCAAACTCTGACTCAATTCACAAGCTAAGGTTTGTCTTTAGCAGTCCGCTCTCATGCAGTCCGTTTTCAAGATCAGATGGAGGTCACTTGTATAATGCAAGGCCAAAACTATAGACCCGCAACAGGAAAAAGAAAAAAACCGTGTAAAGAAAGAATATGCAATCAAGAACTCTGTAATTATAACATGGTGAAACATCTTAATAGAGAAGTCTTTTCTTCGAGCTTCCCCTGTTAGAAGGGCACCAATACTGTAAATTTAAAATCCACATCAGCACATGTAAAAGAGCTTCAATGGAAACTTGAGAGGTTGATTTGGTCATCCTTTGAAAAGCCGGTCCTTTCTATCACCAAACTAAGGCTCCTGATATGAAATACTGAAAATGTACGGTTGCATAATATGTCATCTTCCATATGGACTCTGTACATTTGTATTCTCTGCTTGTTTAATGGGCTTCAGCTTCAGTGAGCAATTCACCTACTCGAGAGCCAGATAGCAAGTTTCTGAAAAGTTTTGGGTGGTGTCGATTTCTTCTTTTTCCGGGTGCTCCTGCACCACATTCACAAGCACATATGTAATTTGTAGCTTGTAATTGTGATCCTACACACTATTCTTATTCTCTGGTTTTTTATTATATTTTTGTCTTATTGATCATCGAGGAGTAGAAATATTTTACAAATATCACAAGCACATATCTAATTTGTAGCTTGTAATTGTCATCCTAACATTATTCTTATTCTCTAGTTTTCTATAATATTTATGTCTTATTGATCATCAAGGAGTAGAAATATTTTACAATATCTTAAAGAGGCCATTGGATTGCTAGGGACAAGTTTCCTAGGTGACTCTTTAGAGAGATTAGATTTATGATCAAACTAGAGATTACTTGATAGTAGGTAATCTTGCGAATGTCTTAGATGATGATTCTGAAGTAAATATTATTCGGACAAGTTTCCTAGGTGACTCTTTAGAGAGATTAGATTTATGATCAAACTAGAGATTACTAGATAGTAGGTAAATGTTTCTTTATTAAATGCTTCTTATATGTGAATGTTTAATAATTCTGAGATGTGAATTAATGTCAAAATGAACATCTTTAAACATCACAAGTATATAATAATAATGTAAAATGTATATCCTGTTATCTTATGAAAAAACAATACAGGTGGAACTGATCAGAAATTAAATTTAAATTTGTGAATCTTAAGAATTTGATTTACAAACGAATGCGACTTGTTCACATAAGATTGACCTAAGACAAAATAGTTGTAAAAATATTCAAATACAAAAAAATGTAATTAATGTATTTATTTATATTTGTAAATAAATAAAAAACTTTACATAAAAAAACATGAATAATAATAATACAAATTGATTTTCAAGCACAATTTAAGTATGCATAGTTAAAGTCATTTCATATTTTCAAAGCTCGCCGAACTTTTGAATACACGAGTGTCTCCTTTCACATTGATCGCCCAATGTTTTGAATAGGTAGGTGACCGACCAAACAGGTGTTGAGTATAGATAGCAAGTGATATTCTAATTTCCAGTCTTTGCTTTGTGTTTTCATGGAATATGTACCAGTCTCCAGCTATTATAAATCTGTATTTTTCACATGTCAATATAGTACATTGAAAAAGGCCTGTGACAAGCTGTGTTAAAGCTATATCACAGTCTTCCACTGAAGCATCTTCTCGAACTGTCTATAGTTAAATTTCGCAAATTTCCTCTCTTTTGTCCAGGGTAAAAAGAATGCCACAAACATGAATAGACAAGAAATGTATCTGGACTGGATTCTATTTCCTATTGTCTATCAATGCACATTTGACCGTATTTATTAAAATTTGAAATTCAAATAATATAGATTGTCAGATGGATAATATATTCTTCATATATTTCAAATTCTAATTTTGAAACATAACTATCAATCAGTATATCTTTTTAAATATGTCATTTTCACATTATTATTTCTAACATTATCATGGCATGTTATACAAGTTCAATTTAATTTGAGCAACAAGTATAAATCATTTTTTCTTTTTGTTCAATCCTTGGTGCCATTGAAATTGTATATTAAAATGTGTACTCCTATCTATTGTAATTTCTACAAAGATTGGGTATGGCTGCCATCCTATCCCATCTTGTTTTTTCCACTAAAGAAAATATACTCGCAGTTGCTTCCTGATTTGCCTTAAAAGCCTCATCTCAACATTAAAAGGAAATGCATAGTGTTAGGGTTTCAAGCAGATCCGAAGCAAATATGAACTAACAATTATATGCAGATTTAAATACAAAAGATAAAGAAATAAAACAGGACACAGATAACACAGAGATTTAACGTGGTTCACCCAGAATGGGTTACGTCCACCATACACAGTCGTCCAATCTTTCTTATTATCCAGCAAAAATAGTACATCAACCTTACAATGCCTTAAGCATCCCAACCGCTTATAACATGCATTTTTAGGGCAACAAACAAAGTTGGCCTTTTTAGGGTTTTATTACAATGTCGGTTTTCATCAACGAAAAACGGCAAAAAAAGTTTTCTTGGGGGCTGCCGCCCCCGAACCCCTGCCCGAGGCCCAGCCCGGCCCCAGACCCCAGCAAGGATACGTGCTGAGTGTACAGTACTTTGCTGATCAGTCGCCACATTTCAACAATCTCCCACTTGGAGACTGATCAGTCTCCACACCGAACAATCTCCCACTTGGAGAATGATACTACACGACACCACTATACATGCAACATTCGCTGGATAAAACACTAGGACTTGACTGGTATAAATTCCACAATTATCAATCAAGAAGACCAACAGAAACTGATGAAGAAATCAGCTTCTCCTGTGCAACTGCCTTTGTGAACATATCGACAGGATTCTCACTGTGTGAATCTTCTCAAGCCGTAACTGACCCTCCTCCAAAATAGTCCGAATGAAGTGGTACCTGAGCTGAATGTGCTTTGTCCTTGAATGAAAAGCAGAGTTCTTCGCAAGATGAATGGCACTCTGGCTATCAGTATACAATGGGCTATCCTCTTGTGTCTGACCCAATTTCTTCAGAAAACATTGCAACCAAATCATCTCTTTGCTGTCTTCTGTAGCAGCAACATACTCAGCTTCAGTGGTTGAAAGTGCAACAACCTTTTGCAGCCTAGAAATCCAACTGACTGCAGTTCCCCCTATAGTAAAAACATACCCTGTAGTACTCCTCCGTGAATCAATATCACCCGCCAGATCAGAGTCAACAAATCCACTTAGAGCAGCATTAGATCCTTTGAAACATAATGCCTTCATAGTAGTTCCTTTCAAATACCGAAGAATCCATTTCACAGCATTCCAATGTTCCATACCCGGATTACTCATAAACCTGCTCACAACTCCCATTGCATGTGCAATATCTGGCCTTGTGCATACCATTGCATACATTAGACTGCCAACAACTGATGAATACGGGATGTTAGACATTTTATTAACCTCTTCCTGTGCCTTTGGGCACATCTCCTTAGTCAATTTGAAATGACTAGCCAAAGGTGTACTAACTGCTTTTGCATCCTGCATGTTAAATCTTTTCAACACCTTCTTTATATACTCACTTTGGGACAAATTCAAGGTTCTATTTTTCCTGTCCCGTGTAATCCTCATATCGAGAATTTGCTTAGCTGCACCCAAATCTTTCATAGCAAATGACCTGGCTAATTTTTGTTTAAGATCATTTATATGTTGCATGTTAGACCCAGCAACAAGCATGTCATCAACATAAAGCAATAGGATAATATAACTGCCATTATCAAATCTCTTAAAATATACACAATGATCAGAATGACATCTATGATAACCGTGTTCAACCATTAAACTATCAAATTTTAAATACCATTGTCGGGGTGCTTGCTTTAGGCCATACAAACTTTTCTTCAACCTGCACACCAAGTTCTCCTTACCTTTGACCTCATATCCCTGTGGTTGCAACATGTAAATTTCCTCCTCCAAATCTCCATGGAGAAAAGCTGTTTTGACATCTAATTGTTCAAGATGTAAATCATCTGCAGTCACAAGACTAAGTACAATTCTAATTGAAGTCATTTTTATAACTGGAGAAAATATTTCATCATAATCTATACCTTTTTTCTGTGCAAAACCTTTTACCACAAGTCTGGCCTTATATCTTTTCTGACCTCCTTCCTCCTCCTTCAGCCGATAAACCCATTTGTTAGGCAAGGCTCTTTTTTCTGCAGGTATAGGGACTAAGTCCCAAGTTTTATTTTTCATCAAGGAGTCCATCTCCTCTTTCATGCCTAGCTACCACTGTTGTTTCGCATCCACCTGCATTGCTTCTTCATATTCTTCTGGTTCACCAGAATCCGTTAATAAAATAGAATACAAAGAAGGAGAAAATCTTTCAGGGGGTCTACTTGTCCTCGTAGAACGTCTAACACTTGCAGGAGTTTGTGGGAATATCTGTTGTTGCTGAGCATTAGGTATCTGTGACATTTCATTTTCAGGAATCTCATCCAACACCACATATTCTTGTTTGTCCTGTTCATGCTTCTTTTCCTGCATCTGTTCTTTATACATAACCTTCTCATTGAATATAACATCTCTACTTCTAATTATTTTCTTATTTTCAAAATCCCATAACCGATAGCCATATTCATCTATCCCATATCCAATGAAGGTACATTTCTGAGATTTAGCATCAAGCTTGGTTCTATTTTCTTTATCAACATGGACAAAAGCTTCGCAACCAAAAGTTTTTAGAAAAGAATAATTTACCTTTTTACCAGTCCATGCCTCCTCTGGAATACCACCATCCAAAGGGGTTGAAGGCCCTCTATTTATCAAATAGACAATAGTATGTACAACATCTGCCCAAAAATGTAAGGGCAATCCAGCATGCAATCTCATGCTCCTCGCACGTTCCATGATGGTCCTATTCATTCTCTCTGACACACCATTTTCCTGTGGAGTTTCTGGAACTGTCTTTTGCTTTCGAATCCCATTTAAGGAACAATAATCTTCAAATGCTTTGCTGCAATACTCACCTCCATTATCCGATCTGATACACTTCAACTTTTTTCCTGTCTCATTCTCAACCAAACCTTTCCATTTCTTAAAAGTTTCAAAAACATCTGATTTTTGTTTTAGGAAATATACCCATGTTTTTCTAGTTGAGTCATCAATAAAAATAACATAATAACAAGAGCCACCAAGAGATGATACCTGAGCCGGTCCCCATACATCTGAATGTACAAGCTCTAACTTCTCACTTTTCTTCTCTTTCCCAACCTTGAGAAATCTGACTATTTTCTGTTTACCATAAACACAGTTTTCACAGAACTCTAAATCAATCTTCTTTAGTCCTGACAATAGATTTTTGGAGTGAAGGATTTTCATCCCTTTCTCACTCATGTGCCCAAGCCTATGGTGCCACATTATTGAATCTGTTCTTGCAACATTTATTGTTGTTGTCCCTGCAGTAACTTTATCTGTAGCAGCTAAGGTAGAGTAAGTGTTACCAGTACACAGATATAATGTGCCTACCTTCGCACCTTTAGCTACTACTAATGATCCTTTAGTGACCTTCCACATACTGTCTGAGAAGGTAACTATGCAACCTTCACTACCTAGTTGCCCTGCAGAAATTAAATTTCTTCTTAAATTAGGAACATGTCTTACCTCTTGTAGAAACCAATCATTACCATTCTGCAACTTGATCTTTATCTTTCCTTTTCCAACAATTTGACAGGGCTCATCATCACCCAAATATACCTGTCCAAAATCACCTTGAACATAATCTAGAAAATATTTTATATGGGGTGTAGCATGAAATGAAGCCCCAGAATCTATTATCCATGAATCATTAACATTATCCAAACATAAGATTAAAGCATCTTGTAAAGTATTACTTGCAATATTAGCTTCCTTATTGTCATTTTCATTTTTGTCTCCTTCTTTGTTTTTCTGAGACCAACAGTCTTTCTTTAGATGATCAGGCTTTCTGCAGTACCAACAATCTTTCTTTCCTCTAGATTGAGAGCATCCTTTCTTTGACTTCCCTCGTGACTTCTCATTCCCAGGGCCTTTTCCTCTTTCCTTTGATCTTCCTCTGTTCTTCACATTCAAAACACTACCCGATGATGCTGAAGTCTCACCTGTGCTTTTCCTTCGCATTTCCTCGCTTAGGATAACACCAACAATATCATCAAATACCAAAGTATTTTTACCAGAGATAGAGTTACTTACAGCCATAACCAAGCTATTCCAGCTTTCTGGCAAAGAACATAAAATCAAGAGAGCCCTAACCTCTTCTCTAAAGGTAATTTTTACCGAAGACAATTGACTGGTAATTGTATTAAATTCATTTAAGTGCTCTGCTACAGATCCTCCCTCACTCATTTTCAAATTAAACAAACGCTTCATAAGAAATACCTTATTCGAAGCCGAGGGTTTCTCATACAACTTAGCCAATGTTGCCATCAAATCTACAGTCGTTTTTGCTTCTGTTATATTGAATGCTACAGACGACGCAAGACACAATCGAATGGATCCCAGTGCCTTTCTATCTAAAATGTCCCACTCTTCATCTGATATTGTGGTCGGTTTCTTTGCCTTTCCTTCCAATGGCCGCCACAAATCCTTTTGATACAGGTAATCCTCCACTTGCATTTTCCATAACTGATAATTCTGGTCGTTAAACTTTTCGACCTTGAATTTGGAATCCTCCATTGCTCCCACTCAAATCTGAAAGTCCTGCCAATTTATAGAAAACCTCTCTCTGATACCAATTGTTAGGGTTTCAAGCAGATCTGAAGCAACTATGAACTAACAATTATATGCAGATTTAAATGCAAAAGATAAAGAAATAAAACAGGACACATATAACACAGAGATTTAACGTGGTTCACCCAGAATGGGTTACGTCCACCATACACAGCCGTCCAATCTTTCTTATTATCCAACAAAAATAGTACATCAACCTTACAATGCCTTAAGCATCCCAGCCGCTTATAACATGCGTTTTTAGGGCAACAAACAAAGTTGGCCTTTTTAGGGTTTTATTACAATGTCGGTTTTCACCAACGAAAAACGGCAAAATTTTTTTTCTCGGGGGCTGCCACCCCCGAACCCCTGCCTGGGGCCCAGCCCGACCCTGGACCCCAGCAAGGATACGTGCTGAGTGTACAATACTTTGTTGATCAGTCGCCACATTTCAACACATAGATGAGCAACAAGTTCTGGTCTCTTTTATCTACTCAAATTTGGCGAACAAAAATCAATTCAAATGCTCAGTTATTGGCTTGGAAGATATTACAATGCAAACTGGCAATTAGGGACAAGTTGAAATTTATTATGATTCAGCCTAATAGCTGTCCATTCTGTCACAAATTTGAAAACATGAGACATGCTTTTTGGGGATGTCCATTTATAAGAAAGCAATGGAACTCCATTTTCAATGATTTGCGTGCAATTTTTTAACACAAGCTGGGTTGGAAAGACGCTTTACTTGGGGTTGGCTTACATACTAATGTCATTGCTGATGTTGTTAGATGTATGCTATCTTATTGCATTTGTAGAGAAACAGATGTAAAGCAACCTTTAACATTTATGATGATCACTAGGAAGCTGTATTTTTAAGGCTTTATTTTGATGTTTTCTACTATTTGGCTTGTCTATTTTCTCATCTTCAGGAGGACAACATGAAGAATTTAAAGTTGGATCTCCAAATTCAACAAATTAAAACCCAGTTGGAGCAGCTGTTGAAGTATAAAAGGTTCCCTATGGCATCAAGGTTAAAATCTTCCCTACTAACATAGTTGAACTACTCGCGACTCGGCTCAACTCGCCAAGCCCCTGGGAAAAAAACTCGGCGAAAACTTGGGAAAAACTCGGAAAAACTCGGCGAAAAACTCAACAACTTAAAAACACGCTTAAACTTAGTAAAAAACGCATTTTTTTTGCAATTTTTAATGAGAAGATGCATCCAATGAGTCAATAAATGATAACACAAAAGAAACAAGCTGATTCTAGATATATTTAAATGCAAAGTGTCTACAAAATCGCATCCTCATGAGGAATGCTGATGGCTGGAAGCCTGAAGCAAAATAGTAAATTACTAAATAGTTTTTGTAAAACCAAAAGTAAATACATCATTACAAATTACAATTACAACTTCCTCTTCCCAGCTCTAGCAAAAACATGGGGAGAGGTAGAACTAGAGGGTCTAGACTGTCTAGTCGTATAAGTTTGCTGTGGGACTGGGCGTGACTATGCCTCCTTGCTCAGTATGGTTGATTGAGACTCATCCTCCATCCTGGATGAAGCTATGTCTCCACCTGCCTCTGGCACTGGCAATGAATCCTCATCCTCATCCTCATCCTCCTCAATGCCATCCAGCCTGAAACCAAATTCACCCCCCTCCTCCATAGCCTGCCTCTCCAAATCAGTGATGTCAGTGTCGAAAAACAATGGAGGCTGCTCCTGTGATGTCCAATCACTGTAAGGATCTATATCATCCAAGTCAATTGGACCACCTTCTAGTTCCTCTATCTTCTTTACGTGCAATCGAAGATTATATTGCACGTAGACAAGGTCATTGAGCCGTTTCTGTGCTAACTTGCTCCTCTTCTTCGTGTGGATTGCTTCAAACAAGCTCCAATTGCGCTTACAATTGGATGAACTACAAGGCTGACATAAGACTCTGAGGGCAAATTTTTTGAGATGTGGGGTGTTTCCACCCCAATTTTGCCACCAAGCATTTGCAAAATAAATAAAATGGAAAAGTTAGAAAGCAAAGAGAAAAGAGAAAACATAATTTATCAATCATTTTAGTCTTTAGATCCCAAAATCCAAATGGCAAATGTTATACCTGGGGTTTGAGTGGTTCTTCCTCTCCTAGCCAGCTCTGAAGAGAATAGCTTACCCCTTCCTCCCTCATAATTTTGGAGCTCACTCACAATGAGGTCTCTCTCCTCAACATCAGGTACCATCCTCTCAATGTATGTATTGAGGCCCTCCATGACTTCTCCATTAGAATTTGAGTAAAAACCTCCGAACCTAAAACGAGGGTTGAGGAAGTACCCTGCTGCATGAATGGGTTGGTGGAGCTGATTGTTCCACCTCCTATCAACAATTTCCCAAATGGGATCAAATTTGAGCCTATCCCCCTTGTAGTAATTTTTGATAGATTCTTTGGCCCTATCCATGGCCTCATAAAGATATCCCATTGGGGTTTTATCCCCATCCACCAAGCAAAGAACTCGAACCAAGGGCTCTGACACCTACAATTGAAAAATACAAATTACAAAAAGATCAAAATTTAAATAATGAAGTTACAAATTAGTAATGAGAGACTTGAATAAAGAATAACTAAAATTTAAAAATTAAAGTTTTGAAGTAACAACCTTCACAATCTCTGCAGCCCTTTGTGCAAATTGGTTGTCGAAGACTATGCATGTGACAACCTCTCCTTCAGGCTTCTTTGAATAAGGTGAGTTAAGCCATTCTCCACTCACAAACATTTGTTTCAAAGAAGTCAATGCAACAAGAATGCTTTGCAACATCAAGAAAATCGTTGCAAACCTATTGACACCAGCTCTCACCAAATCTTTCCCTTGCGTGTGTTGTCTCATCAAATTTAGGACCCAAGGGTGATTGTAGATATATTTGGTGATCCTCCTTGCATCTTCCACAACTGGAGTCACCCACTCAATTTTTCCTATGTCCTCCAAAAGAAGGTCAAGGACATGTGCTGCACAAGGTGTCCAAAAAAGAGTGGGGTGCCTCTCTTGGAGGATTCTTCCTGCAAAAGAAGAATTTATTCTTAAGAAATATGCAACCAAGTAAAACAAAGCCCACAACAAATGAGAATATTGCTAATGCCTAAAGGTGATAATTCAAAAGGATTCTACCTACTGACACATATGCTGCTGCATTATCTGTGATGATTTGCACCACATTCTCTACCCCCACCTCCATGATGACACGCTCCAACATTCCAGCCAATGTTTCTGCATTTTTCACCTTGTTGGAGGCATCAACAGATTTCAAGAACACTACATTGTCCTTGCAAGCGACCAAAAAATTGATGATGGTGCGGTTCTTGGCATCTGTCCACCCATCAGAAAGAATGGTGCAGCCATAATTTGCCTAATCAATTTTTTGATCCTCCATCACTTCTCTCGCCCTAGCAACTGCATTTGTGAGCAACCTGTAAGTGCAAAGTGAAATTAGGTATTAGTACACAATTTTGAATTAATAAACAAGAAATCTAAAAAATAATTAAAAATGAAATCAAGTGGACTATGTAGTAATTTACTAACCTCCCACTCAAATCCCTGCGAGAAGGGGCCTTGTACCCCTTTCTTGAAACTGTCATAGCAGTCACCAAATTCAGCCAATAAGCATTCTTTGCCACATCGAATGCAATGTTGTTGAAGTACCAAAAATCAGCAACTGCAATGTCAGTTTTCTCATGTACCTCCTTATTCCATCTGCTAGCCTCTAATGATGGTTGTGTTCCAGGTGTGTTTTTGGGCACAAAATAATCACCTATCGACCCTGATCGTTGTGATGGAAGTGGAATAGGGCCAGGTACTCTACTAGAGGAAGCAGAAGCAATGGGTGAGTTGATGGTGGGTTTGCGGATACGTGGGCCATGCCGAGAGCCCACTATGCCCTCAAGTGCTTCTTCTTCCTCTTCAAGGTCAATAGAAACACCTTGAGATTCAGCTATGGCTGATCTCATGGTTAGCTTTGCCCTCTCCCTTTGCAATTTCTTCTCTTCCCCAGCTGCAAGTAGGGCATTCATTTGTCTTTTTATTTCTTCATTGGTCCCAGGGCATGCTCTAGCATCATGCCTATCTATTCCTGCAAGGTGGTATTTGAGGTGGTTGATGCCTCCATGAAGTATTCTCTCACACTTTATGCATATAATTGACCCAAGATCGGGTCCCTCATAGGCATACCTCCATGCCCCATCTCTAGCACCTCTAGGATGGGTGCCTATAAATCCAGATGGGCATGGATCTAGTGGCCATTGCTCCCTTGCCATGATTAATGCTTACTTAACCTACACATACAAAGTGCAATTTTTTTTTAACATTTTAGTTAAACAATTTAGCACTAAGAAAACTATCTACATTAGTTTAAATAAATTTAGACATCATTCGAAGTTTTTTTTTTAAAAAAGTAGGGTTTGAATTTTTTTTTGAAAACTAGATTCTTCAAAAAAATTGTGAAAATTCAACAAGACTTGTGTTAAATCTTGTGTAAATAACTTAGAAATGATTTAGACTACCTAGGAATCATTTGTAATCAATCTAAATGCAACAGAAATAAACAAATTGTTTTAAAAAAACATAGAAAAAAAATTTAAAAAACTTACCTGGAATTTGATTTTCCCTTCAAATCCCCTTCAAATCCACTTGGAATCACTCAATAACCACCCCAAATCACCTTCCAAGCCTTCCAAATGAGTTTCCCCCTTCTCAGCCCAAAACATAATTGGAAAACAAAAAATAAATGAATTTTTAAGCCGTTTTCGGCTGTAAAGGAAACTTGGGCGAGTTTTTTTCAAAAACTTGCCAAAAACTTGGTGAGTTTTTGCCAAAAACTCGGTGAGTTTTTGCCAAAGTCGACGAGTTTTCCTGGCGAGTAGAAGTCGTTACTACTCGCTAGGCCCAAAAACTCGGCGAGTTTTTGTCACTTGCCGAGTTTTCGGCGAGTGTGTCATCTATGGATTTGGCCCATGACTGTTATTTGTTCTACTGGAGCAGTGCCTTCATTGTAATTTATTTGCTATGTAGTTGTGCAACTGTTAGTTCTATGCTTTTTGGTTGAGTTGTTTGCTCCCGGACTTGAATTTACTTGTAGCTGTTGCTGCATATTTCATTTGTAATTTACATTTTATTCAATAAAAAAAAAGTAATGTTTGAAATCTCAAGAAGAGAGATAATTGAGTAGTTGAGCATGTTCTTATAATTGTGAGAGCATTGGTTGATTTAAGATCCAATATTTTTAATAAGTTATAGTACTAGTAGTTGTGACATTAAAGTTGTAAGTATTGATCATGAGTAATCATAATTGACTGAAATATGTTGTTGAGATTTAGAAGCAACAAATCATGCAATGCCACATCAGACACCAATAAAATATGACAATACACAACTATTGGTCCACCCATTTTTTGGAGTCTTGTTGGATTCCTCAACAAAAACCATGTTGATGTACCATCATATTTGATGATATGAACTCAAAGCTTTACTTATAAGTAAGGACTTTTCCACGTAAGTCATTGTATAACAATGATTTGAAATTGCTACATATGATTTGAAGGGGTGCAAAGTTAAGTTGCTCAACTAGTAGGGCATCTCCCCTATTTTAGTATTGATCTTAGTTCTATAAAATAAAAAATTAGTAAATGTTAGATACTTTTCATTTTTCAATAGTGTTTGTGTATAATAATCACTTTTTATATTTTCATAAAAATGCATCATTGGCATGAAAAGGTCGTCCAAACCTACGGGTTAGATGCCCAAGGCAAATCCAACCCAAAGGGTTGGTATTCTACCAAGCAAACCATTTGGCGAGTGCCAAATATGGCGCTAGCCAAATGCCAAATTATGAATTTTCACATTTGGCACGTGCCAAATTTGGTGCTCGCCAAATGTAAAAAGTCATTTTTTTGCATTTGGCGAGCACCAAATGTTTTGCATTGTCTAATGTGAAGGTTTTGTGAGTGTGTAGATTTTCCAATCTGGGCACAAGTTATATCCAGCCCCGAAGGATAATATATACATGAAATATAACATTTAAGTATAGCTCTATATGACTTATAATGTAGATTCTAGTTTCTAGAGGATCATATAAAATTTCAGACAGTCAAATTTCAGTAATCAACATGTCAAATTTTAGTAATCAACATGCTCCTATTAGCATTCTCTAGCTATGTATCTCACTCTCTTTATCTTCCCCAAAATATAGACCTATCTCTCTCTTTCTCTTGTCTCTCTCACTTCTCTATCCTTGACTCTCTCCCTCTCTCTTCTCTCTCACTCTCTTATTGTTTCTCCCCCCTCCCACTCCTTTCTCTTGGTCACTACCTATCCCTTTTATCCTCTCTCTCCCCATATCTAGGGTTGTCCCTCCCTCCCTATTCACCTCACTTCTTCTCCCTCTCTATATTGTTACCCAACTTTCTCTTCCCCTCTAGGTTTCTCACTTATCTAATTGTCCACCCTCTATTTCTCTCTCTCCCTCTCCACCTTTCTCTCCCTTCTCCTTACCTCTATCTATATATGTACTATCTCCCTCTCTCCTCTCTCTCTCTCTCTCTCCAAACCTATCTATCTCCTCATTCTCTAGGTCTCTCACTTCCTCCATGTCTACCTCTCTATCCATCTCCTCTTACTCATCTCTTTGTTCTTCTATCTCTTCTATTCTCCCTCCCTCTCCTCTCTAGGTCTCTAGCTTCCTTTCTTCCTCTCTCCCTCTCTATCTCCCTCTCCCACTCTCTCATCTTCTCACTTTCTCTCTTATTCTCTATCTTCATTGTCTAGGTCATTACCTCTCCATCCCACCCTCTCTCCACTCTCTAGGGTTCTACCTCCCTTCCTGTTCACCTATCTACCTCTACATATAGGTCTCGTTATCCACCTTTCTTTATCCCCCTCTATCTATCTCACTCCTCTTTGGCCATATAGGTCTCTCACCTATCTATATGCCCCCTCTATAGTTCTCTTTGTCCCTCTCTACCTCTCTCTCCCTCCTCCTTAACCCTATCCCTTTATGAACTCCCTCCTTTTCTCTTCCTCCCTTAACCTCTTTATCTCCTCCTTCCATAGGTTTCTCACTCCCTCCATGTCTACCTCTCCATCCATCCCCTCTTACTCCTCTCTTTGTTCTTCTATCTCTTCTCTTCTCCCTCCCTCCCCTTTTTAGGTCCCTCCCTTAATTTCTTCCCCTCTCCCTCTCTACCTCCCCATCCATACATACCCCCATATATATCTCACTCACCCACTTTTTTATTCTCTCTTCCTCTTTTATTCTCTCTCTCTCTCTCTACATTCTAGATCATCAACTCTCTCTCACCTCTCTAGGTTTATCACTTCTTCTCCACCTATCTACCTTTGCATCATGTCTCATTAATCACCTCTCTCTCCCCCCTCTATCTATCTCATTCCTCTCTCTTGTCATCTAGGTCTCTCATCTCTCTTTCCCAATATAGTTCTCTCACCTATCTATTTGTCCCCTCTCTAGTTCTCTCCCTCTCTCTTCCCCTCTATCTCCCTCCCCCTTCACCCCTATTTATTTTTTAACTCTCTCCTCCTCTTCTCTCTTGCCCCCCACCTCTCTATCTTCTCTTTCCCTAGGTCTTGTAGTCCCTCCATGTCTACCTCTCCCTCAATCCCCTCATACTCTTCTCTCTCTTTATTATTTCATCTCTCCTCTTATCCCTCCCTCCCATTTATAGGCATCTCCATTCTTTTCTTCCCCTCACCCTCTCTATATCCCTACCCCTCCTTATCCCCATCTCTCTCTCCCTTCCCTACTAATTCTTATTCTCTCTTTACCGTCTACATCATCAGATTTCCATCACACCCTCTCTACCCCTCTCTAGGTTTCTCCCTCATTCCCTCTCCACCTCTCTACATCTCCATCCATATCTCATTACCAACCTCTCTCTATCCCCCCCCCCCCGCTCTCTCTCTCTCTCTCTCTCTAGGTCTCTCACGCCTCGCTCCCCCTCTAGGTATCTTATATCTCTATATCACCCATCTAGGTATGTGCATGAGCATGGTGGGCCATATGACCCCTTAGGAAACCATTAATATCTATCTTAGGACACCTTATGACCTCTTAAGACAACATATGGTGTCGTTAGAAGTCATATGGTGTGCTATGGGGTCATATGGTGTTGTTACGGGTCATATGGTATCCTAAGGGGTCATATGGCGTCCTAAGGGGTCATATGGTGTTCTATGACCCCTTAGGATACAATATCATATCTTAGAACACCATATGAGCCCTAACGACACCATATGGTGTCCTAAGGGGTCATTTGGTCTTTTATGACCTCTAAGGACATCATATGACCCCTTAGGACACCATATGACCCCTAATGACACCATATGACCAATAACTACACCATATAGTGTCCTAAGGGGTCATATGGTGTTCTATGACCCCTTATGACATTAGGGGTCATATGGCATCGTTAGGGGTTATACAGTGTCCTAAGGGGTCATATGGTTCCATAATGGGTCATATAGTGTCCTAAGGGGTCATATGGTGTTCTATGACCCCTTATGACATTAGGGGTCATATGGCATAGTTAGGGGTTATACAGTGTCCTAAGGGGTCATATGGTTCCATAATGGGTCATAGAATACCATATGACCCCTTAGGACACCACATGATCCCTAACGACACCATATGACCCCTTAGGACACCGTATGACCCCTAACGACACCATATTGTGTCTTGAGAGGTCATATGGTGTCACAAGTGGTCATGTCATTTCCTATGATGTTAAAAAGGGTCATATGGTGTCCTAGGTGGTAATAAAACACCATATGGCTCCTCAAGACACCATATGACCCCTTAGGACACCACAAGGTGTCATTAGGGGTCATATAGTGTCCTAAGGGATCATATGTGGTCGTTAGGGGTCATATGGTATTATATGACCCATTAGGATGCCATATGATGGTGTCGTTAGGGGTCATATGTTGTCCTAAGGGGTCATATGGTGTCATAAGGGGTCATATAGTGTTCTATGACCCCTTAGGACACCATATGACCCCTAAGACCACCATATGGTGTTCTGAGGGGTCATATGGTGTCGTTAGGGGTCATATTGTGTCCTAAGGGGTCATATGGTGTTCTATGACCCCTTAGGACACCATATGACCCCTAACGATACCATATGGTGTCATAAGGGGTCATATGGCTTCCTTAGGGGTCATATGGTGTTCTTAAGGGTCATATGGTGATCTATGACCCCTAGGACATGTGATATGGTGTCCTAAGGGATCATATCGTGTCTTAAGGGGTCATATGGTATTCTATGACCCCTTAAGACACTATATGACCCCTAACAACACCATATGGTGTCCTAAGGGGTCATATGATTTCCTAAGGGGTCATATGGTGTCCTCAGGGGTCATATGGTGTTTTATGACCCCTTAGGACACCATATGACCCCATACCACACCATATAATCCCTAACAACACCATATGGTGTCCTAAGGGGTCATATGGTGTTCTATGACCCCTTAGGACACCATATGACCCCTAATGACAACATATGGTGTCCTAAGGGGTCATATGGTGTTCTATAGCCCCTTGGGATACCATATGAGCCCTCAGAACACTATATGACCCCTAAAAACACCATATGGTGTCTTAAGGGGTCATATGGTGTTCTGTGTCCCCTTAGGACACCATATGATCCCATATGACACCATATGACCCCTCACGATGCCATATGGTGTCCTAAGGGGTTATAGAACACCATATGACTCCTTAGGACATCATATGACCCCTAACAACATCAAATGACCCCTTAGGACACCATATGATATCGTTAGGGGTCATATGCTCTCCTAAGGGGTCACAGAACACCATATGACCCCTAACAACATTGGATGACCCCTTATGACACCATATGGTGGCGTTAGGGGTCATATGCTCTCCTAAGGGGTCACAAAACACCATATGACCCCTTAGGATACCATATGGTGTCGTTAGGAGTCATATGGTGTCCTAAGGGGTCATAGAACACCATACGACCCCTAACAACACCATATGCCCCCTTAGGAAACCATATAGTGCCCTTAGGGGTCATATGGTGTCCTAAGGGGTCAAATGGTTTCCTAAGGGGTCATAGAATACCGTATAGCCTCTTAGGACACTGTATGATCCCTTAGGACACCATATAACCCGTAACAACATTATATTGTGTTATTAGGGGTCATATGGTGTCCTAATGGGTCATAAAATACCATATGACCACTTAGGACACCATATAGCCCCTAATGACACCATATGACGTGTCCTAAGGGGTCATTTGGTGTCTTAAGGTGTCATAGAACACCATATGACCCCTAAGGACACCATATGACCCCTAAGGATACCATATGGTGTTGTTAGGGGTCATATGGTGTCCTAAGGGGTCATAGAACATCATATGACCCCTTAGGACACAATATGGTGTCGTTAGGGGTCATATGGTGTCCTAAGGGGTCATATGGTATTATATGACCCATTAGGATATCATATGACCCCTTAGGACACCATATGACCCCTAACAACACCATATATATTGTCGTTAAGGGTCATGTGGTGTCCTAAGGGGTCATATGGTGTCATAAGGGATCATATGGTATTCTATGACCCCTTAGGACACCATATGACCCCTAAGACCACCATATAGTGTCCTGAGGGGTCACATGGTGTTGATAGGGGTCATATTGTGTCCTAAGGGGTCATATGGTGTTCTATAACCCCTTAGGACACCATATGACCCCTAACAACACCATATGGTATCCTAAGGAGTCATATGGTGTCCTTAGGGGTTATATGGTGTCCTTAGGGGTCATAAGGTGTTCTATGACCACTTAAGACACCATATGACCCTTAAGGACATGTCATATGATGTCATTATGGGTCATATGGTGTCCTAAGGGGTCATATGGTATTCTATGACCCATTCAGACAGTGTCCTAAGGGAGCATACGATGTCCTAAGGGGTTGTATGGTGTTCTATGACCCCTTAGGACACCATCTAACCCCTTAGGACACCATATGACCCCTAAGTAAACTATATGGTGTCCTAAGGGGTCATATGGTGTTGTTAGGGGTTATATGGTGTCCTAAGGGGTCATATGGTATTCTATGAACCCTTAGGACACCATATGACCCCAAACGACACCATATGGTATCCTAAGGGGTCATCTGATGTCATTAGGGGTCATATGGTGTCCTAAGGAGTCATATGGTTGTCTATGACCCCTTAGGACACCATATGGTGTTGTGAGGGGTCATATGGTGTCCTAAGAGGACATAGAACACCATATGACCCCTTAGGACACCATATGGTGTTTTTAGGGGTCATATGGTGTCCTGAGGGCTCATATGGTGTCCCAAGGGGTTAGAGAACACCATATGACCCCTTAGGACACCATATGTTGTCATCAGGGGTTATATGGTGTCCTAAGGGGTCATAGAACACCATATGACCCCTTAGGACACCATATGTTGTCATTAGGGGTTATATGGTGTCCTAAGGGTCAAAGAACACCATATGACCCCTTAGGACACCATATGACCCCTTAGGAAATCATATGACCGCTTAGGACACCATATGACCCCTTAGGAAATCATATGACCCCTTAGGACACCATATGGTGATTTTAGGGGTCATATGGTGTCCTAAGGGGTCATCAAATACCATACGACCCCTTAGGACACCATATGACATGTCTTAAGGGGTCATATGGTGTTTCAAGGGGTTATAGAACATCATATGAACCCCAAGGATACCATATGACCCCTAAGGACACCATATGACCCCTTAGGACACCATATGATATTGTTAGGGGTCATATGGTGTCCTAAGGGGGTTATAGAACACCATATGACCCCTTAGGACACAATATGACCCCTAATGATACTATATGACCCCTCATGACACCATATGGTGGTCTTAGGGGTCATATGGTGTCC
The DNA here is from genome assembly GCF_030272615.1 of Cryptomeria japonica. NCBI lineage: Eukaryota > Viridiplantae > Streptophyta > Pinopsida > Cupressales > Cupressaceae > Cryptomeria > Cryptomeria japonica. The sequence continues at coordinate 797,105,555 of NC_081407.1, forward strand.
TAAGGGGTCATAAAATACCATATGACCCCTTATGACACCATATGACCCCTTAGGACACCATATGACCCCTAACGACACTATATGGTGTTGCTAGGGGTCATATGGTGTCCTAAGGGGTCATATGGCATCCTAAAGGGTCATATAATACCATATGACCCCTTAGGACACCATGTGACCCCTAATAACACTATATGACCCCTTAAGACACCATATGACCCCTAACAACACCATATGGTGTCCTAAGGGGTCATATGGTGTCCTGAGGGGTCATATGGTGTTCTATGACCCCCTATGTCACTATATGACCTCTTTTAACATCCTAGTACATGACATGACCACTTGTGACACCATATGACCCCTCAAGACATAATATGGTGTCGTTAGGGGTCATATGGTGTCCTAAGGGGTCATATGGTGTCGTTAGGGATCATATGGTGTCATTAGGGATCATATGGTGTCCTAAGGGGTCATATGGTATTCTATGACTTATTAGGACATAATATAACCCCTTATGACATCATATGACCCCTATCGACACCATATGGTGATATTAGGGGTTATATGGTGTCCTAAGGGGTCATATGGTGTCATATGGTGTCGTTAGGGGTCATATGGTGTCGTTAGGTGTCATTAGGACATAATATAACCCCTTAGGAAACCATATGACCCCTTTGGACACCATATGGTGTTGTTAGGGATCATATGGTGTTCTAAGGGGTCATAAAACACCATAAAGTGTCATTAGGGGTCATATGGTGTCCCAAGGGGTCATAGAAGACCATATTTCTGCTTAGGACACCATATGATCCCTTAGGATACCATATGGTGTCCTTAGGGGTCATACAATGTCCTAACGGGTCATTGAATACCATATGACACCATATGACCCCTAATGACACCATATAACCCCTTAGGACACCATATGACCCTTAAGGACACCATATGACCCCTTAGGACATGATATGGTGTTGTTAGGGGTCATATGGTGTCCTAAGGGGTCATATGGTATAGTAAGGGGTCATATGGTGTCTTAAGGGGCCATATGGTGTCCTGAGTATCAATACAACCACTACCCTCAACCCTATCTACCCTAAACAATGTTTCATCAATCTTGTACTCCAAACCATAAACCTTATATCCTACAACCTATTATCTAAATCCTATACAGGGGAGGGAGAAAAAAGAGGGCAGAGGGAAGAATAAAGAGAAAGAGATATCGACGAAGAAAGGGAGAGGTGGGTAGGGAGTGGCTGAGAGACCTAGAGAGGGAGGAGTAGATAGGCGAGGGAAAGAGAGAATAAAATAAGAGAGATAAGTGCACAAAGAGAGAAAGAGGGGTGAGGAGGTGGAAAGGAAAGAATTAGAGAGGAGAGAGATATAGAGGTGAGAGATCTAGAGCATAGGAAGAGAGAGGTGAGAGACCTAGGGTGGAAAGATAGAGGTGAAGGAGATACAGGGGGATTAAGAGACAAAGAGGGAGATGTAGCTATGTAAAGATGGAGGGAAGGAGAACAATCGGTATGGAAAGAGAGGTTAGGAGGGAGAGGTATTAATTAAGATAACACAAAGAGAGTGGAGAGAAAAAATAAGAAGAGAAGAGAGATGGAGGGAGGGAAGGATAGATATGGAGGGAAGGTGAGAGAGACAGTGGGAGAGTATATGAGAGACCTAGAGAGGGGAGCGAGAAGAGATAGAGAGAAGAAAGGGGGACTAATAGGTCTAGATTTTTTGGTAGATAAAGAGGTGACGAGATAGATAAGAGAAGGAGATAGTTCATAAAGGGAGATGGGTAAGGGGTGATGGAGAGAGAGAGGTGGAGAGGAAGGGAGAGAACTAGAGAGGGGATAAATAGAGAGATGAGATATGTAGAGCATGAGAGAGAGGTTAAATACCTAGATGGGAGAGATAAATGAGAGATAGATAGAGGGGCTTAAAGATAGGTTCCTAATGAGACATTAATGGATAAGTATAGAGGTGGAGAGGGAATGAGGTAGAAACCTAGAAATTTGAGAGAGGGAGGTAGAGAGAGTAGGAGGGAGAGGTGACAACCTAGACAATGGAGAGAGGGAATAGATAGAAGAGAAAAGAGATGACTAAGAGGGGATGGATGGAGAGGTAGACATGGAGGGATTCAGAGACCTAAGGAATGAGGAGATAGATAGGTTTGGAGAGAGAGAATAGAGGGAGAGAGTTCATAAATGGATAGGGTTAAGGGATAGGGAAAGAAATATGGAGATGGGGGGAGAGAACTAGAGGGTGGCCAATTAATTGGGTGAGATACCTAGAGGGTGAGAGAGAGGTGGGTAATAATATAGGGAGGGAGAGGTAGTGAGATGAATAGGGAGGGAGGAAGAGATCTAGATATGGGGAGAGAGAAGATAGAATAGGTAGTGACCAAGAGAATGGAGAGGGAGAGGAGTGAAATAATAAGAGAATGAGAGAGAAGAAGAGAGAGGGAGGGAGTCAAGGATGGATATGGGGTTAAGGAAGGAATGAAAGGTAGAGAAGTTGGGTTTACCTAGAGAGGGGAGAGAGAAGTGAGAGAGACAAGAGAGGGATAGAGATAGGTCTAGAGTTTGGGGATGATAAAGAGAGTGGCATACATAGCTGAAGAATGTTAATAGGAGCATGTTGATTACTGAAATTTGACAGTCTGAAATTTTATAGGATCCTCTTAAAATTAGAATCTACATTATAAGTCCTATAGAGCTGAACCCACTCTCAGACATCCTGCTAATATATACATAAAATATAACTTAAAGTATAAGAAAGAAAAAAGACATATTGAAATGTGACTTATACTTAAATGCTATATTTCATGTATATATTCTCCTTTGAGGGTGGATATAACTTGTGCCCATATTGGAAAATATACACTCACAAAACCTTCACATTGGACAATTCAAAACATTTGGCGCTCGCCAGATGCAAAAAAATGACTTTTCACATTTGGCGTGTGCCAAATGTGAAAATTCAAAATTTTGCATTTGGCGAGCGCCATATTTGGTGCTCGCCAAATGGTTTGGATTGGAAACCACCAACCCTTTGGGTTGGATTGTACTTGGGCATCCAACCCAAAGGGTTGGATGACCATTTTAGTCTCGAGACATGTTTTTATCAAAAGATTAAAAAATTTTAGATATTTTTGGTCGTGCTCTCCATCAGGTTTGCACGTGTTTCAATGAAACTAAAAAACACACCATAGCAACCTCAATCTCTCTCTTATCTATCCAAGCATGTAATTGTTTTTGCATTTTGATTTCATTAAGGCTTTCATCTATAATTTCTTTTGTTAGTGTGTCCATTTTTGGTCAAAAACCAACATGCACTATTTCGGGTATAGGTTTTTACATGTTCATCAGATTTTGAAGAAACTTATATTTTTAGAAACTAGACTCCATTCTACATAATTTAAAAAAAAAGTTTTGATTTTTGATTAGTTATAAAATATTTTAGAGGGGAGCATGCTCAAATTTCTATTTTTCAGGATGTGTCCACTTCGAAAATTAGTTAAAAAGCATATAATCATTAAAACATTAGTTGAAAAATCTGGCATAAACTACAAGGTGTTAGCTACTTTATCACTGAAGCGATTTCAAAAATTCAAAAAAAAAGTTAACATTCTAGGGGGGCCACAACAGACGCTATGTTATGTTTTTTGCATAAAAATAGGACCACTTTTTGTGGCCCCCCTTTTTGAAGCCCTTAATCTCCACCATTTTCAAAACAATTTAGTAGTTTAGAAAGTAGATTCGAAGTACTCTGAATCTTGTTCTTGTTGCATCTTCAAATTTGGAGTGTAACTAACTTCAATTTGTCGTTGAAGTTCAAACTTTGTTGATTTCAGAAAAAAAAGGGGCATCTTAAGACCCCCTTTTGGTACCACAACTTGGTGCACATACCCTATCTCTATCTAAGCTTTCTTAGAGAAAATCATCCAACCTCTATAATTTGAAGGTTCTAATGTACTTAATCACATTTGTGGTTTGTAATGAGGTAGATTGTACCTTTGATCTCAATGAATATCTAGATATTCAATTTGATAACCTTCAATTTTCACATACGTTGACCTACATTTATCTTCTAAACAAGTTTTTGAGATGCCAATACCTTATTTATAAAAGTAGGGACTATTTATTCAAATGATATTTGGAATTTGTCTTTGGAATTTGAAAGACAATACACTAGTGAATGAGTAAACACATTGCACCTATTGTCAAAAATTATGTAACAATAAAAACTACTAAAGTTGAAAAAAAATTATTCAAAATTGAGAGAATAATATATATGCCAAACTCTCTAGAAGAGATGAATGCTTAAATCTCTTCATCATTGAATTGAATTCAATCCTTAATACTCCTTTTAAAATGAAACTAAATTCTTCCTATTCTACTAATTATGTTTTCATTGAATATTAAAGAGTTTCCACACTCATTTCCCCCTTGGAAGTTGAAATTGATAGCTAGATGAGGAAAAAACAACTAAAAAATTGAAAGAAAAATGAAGAAATTATTTAATTTTGGTAGCACAACTTATTCAAGTCATAACTCGTAGCTTGCTAGGAAAAATAAAACTTATTAAATGTATTTAAAATAACTCCCAAAGATCTAGCTTGAGTTTCATTGAGGATCTCCTATAAAAATTTGAGGGTCAAATTTACTTTAAAGACCTCTAAAAAAGTAGACTAAGGAGATATAAAAAAATACCAAAAATTAATTTTTTTTGATAAATTTATTCAAATGCTTCCAGATCTTAATTAAATTAGTCATTCCCCTTTGAGAAGAAATAGGCCTAGACATTGATTCAAGATCCTCCAAAAAATGAGAAAATGATTTTCTAACCAAGTTCCTAGTACTTAGTGATCCTTTTATCCAGTTGAGGAAACTATCCTACATGTACCACATGATAGAAACAAATCTTTTTTTTTTGAGTTTCTTGACAAAAAAATTAATGATTATGTTGGCATTATAACAGACAATGGGAGATAGTTGGCATTTCAATAAGGATATTGAGAAGGTTGTTGATGATTATGGATATAACTGATTAAGGATGATTTACTGTCTTAAATTTTGTCATTGATGTGAAGAAATTGATTTTCTAATTCAGTATGATGTTTCCATATCTTGAGAAGTATGATTTGATGAGTATAAAGATGTCAGTAAAAGACACAGACATAATATGATGAATAAGGGGATGAATAAGGTATTCAATGGGCAACTATTACCGTGTCAGACAATGATGAAATCATGATGTTTAGATTGTTTTAACATCATACATATGTTGTAAATTGTAAGGTTAATACTATACTATGTTATCGAGCAAAGAACCTAGTAGGTAAACCCTAAGGAACCTAGTCGATAAACCCTAAGGTTATTGCTATCGGTTAATGAAGGCGGAATGTCTACCGAGTAAAGTTTAGTATTCACTGAGTTATTACCAAGTTGTAACCGAGTTGTAACAGAATACATTAAATGGTTACATGCATTATTTAATGAAGGAGGCTGATGAGATGGAACTGATTAAATGATTGGTATGCCGTGCATGAAGTTTGTTAAAGAGTCTATGGCGAAGGAAAATCGGCATGAAGATCTACAGTGCAGATTGAACCGCATTACCCTAGCACAAGTTCCAATAAATGTATGCAAGTTCCTAGGTGGGGTAAAACTTTTTTCAGATCGAAGGATACATTGAACCTGGACAAGATTGAAGATCTGATGGCTATTATTGATCATGGGAAATGTGATCAAAGATATTAAGCAGTTAGCTAATTGTTTATAAATAGGGAGCTATTGATAAACAATGCATGCAGGCGAATGTATACACAGGGATGCTCCATAGTGATTACCGAGCACAGAAGCTTGAAGACCTGTTTGAATAACCGAGTATAGAAGCCCAACAGATGGACAATATTAGTTCTATGTCTAGATTGTATTGAGCAAATAAGAATCTGCTTTAGCATTTTAGATGTGAAGTTGCAGATAGATTTTTATTACTGTTATTTTGTGAAAGTGACAGAAAATCTCTTAACCGAGTGGACTTAACAATCTTATTTGTAAAACCCTCTAGCAAGGTGACATTCTGATTGAGTGTTTGAAATCCTTTAACAAGGTCACTTCTAACAAGGTGAAGATCCTAACAGATCTGAGGGAAATCCCTTAACCAGGTCACATCTAGCAATGTGTTTGTAATCTTTAACTGGATTTGCTTTTAACCGAGCATACTCTAGAGAGTATATTTCTTAGTGGGTCCGAAATCCCACAGTGATTTTTCCCTATTTGGGTTTCCACGTTAAATTTGGTGTTATGAGGTTTATGATGTTTATATGCTTTTGAGTTTGCATGTTTAGCAGTTTTGGTTATATTACTGAAGTATATGTTACCGAGGTTGAATATGATGTTTTTATGAAAGATTAAGTTTATATGATTCACCCCCCCCCTCTCATCTTGTTGGCTATTGGATCTGTACTTACATTAAGTATCAGAACTATCAATTGGTATCAGAGCTCTAGACTCCGGAAGAAATTATTTTTAAAGGTACTTGAGGCAAAGATCCAAAGATGTATAAGAGGGATGCACCGAAGCTAAACAAGTCAAGATTCTCTACATGGCAGAAAAGGATGAAGCTGCACCTATCAGGAATTGGAGAATATGCTGTATATTATCTAGAGAATGATTTCATCACACCGAGCACCTATCCATTGACTATGGAAGAAATAAAGGCAAAGCAAGAACATATCCAAGCAATGATTGAAATAACATCTGCATTGACTGACTCAGAGTTAAATGATCTAGAAGGCTGCAATGATGCAAAGGCAATGTGGGACAAGCTCATTTCTGTATATGGCGGTGATGAACATGTTCAAAGAGCAAAATTGGATAGTCTAAGAGGACAACTTGAATCTATGAGGATGAATGAAGGTGAGAACATAACCTAGTACAATACAAGACTAAAGGAGATTGTCAATCAAATCAAAGGAGTAGGTGGAACTATTGAAGAAAAGGATATAACAAGTAAGTTGTTAAGAACCCTTCTACCGGCTTATGCAATCCGAGTCTCTGCAATCAATGAATTAAGGTATGTACCTAATATGCCAGTTTCTTTAGATGCTACTATTGGTAAGCTACATGCATTTGAGTTAAGCAACTTTGATAACAGTGGATCTTTGGTAAATAAAGTTGAATATGCATTCAGTTCTTTTCATCTTGATGAATCTAATGATTACAATGAAAGAAAGTATAAGTACTCTGAAGGAGATCATAGTGGAGCAAGTGAAAGATTTTGTAAGAACATGGAAGAAGTACACAAACTTTATGAGGAAATCAGAAAGTAGGAAGAGTTTGAAGCACTATTAGCTAGAAGGTTACCGAGAGGCAAAGGTAAGTATAAAGGAAAACTACCTTTGAAATGTTTCAATTGTGATAAAATAGGACATATGGTTTCTAATTGTCCTGACAAAGAATCTACTGAAAAGAGAGATTACCGAGATGATAGACAGAAAGATAATCATTACAGAGGACACCGAGACTTCAGAAGAAGAGATAGAAAGACATGCTTAATAGCCGATGAGGAATCCAACGATGATAAATCAGATGAAATTGATACAAAGGAAGTAGTTTATGTGGCTATCAAAAATGGATCAAATGAAGAAAGGTATGAGGAAAAAGCCCTAATATCTCACATAAATACTAATGATTCTTGGATCATAGATAGTGTATGCTCACATCATATCACAAGTGATAAACACAAGTTTGTTATGTTAGAAGATTATGATGGAGGCTATGTAAGATTTGGTAATGATGCACCATGTCCAGTAAGAGGTAAAGGATCTATAAAACTTCATGAAAATGCAAGATGCAATGATGTTTAGTAGGTTGAAGGTCTGAAATACAATTTGTTGAGTGTAGCACAACTAAACAATACAGGTTACCGAATAGAATTTCAGAAAGGAATTGTCAAAGTTCATGACAAGCATAGAAAGTTAGCTGCTACCAGGACACAAACAAAAGGTAATACATTTCACCTTGACTCAACTCGAAACAAGTGTCTATATGCAAAGATAGATGATACCTGGTTATGGCATAAAAGGTTTTGTCATGTAAATTTTGATAATCTGATTAAAATAAGTAAGAAGCACCAAGTAAGAGGTCTACTGAGTCTTGAAAAACCTAAGAATGCTATGTGCCGAGGATGCCAGATGGGTAAGATGAAAAGATCAAGCTTTACAAGTAAGTCTTACACTTCTAAGGGAATTTTAGATCTTGTGCACACTGATCTTTGTGGTCCTATGAAAGTTCAAAGTTATTATGGTGATAAATATTTCATATTATTTGTGGATGACTATTCAAGGATGATGTCGGTAATGTTTTTAAAAGAAAAATTAGAATCTTTTCAAATTTTTAAATGGTACAAGGAAAGAGTTGAAAATGAAACAAGAAGACAACTAAAATGTCTTAGATCAGATAGAGGAGGAGAGTTCACATCTGAAGAGTTCAACTTATTCTGCAATGATCATGGTATTAAAAGACAAGTCTCTGCACTGAGAACTCCACAACAAAATGGAATTGCTGATAGAAGAAACAGATCTATTGTGGATTGTGCCAGAACCCTGATGATTGAAAAGAAACTGCCACAAACATTTTGGAGGGAAGCAATAAGCACATCAGTTTACACCCTGAACCGAGTACAACTGAAGAAAGGTACTTTGAAGACACCATATGAAATCTAGTATGACAAGAAACGTAATGTAAGTTATTTTAAAATCTTTGGAAGTAGATGCTATGTCACAAAGATTATAGAAATGACAAGTTTGATCAGAAAAGTGAAGAAGGAACATTTCTAGGTTATTCTTCTAGAAGCAAAGCATTTAAATGTTTGATCAAATCATCTAACAAAATAGTAGAAAGTGCAAATGTGAAAATTGATGAATTTGCAAAAAGAAATGATGAAGGAAATTCCAAAGAACCAGAAGATTATGATGAATTTGTCTATGTTCAACCGACAAGTCCTACCAAGAAAACGGTTGAAGAAAATAAAGAGAATATCCAGTTACCAAGTGATGAAGAAGATCATACAGAGCCTACCGAGCCTGTATTAGCCAAGTATGTCAGAAGACATCATGCACCAAGTCAGATTATAGGAGATAAGGATGATTCAGTGATGACAAGGAACAAACTGAGATAGAATACATGTCTGATATCTGAATTTGAATCGAGAATAGTGAAAGAGGCATTTAACAGTGAAGATTGGATAAATGCTATGACAGAAGAGATTGATCAAATCAAGAAGAATGACACATGGACACTAATCCCAAGACCGAAGGACAAAAATGTAATCGGTACAAAGTGGATTTTCAGAAACAAGCTAAATGAAAAAGGTGAGGTCATTCGAAATAAAGCAAGACTAGTATGCAAAGGTTATGCTCAAGAAGAAGGAATTGATTATGGTGAAAATTTTGCACTTGTGGCTAGACTAGAAGGAGTAAGAACATTGTTGGCATATGCTACTTTCAAAAACTTCAAGGTATATCAAATGGATGTCAAATCTGCATTTTTGAATGGAATATTAGAAGAAGAAGTTTTTATTGAATAGCCTGAAGGATTTGTTGAAGACAAGAGTAAAGATCAGGTATGTAAATTTAACAAAGCATTATATGGTCTAAAACAAGCACCTAGAGCATGGTATGAAAGATTGCACTCTTATTTGATTAAGATTGGTTTTATAAGGACAAGTGAGAACAACAATATGTACATGAAGAATGATGAAAATGGAATACTGATCTCAGCCATATTTGTTGATGATATTATATTTTGTGGAAATGACTCTTTATGCAAGAACTTTGGAAATGAAATGAGCAAAGAATTTGAGATGTCATTAATCAGTGAGATAAAGTATTTTATAGGTTTACAGTTACTGCAAATGAAAAATGAGATTTTCATTACTCAATCCAAGTACATAAAGGAAATCTTGAAGAAATTTGGAATGGAGGATTCAAAACTAGTAAGTGCTCCTATGACTACCAACTGTAAACTATTAGAGAATGATGAATCTGCATCTATTGACGAGACACTTTACTGATCCATGATTGGAAAGCTACAATATGTTGTTCACAGTAGGCCAGACATAGCACATGCAATAGGTATAGTTGCAAGATTCTCTGCAGATCCTAAGGAAACACACATGACAAAAATCAAAAGAATTTTTAGATACTTGAAAGGCACTGAGGATTATGGCTTAGTATATCGGAAAGGAAATGATTTTAATTTAAAAGTTTATACTGATGCTGATTGGGCAGGCAAGATTGATGACAGAAAAAGAACAAGTGGAGGAGCTTTCTTTTTAGGAGAAAGACTAGTGAGTTGGCTTAGCAAGAAACAAGGAGGTGTTTCACAGTCAACAGCAGAAGCTGAATACGTTGCTGCAACATTGAATTGTACCAACATAGCATGGATAAAACAACTGTTGGAAGGTATAAATGAGAAAGTTACCGAGCTAGTAACTATATTCTGTGACAATACTAGTGCCATTAACATTTTGAAGAATCCTATTATGCACTCTAAGACAAAGCACATCTCTATCAAATATCAGTATCTTAGAGAAGAAACTCAAGAGAAGAAAGTGGTGTTGGAGTATGTTAGCACAAAGGAACAAATAGCAGATATCTTCACCAAGCCACTGCCAAGGGACACTTTTGAATATCTCAGAAGTAAGTTAGGGGTCCTACCCCCATCTTCTACTCATTGACCAAGTTCGGTGAAAGCATCATTTTGATGACTCTAAAAAATATCTTTTAGGAGTTGATGTTGATTTACTCACTTTAGGATGTTTTCTAAAGGTGTGCAGGAAACAGTGCAGGATACAATACAGGAAACAGGAATTGAAGACAAAATGCTCTGACCGAGACTAAGTTGACACATTACAGCAGAAATTCACTTCATACAGGAAGAAATTATGTTTTAGTTCTTTTTTTTTGGCATTGTTGTCAAAGGGGGCGAAGACTGAAGAAGATTGAAGAAAAAGGGGAAGAAACACTGAGAAAAGAGGAGAAGTCTAATGTATGGGGGAGAATTCTGATGACAGGAAGAGAGCATTTCAGAATCTCATAAACAACTCACAACAATCTGAATCAATTAGGTCAAATCAATTGGTTTTGTCATGAATGCCAAAGGGGAAGATTGCTGGCATTATAACAGACAATGGGAGATTGTTGGCATTTCAATAAGGATATTGAGAAAGTTGTTGATGATTATGGATATAACTGATTAAGGATGATTTATTGTCTTAATATTATTATTTTGTCATTGATGTCAAGAAATTGATTTTCTAATTCAGTATGATGTTGCCATATCTTGAGAAGTATGATTTGATGAGTATAAAGATGTCAGTAAAAGACATAGAAAGAATATTATGAATAAGGGGATGAATAAGGTATTCAATGGGCAACTATTACCGAGTCAGACAATGATGAGATCATGATGTTTAGATTGTTTTAACATCATACATATGTTGTAAATTGTAAGGTTAATACTATACTATGTTACTGAGCAAAGAACCTAGTCGGTAAAACCTAAGGAACCTAGTCGGTAAACCCTAAGGTTATCGCTATCGGTTAATGAAGGCGGAATGTCTACCGAGTAAAGTTTAGTATTCACCGAGTTGTTACCGAGTTGTAACAGAATACATTAAATGGTTACATGTGTTATTTAATGAAGGAAGCTGATGAGGTGGAACTGATTAAATGATTGGTATGCCGTGCATGAAGTTTGTTAAAGAATCTATGGCGAAGGAAAATCGTCATGAAGATCTACAGCGCAGATTGAACCGCATTACCCTAGCACAAGTTCCAAGAAATGTATGCAAGTTCCTAGGTGGGGTAAAACATTTTTCAGATCGAAGGATACATTGAACCTGGACAAGATTGAAGATGTGATGGCTATGATTGATCATAGGAAATGTGATCAAAGAGATTAAGCGGTTAGCTAATTGTTTATAAATAGGGAGCTGTTGATAAACAATGCATGCGGGCAAATTTATGCACAGGGATGCTACATAGTGATTACCAAGCATAAAATCTTGAAGACCTGTTTGAATAATAGAGTATAGAAGCCTAGTAGATGGACAAGATTAGTTCTATGTCTAGATTGTATTGAGCAAATAAGAATCTGCTTTAGCATTTTAGATGTGAAGTTGCAGATAGATTTTTATTACTGTTATTTTGTGAAAGTGACAGAAAATCTCTTAATCGAGTGGACTTAACAGTCTTATTTGTAAAACCCTCTAGCAAGGTGACATTCTGATTGAGTGTTTGAAATCCTTTAACAAGGTCACTTCTAACAAGGTGAAGATCCTGACAGATTTGAGGGAAGTCCTTAACCGGGTCACATCTAGCAATGTGTTTGTAATCTTTAATAGGATTTGCTTTTAATCGAGCATACTCTAGAAGAGTATATTTCTTAGTGGGTCCGAAATCCCATAGTGGTTTTTCCCTATTTGGGTTTCCACATTAAATCTGGTGTTATGAGGTTTATGATGTTTATATGCTTTTGAGCTTGCATGTTTAGCAGTTTTGGTTATATTACTGAAGTATATGTTACCAAGGTTGAATCTGATGTTTTTATGAAAGATTAAGTTTGTATGATTCACCCCCCCCCCTCTCATCTTGTTGGCTATTGGATTTGTACTTACATTAAGTATAAGAACTATCAGATTATGTTTTTGATTCATTTTTTCACTATGAAAGTTTTCCAATAACATCAGTAATGTTTAATAACAAAGGAAAATATGGACAAGGGAACTCAACATTGAATATGTTGGGATAAGGTGTCTCAACTTGCAGTCTTGCTCAGTTAAACATACATGTTTTAATACCAAAGGTTGCGAAAATTAAATCTCTATCCAAATAATCAATTGAAGAATGAGATACAAGACTTGTACAACTACACCATGAAAATACAAAACTTTAAGAGAGTCTAAAATTAAGTTGGCTTAATATGGAATAACAATACTTATATCCTTCTTCTTTATGATGCTAAAAATTAGCATACATATCACTCTTACAAAAAATATCTTATGTAAAATTATAACAATAATAGATAATGAATATCATCACCATAACATAACAACAAAGAGGCACAAACCAAAAACACAAGAGCATCAAATAGTATATGAATTATGTAGAGAAATTGATGCGGGAAAAAATCCTACAATAAGAGAGGTCAAGTATACATTAGCTTCGAAACAAGATTATAATATATCACACATTTACATTCCCCTCTTTGTCTTTAACATGGCAACAACTATGAACCTATGAACAACCTCCTTAGGCCTCCCACCTGTCCTTCTTCTTACATAATAACTCTACATTCAACTATTCTTAAATTCTATGTCTAGATATTTGTTTTTATAGAATAACAAGAGCTTCAAACCACCAAACAAGGTGTCTAGATGATGCACTTCATTCCAAATGTACATAACCCTTGTATTGCCTCCATGGATTTTGACAAGATTCTAATTTTATGCCAATACTTTCCCTCCAACCTGGGCACCCAAACATGGAAGATAAACATTACATAAATGTAATTAATGACATAATACCAAGAGAAACCTATTGCATCTTCCAAGAACCCACTTGGAGAAGTGCAAACATCACTCATTTTTCCACTTCCCATGTCAATAATTATCCCATTCTAGGTGTCCACATATGGATAAATAATATTAAATAGTTGTGTTCATAACTCACCTTTATTTCAACTAGTGGAACCCATCACCCCTTTGAATGTATTATAAACAATAGTGAGAACAAGTAATACACAATATTTTTCCAATACACCGCAACTACCTTCTAGGAAACTTTCCATGTATGTTGAAACCATATCATAAGATTTACAAGGTAGATGACACCTTTTTCCTAATATTCTCTAGCTTTCCATATACATTGTAAGTACACCCACAAGAACCCCAAACAAGGGAAACATATACCTTAGCCATCCATTTACCATTTGAATCTTTACAAACTCTCATGCTTCAACAAGATACCTACAAAAGAAACCATGATAACTACTGTCAAGCAAGAAACTCACATCCTCCAATATGCCACCTATGAAAGAAAAAAGATCATGTCAAGGTGAACAATATCAACTATCACTGACTGCACCAATATTCACATGAACATAAGAATCAAATTCAAATGATAACAAAGGCTCTGAGTAGCCGCCTCATTCATACAACTTGGATTAGCAACCACAACAAATTGCAACTCATTCAAGCTACCCATACCTCAAACTAGGGTACACCAACATAGATAGAAATTCACACTGTCAAAATTAAATTCCAAAATTACAATCAATTCTTTGCATATCTATCTTCCTATCTTAATATAACATACCAATATATAAATGAGCACATACAAGGCCAACTAACAAATTCTACATTAACACTAAAATAATATTTTGGATATAGATAGTCTACATCTAAGTCATCCAACAATCAACTACAACCAAATGGGTGATCAACCCACACAATTGCATAGCTCCTAGATCTTAATCTAATGAAACATGAAAAATTATTGTTACATCAATATTTTGGTGTTGTCTATGATATCTATAAGATTATTGACAATCACCTCGTAAGATGTTCAAAATGACACTGCATTAGAAGCTAGTTCTTTGACTCCTAATATAGGTGAAATGTTTGGTACTAAATTGATGGTAATTCCTGATGCCCTGCAAAATGGCACAAGGTTAGCAAATGATAAACAACACCAAAGACACAAAAACCGTTAGTGTTAGTCAATCAAAAACTAATCTATGAAGGCATACCAAGAGAGACACTAAAAGCATGCTAATGTATCTAATAAACGAAACAAAGATTATGAGGCATCTCCAACTGCCTCTTAGCATGGCCTTAGCTCCTTCTCCCTTGTTCCTCTCCTCTCCAAGTTCCAAAATAGTGTAGCTCTCAGTAGCTTTTTGCACTATGGATGCTTATGGAGGATTGAGATTGTAATATTGTGCTTCGAGTATGAAATGAGAAGCTAATGCAATGCTATTGATGCTAAAATGCTATATTTTAACCAAAATAACAAGGTATTAGATGATTATGCTAAAAATGCTCTCTAAAATGTCTATAGCTTAGATGCATACAAGTTTTCAGGATCTGGATTATGAAGGAATGGGCTCTATTTATAGGAAAAATGGAGCAATGGATGGCCAAGATTGAAGGGTTTAATCAAGGGTCAAGCTTGAAAGTTGGGGATCCATGTACACAATTGGCACCAATAAAATAGTGACAAGTGTCAACACAGGATTGGGTTGAGAGAAGAGGTTGGAGGCATTAAAGGCCTGAGAAGACCTCATGGTTATCTAAAGGCTAAGGGTCAAGTCTAAATTAGGATTACCCACTGGATTAGGAGTTAATGCAAGGATAAACCTTTGTGCAAATGATTAAGAGATAATCATGGTCAAAGCATTAAAGGCCTGATGAGACCCTTGGGTTGGGTAGAGGTTGAGTCAAAACAAATATTTTAACCATGTGGGAGGGTTTGGGTTAACCATTAATGGTTTTTGAAGACTTTGTGGATTAAGTGGTTGAAGGTTGGAAGCTTTCAAAGGTTATCCAAGACTTTGAGACATTTAGTGGTTGAAGGTTGAAAGCCTTTAATGGTTATCAAAGACTTTTAGGCTTTGAGAAGTGACTCCATTTTGTTTAGAAATGTGACAATAATTAGGGGATGGATTAGACTAATTAGGAAGGGGTTAGAAGAATCTAGAAGGGGATTAGATTTTGCAAGTGGATTTGGTGGTTGAGGGAAAATAGGATTTTATTTAAAATAAAAATTCATTTATTTCAAAATGTGTGCAAGTTGCATTTGTAGGAAAATGCAAGTGGGGTGGGGATAATGATTTAAATAAATGTTTTATTTAATTTATTTAAAAGAGGAAAAGAGAATTTTAATTAAATAAATAGATTTTATTTATTTAATTGAATGAAATTTGATTTAATGAATTAATTAAAATAAATTGAATAATTTATTTAATTAATAGAAGAATGTTTGGAGATGAATTAATTAAATATTTATTTAATTAACTGATGGCTAGTGGATTTTTAATCAAATAAATACAAAATATTCATTTAATTAAAATGGACAGATTTGTGTGACTACATTTGCCCCTCTTTGAGACGGTGCGGTTTATCGCGTCGTTTCAAAGAAAGAAAAATAGGTGTGAAGAAATGCCCCATAAAATGTAAATTTAATGGGTGGTATGCCCCCTCGATAGATGGGCCAAAAAATTTCAAAAAATCGGGCGACCTCTCGAAAAAGAACGAAAATTGGCAGGGTGGTAGAAGAGAAGAAGTTAGGCATACGGGTGAAAAATAGAAGAAAACGGGGGAAACATGGAGAAATGGGGGGCTCGGGAAGTTCACGGGGACCACGGCGATGAGCGGGGTGAAGTTAGGGGGACGACGAGGGGTATAAATGGGGTGAAAATAGGATCATTTGTGACCGCGACCAGTTGAAAACGAGAGCTCTGATAGTGACATTTGGAGGAGCAAGGAGTAGCTACGATGCCGATTCCGATTACCGAGTACAGATTCGAGCGAGTCCGACAGTTCCAACGCCCAGAGGACTACGGACCAGCGATACGCAAAGTCGAAAATTCAATTTTCATGCATTTTTGATAGGTTTTTAGCTGAGTCCAAGTCAAGTCGGAGCAAGAACGCTGAAACTCTGGTTTTGGTGCTTTTGCTCCATAAACTAGCGCTATTGTGCCGCAATGGCGCTATTGTGCTCTTGTTTGAGCGCTTTTGGTTTTATTAGCACTACTGTATGCATGTTTTAGCGCTATTGACTAAGTAGCGCTATTGGGGGGTGAATTGAGCACTATTGATATGAAAGAGCGTTGTTGTATAGCTGGTTTAGCGCGTTTGGAGTTGTAGCGCTTTTGTATAGCTTTTTGAGCGCTTTTGCTAGTGTAGTAGCGCTATTGTGTAAAACTAGCGCTTTTGTAGGTAAAATAGCGCTTTTGCCGTAGAATAAAGAGATGCCCCAGTTTGAATGAAGAAAATCTCCCGATGTCAATGATTGATGGATGGTGAGGTGAAGTGGGAGTTGTTTTGAACCATAGCAGCCCGATGAGACTTAGGTCATTTGTTAGGATAAATGCCTGTTGAAGTCTAGGTGCCCATGATTGCTTACCTGTTGAGACCCGAAGATACTTGATCAAAGTATCTGATGATAGTCTAGGTTTAAACTTAAGAAAGTTTGAAAACAAAACAACTGATGGTGATTGATGAATGTCTATGTGCAGGAGGATCTGCGCGTGTTGCAGTTACGCAAGCGTCATCCTACGACACAGGGGTTGCGGGACCGATTGACTCAGACTGAGATAGACTGCATTGCTGTGACTGGTTTGTACGAGGTGATGCACATGCCCGTGATTCGTATGAATCACGGTTTGATTACAGCATTGACAGAGCGGTGGCATAGTGAGACGTGCACCTTTCATTTGGCACAGGGAGAGATGACTGTGACTTTGGAGGACGTGTGGCGCATCCTTCGGATTTCGATTCGAGGAGAGCTAGTTACATATGACAGATCCTGGGGGACTCTTTCATGTCAGAGGATGTTTGATGAGGACGTGTATATTGACGATGGCTCGATCGCATGGGAGGATATAGCGGCACTATATGAGCCCCTTCCAGCAGTGTTGTCAGGGATTGTGGGAGGACTTATGTGTCCAGACAGGCGGTCACATGGATTGGCAGTGGGATGGGGACAGGTGATAGAGATGATGATGACCGAGGGGACCCGATTTGCATGGGGGCCGTGCGTGCTGGCGCACATGTATCAGGAGCTCCACGAGGTAATGTACTGAGGGAGGGGTTCTCTAGCAGTGGGCATGACGCTGCTACATGTTTGGGCATGGGAGCACCTACCAGTGACTCGACCAGTGAGTCTCAAATTCTGAGCTGTGGACCAACCATACATGTTTATGTACAGTGGCATGATGAGTCAGCCCCACTTGGGGAAGTTGGAGTGGTGGCGGTGGGCATTGGATGACTTAGATGTAGTGATATGGCAACCATACTTGGAGTGTGAGCCATGGGAGGATGACGCAGAGGCACTACCTTATGTGTTCATGACCCGATTCCTCATTGGGAGGACCTCCTATCATGTGGAGAGACAGGTGCCTGGATGAGTGATGAGGCAGTTTGGACGGCAGCAGGGACTGCCTAGCGGATCAGGAGAGTATGCACGGGTGATTCGGGAGAGGTATGCATGGGGTCCAGTGCTACCTTATGATCAGGCACTAGTAGAGTTTCGGACACTACAGGCGAGGGCATGGGACCTACGACCGAGGGTCGTTGATGTAGGGGTGACAGCGGAGTATACACAGTACCGAGCGGCACACCCGATCTGATGGATATCAGACCCGACAGAGCCGATCCCAGTTTTTGAGGATGAGAGGGGACGGGAACGAGGACGAAGAGCAGGAGGTCGAGGAGGAGATGGAGGTGGCGGAGGAGATGGAGGTGGTGGAGGAGGAGGTGGGGGAGGAGGTGGAGGTGGCGGAGGAGGAGGTGGGGGAGGAGGAGGTGGGTTGGGGATGCCGAAGCGGCGGAGAGGGAGAGGTGGACTACCATTGCAGATATCACAGGGACCTTTGATGTAGGGAGGAGTGCAGCTGAGTGGGAGGGGGATGGAGAGAGAGATCCCGATGGATAGAGGAGAGGGTATTGCTGGAGAGGGTGGTGCAGGGGAGGGACCTATTGGAGAGGGTGATACAGGCGAGGCAGCGATGGACACGGGAGAGGGAGCTACTGGAGATCTGCGGGATCATATGATAGTTTATTTGCAGACCCGGATAGAGAGATTAGAGGAGGAGGTAGCAGCTAGGGATGTGCAGCTATTTGCACGTGAGTCAGAGCTGACGGTGGTGCTGCGGGAGAGAGATACTGCGGTGGAGAGATTGGCGGAGCTGCAGGAGAGAGTCCGAGCTGGAGTAGGAGCACAGGGGCCTTCAGGGGATGTTATGAGGCAGTTTGGGCGAGCACAGGCTGAGATAGAGTACTGGCGAGGTTTATATGAGCAGGTGGTGCCACTCAGTCAGCGAGCTCTCAGTTATACCCAGATGCGGCATATGAGATCAGAGCGATCACAGAGGATGCAGAGCAGTGGGGGAGTGATGGGTCCTTTGAGGTGGGAGAGATTAGGAGATGTAGGAGGGAGTGGTGGTTCGATGAGGCCTCCACGGAGAGATGGATCAGGTGGTGCAGGCACCAGTGGTGGAGCAGGGGGAGGTATTGGGACAACATCAGGCCAGAGCGGCATTTGAGAGATCATTCATGCATATATGTATTTGTATCTTTATTTTGTGGACTGTATCTTGGATGGCTCTTGGTAGCCGATTTTTTGTAGACTTCATTGTACTCTGATATATGAGATGATATATATATGAGGAGATTCCATATTTTGATGATATGCATTTGAGTTATGTATGGATGTTTATGCAGGATGATGAGTGATTGCTTAGATGGATATGTGTAGGTGTATGCATTGATGAGATGTTCCTTATATGCATGTCTTGATGATGATACTGACATATGAATGCAGGTTTATATATGATTTGTTTGATTTTGTTGATGCAATGCTGTATGTATGTAATGTCATGATGATGATGTATGCTTATGATGACTTATATGAACAGGATTTTGGTGTTTCCTATTTTGATATAATGATGAGATGCTTTATGTGATGAGGTAAATGCGATGGTTGAATGAATGATGTTATGTATGGATGTGCATCTAGATGTTTTGTCAAATGCAAGATGGATAAACAAAATGTAAAGTACAAATGTTTATAGGATAATGTGTTTAAATGAATGTATTTGGAAAATGGATATATAAAATGGTATGGTACTAATGTTTATAGGAATAAATGGATTTATGATTCTAAATGCTTTAAATAGGATTTAAGTACAAATGATAATGTGATGATACGATAACTTATGTTTTTAATAACTGCACCTTAATGCAATTAAAAAGATGATAAATGAATGCGATGTGAAATGAATCCTAAAATGAGCATAATAAAATACTTTATTAATGAATGAATGAATGCACCTTTTAACTATAAATGAATGTGTGTCATAATAAATGATACAAGTTGAGAAGATGATAATGGATAATTGACACTAAATGAATGCCTAATAAAATGGTCTAAAATAATCAAAGACAATTTGATCCTATGGATGAATCTAATTATTTATGATTAATGCAATGATGCAAATGAAAACTAAATGTCCAAAATGAACTATATGCAATGTTAAAAATGACATGAATGTTTAATGCAAGATGCAACTAAATGTTAGGATGATATGATCATGAGGAATGCAAGGTTTGTAAGACTTTGCATGATGCATTGGATGATGTATCAGAGTACTCGGTCGTGATTGTATCCAAGACCAGTTTTGAATGGTCACTTTTGCATATAAAACCTACATATGAATGAGCGAACGGATGGGTGATATGCAACGGAATGCAATATATAAACAGATGAGATGAAATGACGATCCATAGTGCTCTATTTTCATCATTGAGCTTTAAAATGTTGGAAGAGAATACAAGCATCTTGACATAATGATTCAAGATGACCTGAGTATTTCTTTCATGGATTTTAATATAGCAAGTTAATACAAACGACTTGATATAAGGGTCAAGTCGACTAGAGTATTGCTTGCGGAACAGACAAGGATTATCTCCTTTCATGCATGACTTGGATCGTCCTCCTTGATCTTTAGGCTGATCATATCCTGAGACAAGTGCATACCATACTAAGAGATAAAAACCTATATCCAGTTTGGATGAGGTAGGAGGAACCAAAGGAAGAGCATTGTACCTGCAAACAAACAATATATACATAAAGAATAAAGAATATGGATCCTTGGTAATGGTTCATGTCCATATGGTCGAGGTATACGCTGTAGTCAGCAAGTCGTAGTGACCTATGACTGTATTTTTGCCTATGATCACATAGCTTAGTGAACTTCCCAGGTAGACACCATTAGTACATGCCCCAGAACTTCATCGGAAATAATGCGCAAACGATACAAAACAATGCTGCAAGATCCTGATACAGATAAACAAACGATTGTACTCACTAATCAACCAAGTATTTGATAGCTTAACATAATTTTCTTGTCAAAGAAAACGTCATCTTGTCTTTGGTTTGGTAAGGAAGGATGCATCCTTTTTTAAAGACAGCTTGGATTGTTGATGTGGATTGTGTGGTTTGATTGATAAATGGTCATTGTGTGAGTAGTTTGTCAATGTTTATTTTGGTATCTGCATGGATGGGTATGTACAAGGTGTTGCCATGTTTTGGTTTTGATTTTCGATGGTTTTTCGATGTTTTTTTTGGATTTTGTGAGACATTTTTTCAATGTTTTTGGATTTTGTGAGTCATTTTCCAATGTTTTTGGATTTTGTGAGACGTTTTTGAATGTTTTTGGATTTTGTTGAGACATTTTTCAATGTTTTTTAGTATTTTGATGATTGCTTGAATGAAGAACTGAATGAATCATAAGACAATGTAGAATCCACTTCCATCAACAGTTTAAAGGCATTGCCCCTAGTTTTAGACATGACTTATGAAGAAGCGGGACGCAAGATGCATGAAGTTTTTATCATAATTGCAGAGAAATAACAAGCCATGGGTTTTTCGAATGGATGGATGTATGTATGAAGTAAATGTGACTGCAACGAGCCTGAAAGATACTGGAGCCATTGCCTTTACGAGTGGTGCATGTTTGCCAGGTTTTCACCACCTTACTTACCCAAGGTGCCACCGGAGTGGTTGTTCACCGTTTGGATGCATGATTTTTCTTTGAATGTTTTTGTATTTTCTTCAAGAGATTTTCTGAATGTTTTTGGTATTTTCTGATATGTAGGGGAGCCTGATGCTCTGTACACCTTAGGTATAAAACCGTTTGAGGTGCATGCTATTGATTGGATCTGCAAGCGGTTCTCCTTCTGATGTAGCCAATTGATATGCCCCGGACCCGAACACAGCAGTGACAACATATGGGCCCAGCTAGTTTGATTCAAACTTGCCCTGATGTTCTGGGTTTGGTTGGTTGCGAGGATTCTCTCAAAGAACAAGATCACCTACCTCAAATGTACGAGGTCTAACTCGGTGATTGTAGTTTCTGCTCATGCGCTGCTGATAGGCTTTGAGGTGATTATATGCAGCTTTTCGTTTCTCATCAAGTAACTCTAAGTCCTGAAGCCGTGAGACTCTGTATGCTTCATCATCGATGAGATTGTGCAAGGAAACCCGTAAGGATGGTATCTCAACCTCAATAGGTAAGATAGCTTCAGCACCATAGACCAATGAATAAGGAGTTGCACCTGTAGGGGTTCGAATGCTAGTTCGATATGCCCATAGTGCTGGATTCAATTGAACATGCCAATCACGACCGGCATCATTGACTGTTTTCTTGAGGATCCTTAATATGTTTTTATTGGATGCTTCGGCCTGACCATTGCCTTGTGGGTAATAGGGAGTGGAAAAGCGGTGTTGGATATGAAATTTTTCACAAAGTTCACAGACATCCTGATTTTTGAAAGGGAGACCGTTATCTGTGACGATGGACATGGGTACACCATACCGACAGATGATGTAGTTGAGGATGAATGAGGCGATCTGCTTGCCGGTGACTTGGGTAAGTGGAACAGCTTCGATCCACTTTGTGAAATATTCGGTAGCGGTAATAATGAATTTGTGGCCATTGGATGAAGATGGATGAATCTTACCCACAAGGTCAAGGCCCCATTGACAGAAAGGCCATGGTGTCATGATTGGTTGCAGTTCCTAGGCTGGTGCATGTATCAGGTCACTGTGAACTCGACATTTCTTACATTTCCTGACAAAGTAGTAGGAATCCTTTTCCATAGATGGCCAATAGTATCCAGCTCGCATGATCTTCTTGGCTAGTGATGGACCACTTGAGTGAGTCCCGCAAATTCCTTCATGTACCTCTTCCAAAACCTTTGTTATCTCACCTTGTTCCAGACATCGAAGGAGAGTACCATCAAGACCGCGTCAGTATAGGGTTTCGGCAATAATGGTATATCGAGCAGTTTGGCGAATGAAGGTTTTTCGTTGGTTATTCGATTGGTTGGGAGGAAGGGTGTGATCGCGGAGATAGGTGTAGAACTCACCATACCATGGGGATTCAGGACTGACAAGGTGACATATCATCTCAGATTCAGGGATATCATAAGCGGGGATCCAAAGCTATTCTACCAAGAACTCATAGTGTGTTGAATTTTGTGGAAGATCTAGGAGAGATGCGATCGTAGCCATAGCGTCAGCAGCTCGATTCTAATCTCTTGGTATCTGCTCAAAAGTGATAGTAGTAAATAATGTCTTTAGAGTGTCAACCATTTGCTTATATGGCATGAGTTTATCATCCTTTGTCTGATATTCATCTGTTGCTTGTCGAATGACCAGTTGTGAGTCACCATATACTTGTAGTTCTTGTAATTTCCATTGTACGGCTAGCCTGAGTCCTGTGATCAAGGCCTCATACTCTGCTATGTTGTTTATGCATGGAAATGTGAGCCTGTAAGACTTCGGGATGCTATCACCTTGAGGTGTGATAAACAGAATGCCTGCCCCTGAGCCGTGCCTGGTGTATGAACCATCAAAATATAGTTTCCATGGTTGTGCTGTTGTGATCATGAATATCTCTTCATCTGGAAAATTGGAAATAAGAGGATGATCGCCTGTGAGGGGTGCATCGGCCAACTGATCTGCAATAACTTGACCTTTGATAGCTTTACGGTCCACATACTCAATGTCAAATTCACTTAGAATCATCACCCATTTGGCCAAGCGACTTGTCAATGCTGCTTTGCTGAGTAAATACTTGAGTGGATCAATCTTTGCAATGAGTTGTACCTTGTGTGTTAACAGATAGTGCCTCAGTTTAGTAGCTGCTAAGATTACTGCTAGGCAAGATCGCTCAATAGGTGTGTAATTGAGTTCATAGCCCACCAGTGTGCGAGAGATGTAGTATACAACACACTCTTTGCCTTCTGCATTATGTTGTGCTAGTAATACACCTAATGCTGTACTTGTCACTGAGATATAAAGTAACAACGGTCTACTTGGATCTGGTGGCATCAACAATGGTGGATTCATGAGATAGTTTTTAAGCATCTGAAATGCTTGCTGGCATCGAGCATCCCACTGAAAGCGGATGTTCTTATGTAGCAGATGTGTAAATGGGTGACACTTATCGGCCAATTGTGCAATGAATCTTCGGATGGATTGAAGCCGTCCTTGTAATGTCCTTAGCTGACTGATATTCTTTGGAGGTGGCATGTCCATGATTGCCTTAACCTTTGCTGGATCGGCCTCAATGCCTTTGCTTGAGACAATGTATCCTAGAAGTTTCCCGGAGGTTACTCCAAAGACACATTTCTTTGGGTTGAGTCGAACATGGTATTGTTCCAGTCTATCAAAGATTTTATCTAAGATGTGGAGATGCCCTTCTCTGGTGAGTGATTTTGCTAGTAAGTCATCCACATAATCTTCCATCATAGTATGCATCATGTCATGGAAGATGGTGGTCATTGCCCTTTGATAGGTTGCTCCTGCATTCTTGAGACCAAAAGGCATTACATTCCAGCAATATGTGCCCCATGGACATGTGAAGGCTGTCTTATGTTGATCTTCTGGTGCAATCTTTATCTGATTGTATCCTGAAAAGCCATCCATGAGTGAAAGCATGGCATGTCCCACTGTTAGATTCACTATGATGTCGATATTTGGTAGGGGGATGTCATCCTTAGGACAGGCCTTATTTAGATCTCTGAAGTCAGTACAAATGCGGATGCCCCCTTTTGGTTTGCCAACTGGCACAATATTGGAGATCCATTCTACATAATCAATTGGCCTAATGAAGCCAACATCTAGGAGTTTCTTGAGTTCTGTTTTGACTAGCACTGCAATCTGGGGATGCATCTTACGAAGCTTCTGCTTGATAGGTTTGGCTCCTTCTGCGACGGTGAGGTGATGCATGACTAAATCAGGATCAAGCCCAGGCATGTCTGCATATGACCATGCGAAGTTGATCTGACGCTTCTGGAAGAACTCTATAAATTTAGGCTGTTCCTCTGGAGTGAGAAGAGATGCCAGATGTATGATATGAGGATTTTCAGGAGTCCCCACATTGTACTCTTTGGTTTCCTCGAAGAGAATTGTTGATCGTTCCTGTTGTGTATTATCAGGGAGAATGTCAAACCCTTCATCCTCAGGCGCCTCAGAGAGGTTTTCACCGTTGGATACGCTCTTTCTTTTTACTTTTGTCGGATCAAACAGTGCCACAATGTGGTTTTCACTGGAAGATCCATGTTTTAGTGTTATATTTTTGCAGCTGAAAGGTTTGGCATCCGCCCCGAAGTATGCTGCGCTATTAAGTTCAATGGCGAATCTAGCTTTGTGATCCCCGCTTGGTAGGTTATCCCTTAATTCCAAAAAGTCAATGATGGCCTCATCATTTTGGAAGAAGTCAAGACATGGGGGATTTGGTTGGTTCCATTCGATGAGTTCAGGGTGGATAATGGGCATTACTTCATCGATTAGGTTAAGTGCGTTAGATGTATCAGTGAGGGTTAAGACATTATGGTGAAGCTCGTTAATGGTACTCTCCCTGTCAGAATCAGGTGTAGGATGAAATGTAGGGTCTATGGAAGACTTTTCCAGCTTAGGAACCCAAGTGGTCTTTATCTGTGCCTCTCCGTAAACAGGGATATCTTTGCGTGGTGGAGGTGGTGATGTGTCTTCCTCATCTGAAGTGTTAAGCTGTACAGAATCAAATTCCAACTCATGTGAGTCAGTCTCTGAATCACTTTCCAGCATCCGATTACTATACCATACTGGGATGTCCTTTGAGTTAAATACCGCAGGTGTGATTGGTTGATGTACCTTTGTAATGATCGGTGTTGCAGGGTGATTGAGGCGGATAGGGAGTATTGGTAATATTGATTCCGTTGCTTCTGCTGGGACTGCTGGTGTTATAGATGCTGCTGTGGGTGCTGATACAGTTACTGCTGCTAATGGTGCGACTGATGAGATGACGAGTTCGTTTGATGGGATGAGTGGCATTGGTGATAGTCATGTTGGGGTTTTGAGCCTCAGTGGGGCTGTTGGGATGGTGCTTGAGGGTGCTTTGATTATGAAAGGTGCCCGCTTTGCAGTAGATGGACAAAATGGTTTGCTGGGTTTTCCTTTGAACTTGAGTTTAGGAAAGATCTCTTTTTCAAAGCCGAGGCCTGTATTACCTTTGGGCTTGAATTTCGGCAGCAGGGGTTCATGTCGTTCTTGTTTGCAATATCCCAAAGCACTTTGACCATCATACCCCATTCTTTGCATAATGAGGAGACCTTTGCCATACTGTTCTATAGGAAGTGTAACTTGTGGTTTATCAGTGGTGATGGGATCTTTATAGATCCATTCCGCCAGGTCCTCATCTTGTGTTTCTTCCTCTTGACTCTTTCCAAGAACGAAAGGTGTCAAAGCACATGCTGGTATGTTTAGTGGTTGCTAGAGTACCTGCTGTGGTTTACCATGAGTTCTAGGAGAAGTGGGCATTTCTCCCACACAAAAGAGTTGACTCAAGTTGTATTCCCCAGGACCTTCCTCTGCTATCTTCATCTGAAGCTTTTCTTGCTTGGGTATAATGGTGTTTGAACGGGCAAGAGAGGCGGGACTTATATATGATGTGGAGGAAATGGCTTCTCTATTATTAGGAACGGTAATCTCTGGTTGATGGTTGATATTATGGCAATATGCAAAGGGATTTGCATCGCCCAGGATTGTGATCTCTGTACCGTTATGTGGGAACTTGATACATTGATGGTAGGTAGATGGAACATCTTGCATGGCATGTATCCAAGGTCTCCCTAATAATAGATTATATGGCAGAGGAAGGTCCAGAACTTGACAAATGATGTGCTTTACCACAGGACCGACTCGGATTGGTAGTACCACAGCTCCTTTGGATGAATGCTCTGCATCACCATAGGCCTTGATGGTGATCTTCTTGTGAGGATCCACTGATTCTATTGCATATCCCAATGCTGTGACCAACTGTAGTGTGCAAATGTTTAGGCCTGCTCCATTATCGATCAAGACTCGCTTGATCCTGTGTTGGTTGATAAAGCCTTCAATGTGTAGCGAAGCATTATGAGGTTGTTGGAAAGAAGAGTTGTCACTTTCGGAAAAAGTGAGACAAGGTGATGACTTTAGATTTCCAACCAT
Organism: Cryptomeria japonica; assembly: GCF_030272615.1. Lineage (NCBI taxonomy): Eukaryota > Viridiplantae > Streptophyta > Pinopsida > Cupressales > Cupressaceae > Cryptomeria > Cryptomeria japonica. The sequence continues at coordinate 797,132,880 of NC_081407.1, forward strand.
GGCTTGAAATTGGTCCGTATTTAGATTTGCGGGGATTGATGCTTCTTGGAGTGCTTGATCCAAGATAGTTTTATGAGAGGGTGATAGACGCAAAAGCTCCAAAATGGATATAAGTGCAGGGGTTTTGTCTAATTGTTCCACAAGATTGTACTGCTTTGGGATGGAGGTGGTGCCTTGTGGAGCTGCCTTGATGGTGACCTTGCCATGACGTGTAACAACATTGCAATTTGAGGTGGGATTTTTGAAGGTGATAGTTGCAATTTGTTCACTGGCATCATACAGGTGATTTACAGTGTAGTTATATGTAGCCTGCGTATAATCAGTGGTATCAGTACCTCGCTGGGAAGTGGAAGGACCCCTTTGATCTTGTGATGGAAGTGGATTCTTGAACATTAGATGATCATTATTGGTTGTTTTTGGGTCATGTCCCTCAATTTCAATTTCTCCTCGATCAATAAGATCCTGAATGAGATCTTTCAATCGGTGATAATTACTTGTCTTGTGTCCTCTTCCTTGATGGAATTCACAGTGTTCAGTATCTCTCCACCATGTCGGTTTGACCTGAGGCTCATAGTTTGATAGCTTAGGTAGAGTGACCAAATTTTGGGAAATGATTTGTCGCAACACTGTTTCAATGGGTTCCCCTAAGGGAGTGTATGTTCATTTTTGTTTTTGCTGACGAGGTCTTGGTTCATCATGAGATGTGATGCGACCTTGATTGGAAGGAATATTTGTGTTATTCTGAGGTGGAGGGTTTTGTCCTGCAAACCGAACCACAGGTTGTGCATTTTGGATAGTTCAAGCATCCACAACCCCATCATTGACGATATTCTTATTCTTGTTCCAGAAGTTCGGTTTATCACTATTGAAGCGCGGGCGAGGACCATCTTTTGGTTCATTAAAGATTTTGATGAGTCCTTTCTTGATGAGTGCCCTTTCACATTTTAAACCCTTGGTGATCATATCGTTAAAAGAGTCTGTGTCTTTGATATCCAGGTGAAATTCCATTTCTTCGTTTAAGTTGGAAATGAAAATTTCCACTAGTTCTCGTTCAGGTAACTGAAGAGAACGTCTGCTAGACATTTGGCGCCATCGTTGCAGGAATACTAAGAATAGTTCACCTAGTTTTTGTTTGGTGTTGCACAGATCAGCCATGGTGATGTCGCGTTCAATGTTATGAGAGTAATGAGATAGGAACTTCTGGATGAGTTCCTCAAACGTTCTAATGCCACCTGGTAGTCGGGAAAACCATGATGTGGTTGTTCCTCCCAAGCTTTGGGGAAAAAGGCGCATTAGGTAGGTGTCTTCATATGCCACTTCAAGACAAGCGGAATGAAATTCTCAGACATGATCACGGGGATCCCCCTTTCCTCTATATTTTTCAAATTTGGGTGTTTCGAATCCTCTTGGAAAGGGTGGCATGTAAAGATTCCTGTCAAAAGGATAGGGACAGATATCATTGAGTGAGAATTGGTTAATCTTGACACCACTATGAAGCTGTTGGGCGAGAGTCTCGACTTGTTGCCGCAACATCTCCATTTCATTTGGAGGAGGAGGTGGTGGGTTACCTCGAGGAATGTTATATCTGATGGGATCTCTACCCCTTTCCTCTTCATGATGACTTTGTCTTTCTGATTCTTGTCTTAATTGGGCAAGATCAAAGTCAGAGGGGAGTTTGGCTCCTTCTTGAGCGAGTCTTAAGAAGTGAGCATCCGCATTGCTCCTGAGTATTTCGTCAAACAATCTATTAAAGAGAGGGTTATGCTAAGCCCTTTCTATTGTTGTAGGAGTGGGAGTACTTGGGTTTTCATCATCTACATTTCCTCCAAGTGATTCTTGAAATTCATTGATATTTTCCTCTTCTTCCTCTTCTCTTTCTATTTCTCGTTGTCTCGACTGTGATCGGGTTTGAGCCATTTTGTTCATGAGTCTTTGTTGAAATTGCATGAAAATGATGATGAGTGTTTGATGAGATGAGAGATTGATGCTTTGGTGAATTGTGTTGCACGTGGATCTCTAGCACTTTTAAGGTAGATGTTACCGAAATTCCTTCTTTGAATTGCTTGTTTTGTTTGAGAAGATTTGATGTGATAAGGTGTAGAGAAATCTGAGATGTGTTACAGATTTAACTACCTAGTAATGAGAGGATTCACTCATGAACTAGTTTTAACCTGCGTAGATGTGTCTCTTAGGATGAGCTTATCCTAGATGTAGAAACAAACTAAAAAGTGATGTGATGTGTTTGATTTCAAGCAATATCTAAAAGAGAACTTGGGACAAGAACCTCTTAATGTTTTTGAGAGTTGGGATGGATTGATGATGAAGTGATGATGTATGAGTGAGATGATGGATGAAAATGTTTTCAACTTCAATAAAAAATTTGTGTTATAAATGGGACAAACTCTACCTCTTCCCTTTCAGGTGTTGTAGGTATTTCTCGAGCTGTGTTGTAGGTGATGCAGATGTTGGGGAAAAAGTTGGGATTAATCTTTCCTCCTTGATTTTTGTGATAACTCAGAGCTCTATATTGCATAAAAGCTCTGCGGTTCAATGATTCTGAATCAAACTCATTTGTTTTACCTTGAAGGTATAGACGTATGCGATGTAGAAAGACTCTATGGGAGACAAAGATTTGTCGATTGATATAGAAGAATTTCCTCCTTTTGATTAAAGCCTTTGAGCTCAATGGTCTTCTTTTCAAGTTGATATTCTAATGACACTTCTTCTTTCGCAAGATTTGAAGAATGGTCATAAAAGTTGTGACTCTGTGTTGTTTTCACTTTGTTTTTGGTATTTTTGGTTGTGTTGACAGATGTTGGATGAATACTTTGTTTTTGGGATTGATTTTTTTGATTTTTCTTTGACAAAAAAAAAAAGCAAGCACACAAACACAAGAATGTTGCCTAAAAAGGCACAAATGAGTATGGGTCTAGATTAACCCAATCCTTGGATGTGTTTTTGACCCTTCCTTTAGATGTATTTTAAGGTGTATTTCCAAAGCCTGAAGTCGGCTCAATTTGCACTAGGTCTGTAAAACGAACACACTTCAAACACTCTTTATCCCTAAGGTCAAATGGCCAGTTGTGATAAATTTAGCCCACATCTTGATATTTCTTCGACTTTGGTACTACATACCTTATGAATCCCGCCGTGGTAGGTAAGGATGTGATATACTAAGTCTTGCACGAGCATAACAAATAGATGATCCCTATGATGGGGGAGTCACCACTTTTATCAAGCCACAAGTGACTTTTCAAAAAGCTATGTTTCTACTCAAGGAAATATGTATGGTGAGTATCTTGGGAGCAAAACCATCTATGCTCTTGCACTAAATTATATCTCAAATATCCTCAATCAATAGAACAGGTGGGCTACTACTTAAAGGTGTTTAGTCATGTTCGATGTTTTTTGACATAAGTTCATTCTGCAGTGACTCACTTAAGAGCCTTGTAACTGGTGGTGGGGCCCATTTGTCCTTTCGGCCAGTTACACTGTAGGAACAACTATACCCAAGGCTACAACTTTCACTCTCACCTAATTTCTATAGCGGCTCGAAGGATTTACCGCTCGAGGTCGTTCCCAAGAGTATCGATCCCTTGGCAGGCCTCTCTTAAAAAGATAAAATGTGAGCGTTACTAACACTTTTCTCTTGCACCTAGGACCACGAAAGCCAAGGGAGAGGATAGTGTGTGTTAGAGGTAGGACCACTCGACTGACTTTTGTGCACAAGCGTGCCAAACACGTAAAACACTTGTTCTTTTTAATCCAGCATTTGCAAATGTGATCTAACTATTTGGAGATGTTGCTCCAACAGTCATGGTGTTCTTTTTAACTTCAAAAAGCAATGTGTTTTGTATTCTAGAATTTGAAATCCTGGTCAACTTAATGGAAAACACGTTTGCATGAAGTAAAAATCGCTTGCAAAAATCAAAACAAGTGGATTGTTCTTTTTACTTGCCCAAAATTGAAGTGTGGATTGTAAATTTTAGGTCCGAATTGATGCAAGGAAATCAAATTTGTGTTGTTGATTTTAAGCACCAAAAAAGATGAATCCTAACTAGAAAACAATGGAAATTTGTTTTTTTTTTTTTGTTTTTCAAGTTTTTAAAAGCACCAAAATGAAAATTTTATGATTTTTAGGGGTTAGTTTTAACCTGCAAAAACCACAATTTGTTAGTAAAATTTATGTCCAAGGGGGGGCTTCTACAAGCCTAAGATATTCAATTTTTCGGTTACAAGGCGACTTGGACAATACTCTGTCGCAATAGCGCTAGTCTGTGTTTTGACAGAAGCTCTATTTTACACAGTAGCGCTAGTCTGTGTTTAAACAGGAGCGCTAATTTAGACAGTAGCGCTGAAAGAACAGAAGAGACAGAAAGGCAAAAGCGCTAGAAGTGTTCCAATAGCGCCAGAATAATCACAGAAGCGCTAAAACAATTCCCAAAGCGCCGAAACTCTTACAATAGTGCTATTGTAAAAACAATAGCGCTAAAATAAAAATTGTCGGTAGCGCTAGAACGTGTTCAATAGCACCGAAGCGCGACCTGTGTGGCACTTTCAACAAGCAAATATGTTAGTTACAAAAAAAATAGTATGTTTTTGGTGGTTCGATTCACGTCGGGTTCACCAAATGATGCCCTGCAAAATGGCACAAGGTTAGCAAATGATAAACAACACCAAAGACACAAAAACCGTTAGTGTTAGTCAATCAAAAACTAATCTATGAAGGCATACCAAGAGAGACACTAAAAGCATGCTAATGTATCTAATAAACGAAACAAAGATTATGAGGCATCTCCAACTGCCTCTTAGCATGGCCTTAGCTCCTTCTCCCTTGTTCCTCTCCTCTCCAAGTTCCAAAATAGTGTAGCTCTCAGTAGCTTTTTGCACTATGGATGCTTATGGAGGATTGAGATTGTAATATTGTGCTTCGAGTATGAAATGAGAAGCTAATGCAATGCTATTGATGCTAAAATGCTATATTTTAACCAAAATAACAAGGTATTAGATGATTATGCTAAAAATGCTCTCTAAAATGTCTATAGCTTAGATGCATACAAGTTTTCAGGATCTGGATTATGAAGGAATGGGCTCTATTTATAGGAAAAATGGAGCAATGGATGGCCAAGATTGAAGGGTTTAATCAAGGGTCAAGCTTGAAAGTTGGGGATCCATGTACACAATTGGCACCAATAAAATAGTGACAAGTGTCAACACAGGATTGGGTTGAGAGAAGAGGTTGGAGGCATTAAAGGCCTGAGAAGACCTCATGGTTATCTAAAGGCTAAGGGTCAAGTCTAAATTAGGATTACCCACTGGATTAGGAGTTAATGCAAGGATAAACCTTTGTGCAAATGATTAAGAGATAATCATGGTCAAAGCATTAAAGGCCTGATGAGACCCTTGGGTTGGGTAGAGGTTGAGTCAAAACAAATGTTTTAACCATGTGGGAGGGTTTGGGTTAACCATTAATGGTTTTTGAAGACTTTGTGGATTAAGTGGTTGAAGGTTGGAAGCTTTCAAAGGTTATCCAAGACTTTGAGACATTTAGTGGTTGAAGGTTGAAAGCCTTTAATGGTTATCAAAGACTTTTAGGCTTTGAGAAGTGACTCCATTTTGTTTAGGAATGTGACAATAATTAGGGGATGGATTAGACTAATTAGGAAGGGGTTAGAAGAATCTAGAAGGGGATTAGATTTTGCAAGTGGATTTGGTGGGTGAGGGAAAATAGGATTTTATTTAAAATAAAAATTCATTTATTTCAAAATGTGTGCAAGTTGCATTTGTAGGAAAATGCAAGTGGGGTGGGGATAATGATTTAAATAAATGTTTTATTTAATTTATTTAAAAGAGGAAAAGGGAATTTTAATTAAATAAATAGATTTTATTTATTTAATTGAATGGAATTTGATTTAATGAATTAATTAAAATAAATTGAATAATTTATTTAATTAATAGAAGAATGTTTGGAGATGAATTAATTAAATATTTATTTAATTAACTGATGGCTAGTGGATTTTTAATCAAATAAATACGAAATATTCATTTAATTAAAATGGACAGATTTGTGTGACTACAGTTCCTTTATAGGATCAACATCCACTAGCTTATGATCAGTATTAGAAGATCAATAATCCATTTGAGAAATTTCTTAGAGCAGTACCCTTCTAATTTGTAGAATATTAAATTTTATTTGATTGTTTGTGTTCCCTCATGGTTGTTTGTATCACGTTTGTGTATGTCTATTAATCTTACCTATAAGACCCATGATACCCTTTAGGTAAATTGATATAAGGGAGATGAAGCATTTTTATTTCTTGTATTTGTAACATCATTCTACTATGTGTCATATATTGACTTTTCACTTTCAAGAATGATGAAAAGCATTGAGATGTTTAGGCCTCATCTACCTTGACCTAATTTTTTTGTCTTTTTATGTGAGATTATTCCTTTTTAGTTGTAGTTCAAATGTAGAAAATGAATGATGGAAATATAATTTATATGATACAAATGATTATCATATTTTTATATCTACCTTTCCCTTAGTGTTTTTGTGCAAGTATTGTTGTCGTCTTCATGTGGTATCCGTATCATTGAACAATGGCATTCCATCAATACAAATTTAAGGGTTTCATGCTACATATTTTTTGATATTATTCTATCAAGCATCTTTATATTTTATTCCTATCTACTTAAAATTATTTTCACTCCATGATTCATGAAAATATTTTAAGGGGAGGTTATCACAATGCATTTCATAACATTTTTAACATAAATAAAAAATCCTTATAATTGCTATAATAGCTTGATAGCGTATGAACCACCTAGAACAATGTAGTTTACTAGACTCTCGATCCTTATATGTCCTATCTTTTTCATGATTTTTGACTAGGGCCGATGTACTTATCACAATGCCATTCATTAAATTTAAAGAGATCATGTTTTGGGGGTGTATTTTGGTATTTCAATTGTTTTGATGATTGTAGTTGCATACACCTTAAAATTGGCTTGAGATAATTAACTAAATATATGTTATTTAATTAATAATTCCTCTACCTATGAATAAATTCTTTAATTTATTTATATGGTTCATAACATTTATTCCTCTTATCCTAAGATCATTTCCATATCATCTAGCCAATTTGTCCTATTATGCCACATTAAAGTGCCACATCAACACGTGTCTAATTAATTTAATCAAATATATTCAACCAAATAAAAGGACACATGGCATTTGCAACAAATTGAGAAATTAAATATTCCTAAATATTTAATTAATCAAATATCTTCAACAAACTTGGAAGAGACACATGGCATCTTCAACCAACTTAGGGCATTTGGCATTCCTCTCTCTTCTCCATCCTCCACACAACATTTGTTTCCTCTTGGGGAATCAAGATCCACTTTTCTCTCCAACTTCTCCATCTCCAACCATTCAATTCCTCAAATCAAATCTGAATCATCCATCTTTGCCACCTAGGACATGAGCCTTGGAAAATCTATAAATAGGCTCTCATTTGCACAAATTAAGCTCTCACTAGTTTTATATACATTTTTTACCAAGCATTAGAGAATTTTTAGCAATTAATCATTTTAGCAATCTCTTAGCATTTTTCATCTTTGTAGCATCATCATTAGCATAGATCAATATAGAAGCATTTTTAATACCATGTAGATCTTAATTTTGCATATCATCTAGCTTATCGTCATATAGTGTAGGATGTAATCTTTGCATTAGAATATAATCTCATTCTCTAGGTTGTCATTTTGAAAGCCAAGTGCATGAAATCTAAGAGCAAGCATGACTTAAAGAATCCTTGGAGATAGAGGACAATGGGACACTCATAGGAAGGCTGAATTTCAATTTCATTTTCTTAATTTGCTTTTCATATTTGTCTCATTGACGTGTTTTAGGATTATTGTTGATGGACACATTATTCATGCACACAGCAGTGATTGTGAACTCTAGTTTTATTCTTCTAAGATCTATGGTTACGGGAAAATAAAAACCTATTCTTTCAAGATAGAATTAGATAAGTTGATCCACACTTGCAGGAAAGTAAATGCTATTCTATCACACACTACATAAATCAAAATTTTTACTCTGTACTTCACACACTTGCAAAAAATAAATATTAATATACTTCATTCTTGTAGAAATAAGTATTAATATAGATGTCATACTTGCATAAAAAAATATTTATCTAATTCATATTTTGATCTAACATGTATGAAATTGGAATAGAAATCTAGAAATGGAATAATGTTTGCAGACTCAACACAAGACAATGCACAACACCACTACACCAAGAATACAACTAAACATTAACAATTAAAATAGAATATAATAGATTAAAATAATCAACAAAAAAAGGAAACTTATGTAATATATCACTTCTATTAGATGAGTTGCCTCGACCCTCCTTCGAGGGGCATTTGGAGCTCAATAGAATAAATGAACCTTATTATTTGCATAAAATTATTTTGAAAGGGATGAATTATATAAATGCATGATTTCCATCCTTATACTTATTAAATTAAAAAAAATTAACAACTAACTGACTACAAGATGATGGCTTGAATATATGTTTGACCTTTATTCTAAAAACAAAATTTAAGGAAAAGAGATTGGTAATGAATTAGTTCTTTATATCAACAAAGTTTTACTAAAGACTAAACATTAGGATGCATCAAATCTATTGAGATAATCGTACTAGAGTAACTCATTGGGTACAATTGTGATTGAGTTGATGAGAGGTGGAACTAAAAGTAACTTATATTGATGAAAGCAATGCTTTCTTGATCATACTAAGAATTACCATGAAAGTATTGTTGGTTGGCCAACTAGGAGTTGGCACTAGTTAAGGTGTCCTATAATTTTAATTGAGCTAAGGAGACATATAATATTTTAGTTATTGAGGCCTTTATTACAAGAGGAGGAATTGTAGGTGGGGCATAAGATTGGTTTGGTTTTGATTAATTAACTTTGGAGTTGTTAGTTGTTCTTTTTAACTTTAAGGAAGTTGAATTCCTACAGTAGTAATCATATTATAAGTGCATTTGTACAAAAAGGAAAAACTTGTCATCATCTATATAAAATTTCATATTGTGAGGGTGGAAAAGTGAACCAATCTAATAGGTGGATATCAATGTCTTAGGGACTCACTAATTGACCTCTCCACTTGGGTTGAGTAAAAATCCAAAGGTTGTTAAGTACCTTGTAGATAACATAAGATTAGTCACAGAGACTTCCCGATGCCCTCCACTAAATCTTTGTGTAAGGATGCATGTGCGGGTCATGGATAACAACACGATGCACTGGTGTGCTATGTGAATAGAGTACATAGTTTGTACATAAAATATTCACAGAGAGATGAGATATGTGTTACAAATGACTTTTAAACTAAATGATTGTGCAATAGAGAGAAAAAATGACTAAATACTGAGTAGAAGAATAAAAAAAGGGAAAGGAATGATCTCATAATGGGCCCACAATCGAAGCCTCCAACAATAAGCTCTTCTCTAATATAACCTACATGCATGCCAGAAGGACAAAAATGTTGGGGCTATATAGGGGCTTTCCTCAATCAAACCCCCACTTTGGTGTTTCCACTTTCATGAACAACTAGATAGATAGATTTTGATAAAATGATAAAATGATAAATGGATAGCGTAATAGAAACAAACCCCAATTAATGGAGGAAAACCCCTATTACAAGAGATCTACAATGATCAAATAGAAAAGATAAATGATTTGACAAATAAAGGATGTGATAAATCCTAAGATGCTCAAAGAGAAGATAAATAGATAGAGAGATACTACCAAAGTTGCTTGAGGAACCCAAGAGTACTATTTCAGATTACTGTCACAAGTGAGAGAGAGAGCAAGAGAAAGTTGTGAGAATACAAGAGATTTTCAAAAGAACCAAGAGAGAACTAGAGAGATTGCATGGAATGAAGAATGGATTTAAAAGAGAGAATAAGAGGGAAAGAGGAGGCTGGCAAGCCATTTATAAGATTCTAAGATGTTTGCATTGACCCGAGCAGGTGATAAGTGTCAAAACACTCAAAATTGGCATTTAAACATTGAGATGTCATAGGACGTTTGTGCATCATGCAAACGTCTACGTTGCGTGCTAGTGTCTAGATAAAATATGCTTAAAAATGATAAGCAACTAGAGAATCGCATGGTTAATGCAAAACTTACATTGAAAGGTAGTTGTTGAAATGTGTCCTGAGCATCCTAAGAGGGAAAGAGGCTGATGCAAGGGCTGAAATGAGCCTACTCAGATGCTAGGTAAATGGGCACTAAAGTGGTTAAAAAAGTGTAGGTGGAATTGGAAAGGGGTATGCAATTTTTGACTCTACACATGTAAAAAAAGCATTTCCACAAACACAATGCATTTAATCCTTTCATAAGAAAAAAGGGAATTACCAACATGTTTAAATATGTCAAGTATCTCTGAAACATGAATAAAATATGTTTTTAGACATGAATTTAAATAATGTATTTTTGGTCTCATCAATTATTTTGCAATGTAAGCTGCATCGACCATGACCATTCACAATCATTGTATGGTATCTAGCATAACACATCTTTCTATCTATACCTATCAAAATATTTGATCTCATATTCTTCTCTCTCTCTCTCTCCCTCTCTCTCTTTAAGTTATTTGTGTGTTTGTCTGCATAAATGCTTGTTTTCTATTAGTTTTGCCTAACACATGTCTATCAAAATAATTTCTCAAAATATTTGATCTCATATTGTGTGTGTGTGTTTGTATTTAAGTTATTTGTGTGTTTATCTACATAAATGCTTTTTTTCTATTATTTTGTGTAGGATATTTTAGATGCTTTGCAAATCTTCTCCTTGGGGGAATATCCATGTGGGTTGAAGAATCATCATCATCTATAGTATCCTTTAGTAAATTTTTCTTTTAAATCATTTTTACTTTAGCATGCATATTTAGCATAATATGTATGCCTGCTAAAGTGGGGGGAAAATATACTCTAAATAATTTCATGCCCTTGCAATTTCACATTGCATGACACCTCTCTTTGAGCTCTTGATAGAAAAGTATTTTAAATGTAAAGTACTAATAGTAAAATATCTTTTTGCTAATTTTCTCAAACAATAACACCACACACAAACATCTATGCAATATGCTAGCATCCCATGAAAATTAATGATTCAAGTGGCTATTGGAGTGTTACATTATTGTAAATATTTTAAATTTAATGCTCTAAAGTGACAATCATGTTTGTTAGAAAAGTTGCAGCTTACTTTTCTGAATATATAAGTTTCTCAATCTTGGAATCACACTCTCTATCACAATCATGCATACACTTGGGTCTTGGCTCTCTACAAATTTCTTGAATCTTTCAAGTTTGAAGAAAAAAAGCATTCTTTTGACTTCTTTCATGTTACATAAATTCATGGTGGGATTGTGTAAGATAACATTGTTGTAGCTTTGGAATCCATTTTGAAGGCCTTTTGTAGCTTCTGGGTGATCATGCTCCATTTTCTTGTCTCCCCAATGTGTACAATTTTCTTATGCTACCAATTATATACTCCTAGTTTGAGCATATTATATTAAATTTACTTTTTTATTCTTGGTATCACATATTTATGAAGTAGTCAATCTTTTTTATCAAGTGTCATTTTTATTTAATCTACCATAGCTATCAAGCCCCTAAGCAACCAACCCAAAATTTACCTTTCTTCTTTTGTGTTTGGGTTGGAACAATGAGAAGTCCAATGATATTAATTCCTTTTCCTATTCATTCATTTGATCATTATGGTTTAAATTCTTTCAATATGATGTTATTAGCTCTTGTGTAGAAACAAATTTTAAAGAATTCTAAAACTTTTAGTTTTTCATTTGTACAGGATGACAAGACATCGTGAAGATGTCTATGCTATGCATTGGTGTCCATCACTAAGGACTCGAACAAGTTACAAAACCATCTCTAGAATCTATATATTTTGTTTATGTTGATATCGAGTTATAATTATTTGTACATAAATAAATATTTTCACTAGTTCTATATAAGTGGATGTTTGTATTGAAATTATAAATCTAATTTCATTTCTAGTTTTAAATCTTTGTAAAAGGGTTAATCAATCTATGCTACTGAAAATTTGAATCATCCCAATGTTGAAATAGGTATTTTGGTTTTCAAGGAGTTTTTCCCTCATTTTTAAGAATTTATTTTCATACGTTGCACATTTGTTATTACAAGGTGTAGATATGGATGTTCAAATTCTATTGCAATTTTGCTATTTATAGTTTCAACTTACCATAATTCCTTGGTTTATATTTTTGAATTGTGAATAACATGTTTAGCCTAAACTAATCGTAACTTGCCCCCATAACCAATAAGATGGAGGCCATAAAATTATGAATGAATTGATTTATCTTCAACGAGAACCAATGCTTACTCCATTGGGCAACAAAGTCATGAATAACAGAGGAAGGGGATATAACATTTATAAAATCAATAAAAACTAAATTGCATTCACATACAATCATAGATTTACATTACATGTAATAGTCATACATAATAATACAAAATTAGAAAAACAAAGACCCACATGAAACAAAAGAATGACTATTACCAAAGATTTGTAATGCATTAGATGTTGTCACACATACATCAAACCCTAGTTTTAATGATAATACTTCCCTAAATCTTGGAAAACAACTATGGATACATATAATTACAACAACATGCATTATAAAAGATTTTCTACACTATTGCAAACTGTGTCCCTTCATTTATAATTCAAATATTTAGATTTTGGTGGCCTAGAATACTTTACAAACCTAAAAAATATTTCAATGACCAACCCTTTGGATTAAAAACCAACTAGTGATTCTCTTACTGAAGGAAGCCTTGTGATGACAAAATTATAATGACATGTGAAAAACTATCATCTCCTAGTTGTAGTTTTTGATCTATCTATGTGCAACTTGACTGTATTAGGATCTGCAATAGTAACCTTGGTATTAATAGGGCACACCCCTTTTTCATTCCTTATGCTACTTAAACTAGTGCCCTTTTGATTAAAATGTGTTTTTTAGGTGTTAACAAGTTAGATAAGGTAAGATCACAATGTTTTTTAGGTGCATTAATAACATTATGAGGCTTATAAGAGGATGGGTAGGAAGGGTTTAATATGGTGTTAATGTACACTACTATTAATTGGCACAACTTCTCTATTATTTAGAAGTCATTACATTTTCCATATACTTTGTCTATTAGATTTTCTCACTATTCATGAATCATGTCACATTATCAATAAAATGATGAGAATTTTAACCATGCCACACTTTCCAATAGTTTTGTCAACTCATAAAAACCATGTACTATTTTAATCTTAGCCACTTTCTCCTTCATCTCACTTTGTTTCATTTTCTTGATAATTTAGCAAGTTTTAGAACCTATCAACACACATTCACACACTATATTTAGGTTATATAATTGTTCCTCTATCGAACTAGGTCAAAGGTTCAAGAGGTTACTAAACCTTCAAAAGGTCTAGCACTAATACATAGTCATTTTTTCTTTCTTACATGTTAGAGATTTGGGCAAATTTTACTTTGTTGGGGTTTTGGACTACTAAAAAAATCACCCCTTAAGGTAGTTAGATGAAGGGAAGTCTAACAATGAGGTCTTGATGAGAAAATTATGTCATAGAGTGTTTGGTATTAGGGATGCCTCATGACAAGTGCCTAGCAAAAAGGAAGCAAAAACATCCAATTCGAAATGAATACTTTGGAATGGTGCTTAGGAGTCAAGGGATTTGAGTTGTAAGGAAAGGTATTTTGAGGATAGAAAGTTTGATATGCTGATAAGAAAAAAAAGGGGAACAAACATAGGCAGGGGGTATGTGTATGATCATGGTAGGCCAACAAGTGGCAATGTGAAAAAAAAGTGTTTTTCTTTGTTGTTGAAAAATGCAAAAATCCGCTTTGAACTTTTTACTTGGGTTGGGAGAATGTACATGTTGTTTTGATGCTGCTATGGTAAAACCTAAGCCTAAATGGATATCCGTTAGTAATGAATATCCATTTTAGAGAGCATTTAAAAAAAATAAAAATATCATATATTGTATGCAATAATATATAATCTATAATAGATTATAATATATTATATAGTAGATATAATATATTATAATATATAATATAATATAATATATTATAATATATAATATAATATAATATGTTATAATATATAATATAATATAATATTTATAATATATTATAATATATAATATATATCATTATAGACTATTTTCTAGAGGAAATGGCGACGAAAGGCAAAGCGAGTGAAAAAACATAGGGCAGCGCCAAGCGCGAAAAGGAGACTGAGAAATGTTGTAGTGGCATCAAGGGATGTGCGAACTTGCTAATCATTGAAGTTACAAAGGAAATTGATGAAGACTTGGAATTTTTGAAAGACCTTGCAATAATTTTCTGTTTCATTGGTCCAAGGGTTGAAAGGAAGAAATTTTGCAACTGGATCGAGGAAAATTGGAAAATCCCTCAAATCACGAAATTCCTCCTGTGAGGATTTTTCATAGTGATTTTCACCTCAGAAGAAGAAAGACAGAAAATCTTGGATGGTGGAGTTTGGTATATGAATTTGGCACCACTATACATTCAAAAGTGACATGGAATTTAAATCCATCAAAAACCTCTCCATATGAAAAATTGGTGTGGATCCGCCTAAAGAATTTGCCTATGGAGTAGTGGACAGAGGAGTCTCTATACAAAATTGGAAGATCTCTTAGAACCCTAATTGGCATCGATAGAGAGATTGCAGAGGGGGACTCTTACCTTTATGCGAGGCTGCAAATTGTAGCAGTAAGGAGGATTCTAACAAAAATTTGTTTAAGAGCCCACAGATGTGGTTAGACACAAACAATAGAAATTGAAGACGAAAAATATTATTGCTTGGAATGTGGGAGGCAAAATCATTCCACAAGGCAATGTAGAATTCCCAAGCAACATAAGGAGGTGTGGAGACCCAAAAAATAGAAGGAGAAAAACAAAAAGATCAGATATGATCTGGACAAACAAATCAAGAGAAATCATCTAAAAATGAAGACATGGCAATTGTAATCTCTAAAGTGGAAATACAACTAGGTCTAGAATCCTTAGGAGATAAAAGAAATCAAACTGAAGATGATGTTCACTCACAGGATCTAAAAGAGCATGAAGGCAGTGTGTAAGGCATTACCAATAATAAGAATATGGTTGGTTTTCATGAGTCAAAGGAGGTTTGGGAAACATAGGAGCAAGAGAAGGATGATGAATTTGACATCTTCGACACTAGATGCATCAAGCAAATGACTGCGATAGAGTGTAGGAATGACTGAGGGAATACTGGGAGGACAACAAACAAACAAAAAAGAGAGGAGGAAGCATCTAAGAAAGGATTTATGAGTGTAGCTGAGTTTATTAGAAGGAAAAGTATCGAGGGGGCTCAAGGATCCCTTGGGAAACAAT
Source organism: Cryptomeria japonica (assembly GCF_030272615.1). Taxonomy (NCBI): domain Eukaryota; kingdom Viridiplantae; phylum Streptophyta; class Pinopsida; order Cupressales; family Cupressaceae; genus Cryptomeria; species Cryptomeria japonica. The sequence goes on from NC_081407.1 coordinate 797,148,395, forward strand.
GAAGATCATCAGTTGGAATGTTAGGGGCCTGGGGGCCCCTTAAAAATGTCGAATGGTGAAATGCCATCTGGAAAAAACACCTTGTGATATTGTGTTTTTTCAAGAGAATAAATGTAGCATTGCAGAAGGAGAAAGGTTTGTCAATCATTTCAGGAATTGGTTAGACACTTTTCAGGCTGTGGATGGTTTATCTGGAGGTTTAGCAATTGTATGGAATCCAAACACCATTGATGTTATTAATGTTTATAAAGTTAAGAACTGGATCTCATGTCTCATCCAATGTAAGCTAAATACTACCTCTTTCTTGTTATGGAACGTCTATGGCCCCACTAAAACAATAGAAAAGGATAAATTATGGGAGGACCTGAGCCAACAAATTTTGCGAGGTGGTGCAAAAAAATTTATTATTGGTGGGGACTTCAATGCAATAATGGATATTTCGGAAAAGAAAGGTGGCACAAGTAGAATTAGTAGGGATATGTTGGATTTCAAAGACTTTGTTCAGAACATTGAGGCGGTAGACTACATTCCATTAAAAGGGTGGTTAACTTGGACAAATAGAAGAGTAGGATTCACAAATATTGTTGAATGTTTGGATAGATATTTGGCTGGTTCTTGATGGATAATGGATGGTATATCAATTACAGTTAGAACTGTGCCATATAGTCTCTCAGACCATTTTCCCATACTACTTAAAATTGATTTTGAAATCTAGTGGGGCAGAGGATATTTCAAATCCTAGAACATGTGGTGGTGGGAAAAATCTCTAAAGGAAACCATTGAAGGTTGGTGGAAGGACTGCGAGAATATTAAAGGTACACCCAGTTTTTGCTTTTCAAAGAAATTAATTCATATCAAGAACAAATTAAAAGTGTGGAATAAAGTTGTTTTTAAAAACATATTTGAAGAGAGCGAAAGGGTGGAAGGGGAATTAGAAGCCTTGAACATGAAAATCATGGAGAAAGGGATGAACTGTGATGATTATATGGAGGAGAAAAAATTAAAGGAGCAATTGGCAGAAATTATCGCTAAAGAGGAAATTTACTGGAGGGATAAGGCTAGGGAAATTTGGATAAAAGAGAAAGAAAAGAACACTACGTACTTTCACTCCTCAGTCAAAACTAGGATGGCCATCAATAAAATTATTGAAATTGAATGTGAAGATGACAAAAGAATACAAGATAGGGGTAGAATAGGACTGGTTGCAACTGACTACATCTTAGGCATCCTTAACTCGGCTAATAACGAACCTGTAAGGAACAGTGAAGAATTATTCGATGCAGTTCCCCAACTCATCACCACGGAGGATAATGAGATGTTAATGCCTCCATTTTTTGAAGAGGAAATCCGGTCTGTTTTATTTGATCTTCATCTGGACAAAGCTCTAGGGTTGGATGGCTTCCCTGCCAGATTCTATCAAAGTTGTTGGGATTTCATGAAAGTGGATATTTGGAAGGTGAATGAGGAAGCCCACAAGAAAGGTAAATTTGTAAAGGAGCTGAACAACACAATCCTGGTCATCATTCCAAAGAAATTTGATACAAAATCTTTTGGATAATTCTACCCAATTGCACTCTGCAATACTATTTATAAATTAATTGAACCAAGGGAAAATATCTTGATGCAAGGTTAGATTATTAATTTAAATACAAAGACACAAAACATTCAAATAACAAAACATGAAAAACAATCTTTTATACCTTGCCAAGAGAGTTCTCTTGTTCCTCCGATTTGGACTCTTATTGAAGCCAAGAACGTGCCCCTTCCTAGCTTGATTGGATTGGTCCAATTTGGATAATGTGATTGGCTCTCCAAGATTGTGCAAAATGGATGGAAGATGGATGGATGAGGAGGGATGAATTGGCTAAGTGTGGGTGAGTGCAAATTTTGGCATAATGTGGGTATGAGGATGATTTCTTGAATTCAAACTAGCAGCATAAACTTGCTTGACTTGGAGATGAGAAACAAGGGGATGGCGTACCCAATTTATAGGAGGAGAGGAGGATAAATGGAGGGCTACGATTGACCCAAGATGAAGGGTTACGATTTCTTGTGAGCCCACACATGGCCCAAGAGGAGGTGACAAGACAAGTGTGGAGACCAAGAGATATGCCTTAAAGGCACACTCCTCAAGGCTAATTGGGAAGACTTCCCAATGTGCCTAGGGAAGACAAAAGAATAAAATATTCCTCGAGGGATGGGGATGGGGAATTAAAAATTCTTCAAAAAGGATGATCATGGGGATTGGAGGAATAAGGAGGAATTAAAAATTCCTTGGAGGATGGGATGCCTAGAGGAATGTGAGATTTTGAAAATACTACATTCACCTAGGAAAAGAGCATTTAAGGAAGGTGGTTGGATGGAAGGGACAAGGAGTTGAATTTGTGGCTAATAATGATGATTAGCCACTAGCAACTCATTAGGAGAGGGATTAGAAGAATGATTAGGTGAGATTGGGGTAGATAAGATTTTTAGGAGGATCTGACTAGGAAAGAGAATGAGTGGAGGGAATTAAAAATTCGAAGAATAATGATAAGTTAGATTAGGGAGCTTCTAGAAGAATTCATTAGGTTAATGATGGATTAGAAAAAAGGTGATTTGTAGGAATCACCTAGATTAATTAATTAATTAATTAAAAGGAGAAATTTGGGGAGACTTAATATTAGAGATTTTTAGAAGAATAAAGGTGGATTGATTTATTAAATAAATCAATCAAGAGACTATAGTGACAAAATTAATTATATTTAATTAATATTGAGAAGGAATAGGAATTGGCACAATTAATAAATTAATTATGCGAAGAACTTAAAATAATAATTTTTAAGTGTCTACATTTTGCCCCTCTTTTATGGAGCGGTAAATTTGGTGGTCAGTAAAAGATTGAAGAAAAAAGGAAATAGATGCCCCAACATAAAGCGTGGGTTGTGTATGCCCCCTCAAGAATTTTTTCAAACATTTTTGTAAAAAAAATAGTGACAATAAATTCTCGAAATGAAGAAGGAAGAAGAAGGGGGGAAGAAATGAACGAAAAAGAAGGATAGAGAAGATTAAGAAAAATAGAAGAGGACATAGAAGGAGGGAGAGCGTGAAGGGAATGGGCCCACAAGGGGGTCCATATAAGCCACGAAGGGCCCAATGTGGAGTCATTGTTACACACAAGCCTTGGAGCCAATCAAAGCCTAGAAGGAGAGATGGATCGCGTTCCCACACATGAGCACCGTGCTGAGAGTATCCGATGGTACAAGAGACCCACGGGCTATGGACCACTAGTATGTAGGACTATCCTCCTTTGTTTATTTTTAGGTTTAGGGTAGAATTAGGGCTTATTTTAGGGCCAAACTTTGGTGAGGTGGACACGCTGATCGCTGTTTCAGCACACGCGCCTATAGGGTAGCGCGAGCGCTCATGAGCAGAAGGGGAAAAGCAGGTGTTTGGAGGCGATCACTGGTGTTTAGCACGTGCAGTCGTGCTTTTGCGTGGGTGCTCATGGGGGAGGGGTTTTAGGGCTAGGAAAAGGGGGCGTGACGCGGTTGCTCGTGCTAGGGTAGGTTGGGGGAAAAAGTTATCCCGCGTGAGCAATCGCACTGGTATGCTCCAGGGTCCCTAAGGGGGGTCTATTAGCATGTGCACCTATAGAATGGCATGAGCACTGCGAGTTTGGCACAAGCGCTGAGTGAATCAGCGTGTGCACTAGGGAAGGAAAGGTTTAGAAATAGGTTTTAGAATTTTTGAGGTGGGTGAAGGTATGGGTGCACCCGGGGGCAGAATAGGACTCAAGGATGTGGAATGACGAATTGGATTGTTGGATGTAGATTGAGTTGGTGTCGTTGGTGTCGAGAGAGTATTGGCCAGCAACCATGAGATAATATTGATGGTTGTGGTTGGATGAGTTGGAGATCCTAGCTGATGTGGGGTTGCATTTTGTGGGTAGGTGGTCGAGGATTTGAGCTCATACTATGATGATGATGACTTTAGGTGAGAGGTGGGATAGTAGATATAACACCTTCCACCTACCTACCAACGAGGCGACGATGACTCTTCTAGATGTATGGAGGATCTTGAAGATCCCCATTCGTGGTGTCATCCCAAAGTACCATTTAGATGCAACTGATTTTTACCTATGGGAGGTTTGCGAGTATGAGGCCCTGCCGATGCTGGACAAGAGCAGGATGCATTTGGGTAGGGTGATGGGTATCTGACATATACCTCGTGTAGTACTTGCGATTTATGGATTTTTGAGCGGATGGATTCTACCTGATCTCTGAGGGCATGGGTTTTCGGCTGGATGGAGCAGGTGACTTTATTTCATGGTACATGATTGCGCACAATATGATTGGGGAGCCACGATGTTTTTCTCAGTTATATCGTGATATGCATCTGGTGGTGTACAGGGAGTATGCCAACTTATCTGCGGGAGTGACACTTCTCCAGATCTAGGCTTGGGAGTATATTGTGGTTACTCGGCCACTAGGTGTATAGGATAGGTGAGGCTGACAACCATATATAGACAAGTACATGGGCCTACTACATTACACACAGATAGGATCCATATGGTTTTGGCGCCACATTTTTTATGAGCTTATGCAGTTTACATGACGACCATTTTTGGGTTGTGAGACATGGAGGGTGGATTGGCAGCTACACTGGGTTGGAGTGGAGATGTGGATGTTTGGCAAGTCTGTATATATCATGGAGTACTATGTGCCTTACTGAGTAGGTAGACAGTTTGGCCTGGTCTAGGACATAGTGGGAGACATACCATTGTATCCTCAGATGACATGAGAGGTGAGATTTTGGGGCCCGACAACGAGTCCATTGGAGGGCAGGACCAATTTTCAGACAGTATCATACTTGGTTTGGGATGAGCGACTTGGGGCAGGAGAGGATCCAGGGATGATAGGAGGATATAGGATCTGGTGGGAGGGACATTTTCTAGTGCGCCTTACCATTCCTAGGGTTTTGAAGGATTATGAGCTGCAACTGGCAATAGATCAGATAGTTGGTGGAGAGGATGATGGACCAAGTGAGAGGGTTGTGGTTGCAGTAGGGCGGGGTGCTGGCGGACAGTAGAGGAGGGTTAGGGTGGTATGGAGGAGAGATCCTTAGGCAGGAGAGGGACAGGCAGGAGCATTACCAACAAGAGAGTCCATAGAGGGAGGGGTTGGTGGGGAGAGGAGACTGTACCCATGGATATTCCAGAGGCACAGGTAGAGGGTAGGGGAGGAGTGTCACAAGCTAACTTTGACAGAGTCCAGCAGGAGAGAGATGCCACCTGGGTGAGGCTTCACTCCCTCAAGGATGAGTTATAGATAGAGAGAGCTAGGAGGCAGACTCTGGAGGTAGAGGTGGAACGATTGTGGTAGGAGATAACAGATTTGACAGAGAGCCTCCATACATCGAGGACAGAGGTAGATGCTCTAAGAGAGGAGAGGGAGGAGTCTGAGCGGATGATAGAGGAGGCATGAACAGGGATGAACATTGAGGCTTTATGGGATGTTCTCCACCGATAGGATGATGAGTTAGAGGAGTTGTGGGGCCGAGTGCAGAGGGTAGAGATAGCTGTGAATCAACTGTAGGGGGAGAGGGATGAAAATCATCAGATGTTGGTCCCCGCAGGGCATGGGAAGATGTATTCAAACATGATGCAACAGAGGGATAGGGCAGAGAGGGTAGTTCAAGAGGAAGGCTACTATAGGGGGCTATACCATGGAGTATTACCTATGGTGTGGCGAGCAACCTCATACACCAAGAGTGTGCGATCCTATAGGACACAGAGTCAACAACCTACAAAGAGCCATCAAACAGGTGGGTTGTTTGGTTTTAGGCCACCTAGAGGATGGGGAGCAGGAGGATTAGGGGAGGAGGGGGAGGAGGTGCGGAGGAGGGGCTGGAAAGATAGGAGGGGAGAGATAGCTCCATTTTGACTTATGTATTATATTTTGACTCTTCGGGGTGATCATTGTATTATGACATACATATTCATCTTTTTGAGCTTATATGTATATATGATTTGCAGCGACGGATGATGTGTGTACTTTATGATGGTGGACTCTATTTATTATTTTGTGATGTGATGCATGGATGATGATTATGGATATATTGTGTTGAGCTATTTGTGATGTAGGGTGGATGCTTATATATGCATGTTTATGATATGTTGTTGACATGTTTAAGGATGCAGGATGAGTGGTCATGTTTTTGATGTGCATATATGATGTATATAAAGATGTATGATGAATATGCAATGCAATAGTAGATGTAGATGCAAATAATTTATGATGAATGATTAATTACCCTAGATGCAATCTATATAAGGAATGGATGATGAATGTAATGCCACTTACACAGATCATAACAATGGAGTGGTTGTCTAAACTCACACCTCCTATCAGATCATTTGATGAGTTGGTAAACAAAATTTTCACATAATACTCCTATAATATTCAACACGCAATCACCATGTTGGACGTATGTAACACCAAACAAAAGAACAATGAAACATTCATGGTGTTTCTTCAAAGTTGGAGACGTATGGTTTCAAGATATCCTCGAGACGTACCTGAAAAGGAAAAGATGGAGATCTTTATCAATAATCTAAATAGTGAGATGAGTTATCAACTCAAGCTCCAATGCATACCATCTTTTGCCAAGTTGATAGAAACATTCATGGTGTTTCTTCACATAATACTCCTATAATATTCAACAAGTAATCACCATGTTGGACTTATGTAACACCAAACAAAAGAACAATGAAACATTCATGGTGTTTCTTCAAGGTTGGAGACGTATAGTTTCAAGATATTCATCACACAATAATCATGTAATAGTCAACATGCAATCACCAAGTTGGACGTATGTAACACCAAACAAAAGAACAATGAAACATTCATGGTTTTTCTTCAACGTTGGAGACGTATGGTTTCAAGATATCCTTGAAATGTACCTGAAAAGGAAAAGATGGAGATATTTATTGATAATATAAATAGTGAGATGAGTTATCAACTCAAGATCCAATGCATACCATCTTTTTCCAAGTGATGTTGATAAGGTTAAAAGTGAGAAAAATGAGGAAAATACATGCCCCACTTACTAACCTTGTTGACTTTTACCCTATAAAAAGGTAAAAAGTTATTTTATTCTTATTATTTGCACATGTCTCCTTGTGATTGTGACACTTGAGCTCTGACAAAATTTTTGGTTCCCTATGCATTGCACCGATTCAAGTGTGTTTGTCGATACTAGAGGCCCGCCGCGTATGGCCCACCTGTAAGTCATCTAAATTTTGCCATGTTTTTTTATTGGTTTTTCTTTTTTTGATCACGTTTTTTATTTTTTAGTTGAAGATTTGTCATTTTAGCATGTAGGGGTATAGTTATAGTGCATACGATAGGAAAGATAGCACGTAGGGTTAACCTAGCTAGGTTAGCATTTAAGTTTCCTTCTGCAGCGCGTCGATAGGTTAGGGTAGCGCATCGGGTAGAATAGCGCATATTGTAGACAGGTCAGCGCATAGGGTAGATAGAGTATCGCGTCGGGTAGATTAGTGCTTTGGGTTAGCAAGGTAGCGCAATGAAAAAACTAGTTAGTGCATAGAGGGAGTTAGCACGTAGGGTAAAGTGTCGAGCACATTGGTGAAGATAGCGCATAAGTGGCAGCTTAGCATGTAGGAGGTCTGTTTTGGCACGTATGGGCCAAAATGAGTAAAAATGACTTGGAAGAATGCATCGCGGGGGAAATAGATGAGGTAGATGGCTTAGGGGTGGATTTATGTTGTGATAATGTCGTGTGTTGAGATGTTGATATGATGCCCCAGATTTGATGAATGATATTGATGATGCCCCCTCGGGAGATGAATCAAGGATTTTGAAAATTTTGTTGATTTGATGAACGTTTTTGAATTAATTGCATTTTGATTATTTTGACTGTGTTGAATGCTTTTGAATTGATTCATCTCCTGAAAATGATGTTGATAAGGTTAAAAGTGAGAAAAATGAGGAAAATACATGCCCCACTTACTAACCTTGTTGACTTTTACCCTATAAAAAGGTAAAAAGTGATTTTATTCTTATTATTTGCACATTTTTTCTCCTTGTGATTGTGACACTTGAGCTCTGACGAAAATGTCGGTTCTCTATGCATCACACTGATTCGAGCATGTTCGTCAATACTGGAGGCCCATCGTGTATGGCCCACCTGTAAGTCATCTAAATTTGGCCACATTTTTTTATTGATTTTGCTTTTTTTGATCACGTTTTTAATTTTTTAGTTGAAAATTTGTCATTTTACCGCGTAGGGGTATAGTTCTAACGCATATGATAGGGAAGATAGCGTATAGGGTTAACCTAGCTAGGTTAGCATTTAAGGTGCCTTCTGCAGCGTGTTGACAGGTTAGGGTAGCATGTCAGGTAGATTAGTGCATAGGGTAGATAGGTCAGTGCACAGGGTAGATAGAGTAGCGCATCGGGTAGATTAGCACTTTTGGTTAGCAGGGTAACGTAATGGAAAAACCAGTTAGCGCATATAGGGAGTTAGCATGTAAAGTAAAGCGTCTAGCACATTGGTGAAGAAAGATAGCGCATAAGTGGTAGCTTAGCACGTAGGAGGTTTGTTTTGGTGAGTATGGGCTAAATTGGGTAAAAAAGACTTGGAAAAATGTGTCGCAGGGGGAATAGATGAGGTAGATGGCTTAGGGGTGGATAGATACCTGCTAAGTGTTTCAAGATGGGTCATAAGCCAATGTTTTGCCTACTGTGATAATGTCTGAATTTTAGAGTCTTTTGAAATTTTTTGTCGATGGAGTGCCAAACTGATTGATTGTTTGAATGAGGATCCTGATTTTCTTTTGATGTGGATCTGTGATTTTTGCCTTGCGATATGAATTTGATGTTCGATATGAGTTCCGATTCTTGATTTTCGATATGATTCCCGATGTGATGTTTGCGTTATGGATCTTTGATATAATTTCTTGATATGATTCTTGCATTATGGGTCTTTGATATGATTTCTCAATATGATGCTTGCGTTATGGGTCTTTGATTTTCGATATGGGCCTTTGATTTTTGATATGATCTTTGATTTTTGATATGAGTCTTTGATTTTTGATATGATCTTTGATTTTAGATATGATCTTTGATTTTAGATATGATGCTTTGATTTGATGCTTCATTGTTTCAAGTTGATGTTGTTTTAACTGGATATATCAGATAGATGTGGGAACTGATGATGGACATTTGTTATTTTGCAGGCACAACTTGGTGTACTTCAGTCATGAGAGTGATTTTCGTGACTATGGTCATTGATTCCGTGATTGTCATAGGCTGATAGGGATGTGATTGAGAGATGTGGTTTATCTTCTTTACTAGACATGCCTCGGTATATCATTAACCAGGGTTTGTTGACAACTTTGGTGGAGAGGTGGCACAGTGACACAAACACCTTCCATTTGGCTACTAGCGAGATAATAGTCACACCAGAGAACTGTTATCACATTTTGCGGATTCCTATCGTGGGGGCCTTGTTGTCATATGAGAAGACTAAGGAGGGTGGGATAGATGCGCTCCGTCGCATCTTCCAGGATGATCACATCAGCGGGTATGAGATCCCATGGTAGGAGTTTTTGGATCTAGATTATGCTCCTTTGCTTTCGGTACTAGCAGGTTTTATTGGTGGATTTCTATATCCCAACTATAGGTCGAAGGGACTAGCTATGGGATGGGGATTGGTTCTGGAGGATATGGTGACATAGGGATGCAGGTTTGCATGGGGGTCCTGTATGTTAGCCCACCTTCACAGAGAGCTTCATCAAGTGGTGTACCTAGGATACAATAGTTTTTCAGTGGGGTGACATTACTACAGGTGTGGGTCTGGGAGCACATTCCTATGTCGAGACCACTTGCAGATAGGGATAGGCCAATTTGTCGAGCATATGCATATGGGTATACAGGTATAGTTGTCGAATGTAACCTGGGAAAACTAGAGCATTGGCGGACAGCATTGGATGATATTGATACGGTCATTTGGAGACCATATATGGATTGTGAGGTGTGGGCTAAGGACAAACTAGAGAAGCCCTATGTGTATATGTTGAGATATTTGATCGGGCGAACATCATTTATCATTGAGCAATTTTTGCATAGCCGTGTGCAACAACAGTATTGGAGACAGTAGGGGATGCCACAGGGAGTGTGTTTATATGCTCGTTGGAGACAGGATGTGCCTGAGTGGGGGCCCATGGTGCATAGTGTAGAGGTGATAGAGGAGTATATGACATTGGCAGGCCAGATCAGGATTATGGAGCCGGGGTTGTTGATGCTGGGATGACAAAGGATTCTCTACCCTACTTCTTGGAATATGCAGTGGCATGAATATCAGATCTAGCATAAATGTTACCTGCTTTTGATGATGATGAGGATGAGCATCCAAAGAGGCGAGGGGGAGTTAGACAAAGAGATGAGGAGGGAGAGGAGGTAGGAGATGGAAGTGGGGATGATGGAGGAGGTGGTGGAGGAGGAGGTGATAGAGGAGGAGGAGGAGGATGAGATAGAGGATGAGGAGGTGATGGAGGACGAGGGGGTGATGGTGGGAGAGATGGAGGACAAGATAGAGGACAAGGAGGTGATGGAGGGAGAGGAGGAGGACTTATCCTTGGTGTTGGTGGTGTTGGTAGGGTAGGTGCAGTGTTAGCAGTGGTGGGTGGTATAGAGGATGCTAGGCAACCCACCCAGAGGAGGACATCTGATGTTCTACCTCCACCAACGCCTCAAACAGGGATAGGTATGGGTGGGACCACGACATAGGTACCCATTCAGATAATGGTACCCACCCATCGACATGACTCATAGATTAGAGCCCTACAAGTCATAGTGCAGGAGTTATAGGCACAGATGCTAGCACAACAGTGCCAGATTACACAGATTATGGCAGAGTGGGATACAGAGAGAGAGCATCGAGGTCAGGCAGAGTAGCTTGCTGAGAGATTGGAGAGAGTGACAAGTGGTACCCCGATGTAGGATACATTGAGGGAGATACGATACATGACCAAGGAGGTGGAGTACTATAGGCGTTTATATAAAGAGTTGGTCCCTAGAGAGAACATAGCTCCTAGCTATGCAGCCAGTCGATCTGCTCATAGTCAGATGAGGATAGAGAGCAAAGGCATTAAGGGGCCTCCCCAATGTGAGCCACCTAGAGGAGATCCAGGAGCTAGACATCTATTGTGAGACCGTCAGCCTCAGGAGATAGTCATACTTGAGAGGCTTGTCTCTGTTGCATTTTGACCATTTTGTTGTATTTTGGCAGACATGATATCCCTTGTACATTTCGACCATTTTTGAGAGATATATACATATAGCATTGATTTCTATGATTCAAATGTGATGTGTTATGGATGATGATTTATGATATGAATTGATATGATGTTTCTATGATGATGATGTAATGCTTAGATAATAATGCTCTTGATTTTTTATTATAATGTGAATGTGATGGTGTATTATATTGATTACTGTGATTTATGAGATGTATCTTGAAAATGAGATGTATGATAATGATAATGATGTGAGATGTATCTTGAAAATGAGATGTATGATAATGATAATTATGTGAGATGTATCTTGAAAATGAGATGTATGATGATGATAATGCTGTGAGATGTATGCAAGATGGAATGTGTTTTGATGATATGCAAGTTTTAAAATGATATGCAACTAAATGATCACCTTCATTATGTTGTTGTCATTTTTGTTTAGTCACTTGGTGGTGCTCTATTTTTGTTTTTCATCATTGAGCTTTTGATATGTTGGAAGTTTATACAAGCATAATGGTATAATTGAACCATAATGACCTGAGTAAAACTTACATAGATTTTGATATGGCAAGACGACACAAGCATTGAGGTATAATTGAACCAAGACGTCCTGAGTGTTGCTTACGTAAAATAGACAAGAGTTAACCATTTGTATGCACAAAGTGGAACAATATCTTCAATGATATGTTTCCAATCATGTCTCAAGACAATATTTGCACCGTACGAATGATCGCCTCATAGACAAAAAAAAATAAATATTAGACTCCCCTGTTGCTTTCTCTAGCTCGATGCATCTTCAAGAAACTCAGGAGATCCAATGATTAAAGTCAAAACTTCATGCAAGATGTAAAAAAATTATAATTCAGAAAATCATCCATCATGTGTGTGTTAAAATTGTATTTGGATAATGGTCTTGTTTTCTAGCCTAATGAGCAGTTGTTGACAGGGTATCCTTAGCGTGCTATGATCCTTGTTTTTTCGCTATTTGTAATGCCTTAAGTGAGAGGAATTCTGACCCTAGCTATAGATATCTATCGATGTGGATATACATAGTGATCACCAAGCCATAGTGGGATATGATGAACTGATCTTCAAATAATCAAGGACAATGACTACGCTAAGTGTGTCCGAGATAATGCTGCCTGAATAGTGTTGGGCGATGGTCATTAGCTTTGACTTTGGATGGATGTAAAAGATATGAGTACTGATATATATATAGAGGATCCATTCTCTCACAAATAGCACCTATTGCCAGGTTTTCACTACTTGTTTTTATTGCACTTTTTTGTTTTATTTTTTATTTTTTATATTTTGCTGATTTTTTTGTATTTTTCACATTTTCCGTGCATTAGATGACTCAAGTGTATAATTTCTTTAGATGGATTTTGTTGGTTGGTTCATCAATCATGTCTCCTTTTGAATTTGTTAGCTGATAGGTGCCTGATCCCTAAGCTGATATGATGACATAGGGACCCAACCAGTTAGGTTCAAACTTCCCCTTCTTTTCTCGATCCTGTTGATTTCTGGGATTTTCTTTGAGTACAAGATCACCAACTTAAAAAACCCTTGGGATGACTCTTTGGTTGTAGCTTATGCACATGCATTGCTGGTATGCTTTGAGATGATCATAGGCATGCTGTCATTTTTCATCCAGAAGCTCTAGTTCATACAATATGTTTACCCGATATTCCTCATCTGGTATGAGGCCTTTCAAAGATACTTTGAGTGATGGAATTTCTACCTCAAGAGGTAGAATTGCTTCTGATCCGTACACCAATGAATATGGAGTATCCCCTGTAGGTGTATGAATGCTAGTCCTGTATGCCTAGAGTGTCAGATTGAGTTGTACATGCCAATCCTTACCCGCATCATTTACTGTTTTCTTGAGGATTTTCAAGATTGTTTTATTTGATGCTTCTGCTTGACCATTCCACTGTGGGTAGTAAGGTGTAGAGAAGTGGTGTTGGATTTTGAATTGCTCACATAGTTCTCATACGTCCTAACTTTTGAAAGGATGCCCATTGTCTGTGATGATAGAACTAGGAATGGCATATCTGCAAATTAGACAATTGAGAATAAATGAGGCAATCTATTTTCCAATTATTGTGGTCACTGGGACAACTTTAATCCATTTTGTGAAATACTCTGTGGCAGTGATAATGAACTTGTGTCCATTTGAAGAGGAAGGATGGATTTTCCCTACTAAATTGAGTCCCCACTGACAGAAAGACCAAGATGTTGTAAATGGCTACAACTCCTGTGTTGGTGCATGGATAAGATTGCCATGAATTTGGCACTTAGGACATTTCTTTGCAAATTGATAAGAGTTTTTCTCCATTGTTGGCTAGTAATATCCCATTCTTAGAATTTTTCTGGTGAGAGTAGGACCACTTGAATGCATGCCATAGATGCCCTCGTGAAGCTTGTGTAAAGCAGAGTCAGATTCATTACGATCAAGGCAACAAAGAAGAGTACCATCTAGACCTTGACGATAAAGTGTGTCTACAGTTAAGGTATAACAGGTGGCTTGCCAGATAAAGCTGCGCTTTTGGTAATGAGATAGGTCGAGTGGTAGGGTATTGGTCTTAAGATATTCATATATTTTCCCTTTTAGAGGGGAGTCTGAACCGGTTAAGGTATAGATGACGTGGGATGCAAAATTGTCATTGGCTAGGGAAAACAATTGCTCTACTAGGAACTCATAACAACTCTTTTTCTCTGGAATTTCTAGTAGTGAAGCGATAGTGGCTATTGCATTGGTCGCTCTATTGTTCAACCTTGGTATTTGGTCAAAGGTGATATGTATAAAGTACTATTTGAATTCATCCACCATTCTCTTATAGGGCATTAGTTTATTATCTTTTGTCTGATATTCATCATTGATTTGATTGATGACTAATTGAGAATCCCCATAGACTCTCAATTCTGTGATTCTCCATTCCACTGTCATTTTGATTCCTGTGACCATGACTTCATACTCAGTAATGTTATTGGTGCATGGAAACATTAGTCTATAATATCTTGGAATGGTGTGCCCTTCTGGAGTGATGAACAAGATGCCAACACTCGATCCATGTTGGGTGTAGGAACCGTCAAAGTACAAGGTCCATTGCTTGGGTGTGACAGTAAGGACACCCATGTCTAGAAATTCTACCTGCATTGGTTGTTTATCTAGTAGTGGTGCTTCAACTAGTTGATCTGCAATTACTTGTCCTTTGATAGCCCGATGCTCTATGTACTAGATATCAAACTCACTGACAATGATGACCCATTTAGCCAGTTGACATGTAGGAGTTGCTTGGCTGAGTAAATACTTGAGGGGATCAATTTTTGCTACTAGCTTGATTATGTGAGCTAGCATGTAGTGGCAGAATTTTTGAGAGGCGAATACCATAGCTAAACAAGCCTTCTCAATGAATGTGTAATTTAGCCCATATCCATTTAATGTTCCGTTGATGTAATATTTAGCTCATTCTTTGCCTTCCTGATCTTCTTGTGCTAGTAGTGCCCCCAATGATACTGATGTTGTTGATATGTAGAGAATGAGCGGCTTCCCTACTATTGGTGGTACCAGAACTGATGGACTCATTAGATATGGCTTGAGTTGATAGAATGATTCCGCATACGTGGCTTCCCATCTGAAAGGTATGTTCTTGTGTAGCAGATGATTGAATGGTAGACTTTTATCTTCTGGCTGGGCTATGAATCGCCTGATAGAATGCAGTTGTCCTTGTAGAGATTTGAGTTGACTAATGTTCCTGGGAGGTGGCATCTCCATGATGGCTTGTACCTTCGTTGGATCCACTTCAATGCCTTTTGCAAACACAATGTAGCCTAATAGTTTACCTGATGTGACCTCGAAGACACACTTCTTAGGGTTTAGCCTAAACTTGAACTGTTCCAATCTTTGAAAGATTTTATCTAATATGCCCAGATGTTTTTCTCGGGTGAATGACTTAGCTAGTAAATAATCCACATAGTCCTCCATGAAGGTACGCATCATATCATGAAAGATTGTCATCATTTATCTTTGATAAGTTGCCCCAGTATTCTTTAAGCCAAAAGGCATGACGTTCCAACAATACATTCTCGAAGGACAATTGAACGCAATTTTATCTTGATCCTCTTGAGCTATCTTGATTTGATTATAGCCAGAGAAACTATCCATTAATGATAGAATTGCATGGCCCATTGTTAGGTCCACAATAATGTCGATGCTGGGCAAAGGAAAGTCATCCTTTGGACATGCTTTGTTGACATCTCTAAAATCTATGCATATTCTGATGCTTTTGTCTAGTTTTGAAATTGGTACAATGTTTGAAATCCATTCAGTATAGTCTATAGGTCGAATAAATTCAACGTCTAATAACTTCTTTAATTTAGCTTTGACCAATAATGCCACATACGAATTCATCTTTCTTAATTTTTGCTTGACTGGCTTAGCTCTTGGAGCAATAGATAAATGATGCATGATCAGGTTCAGATCTATTCCGGGCATATCAACATAGGACTAAGCAAAATTGATTTGCTTTTCTTTGAAGAATCTGATAAACTCTAGTTGTTCCTCTTCTGTCAATGATTCTACTAGGTGTATGTTTTTAGTTGTTGCTTCTGTATCGATGTTTATTGATTGAGTTAGATCAATCAATATGGGTGATATTTCTTGATAATGTTTTGGAAGAGTCTCAAGTCTCCCATCCTTAGATGCCTTAAAAAGGTTTTCACCCTCAGATGCGTCCTTTATTTTGACTTTTTTGTGATCTAGTGCTACCATTTACTGGTTTTCAACATTAGATCCTTTGTTTCTTTCATTTTTGCAACCGAGAGACTTGGCACTCCCCAGATTGTAGATATCATTATTTCGTTTGCTAGTAGAGCATGTTTCTGGGTTAACCATACATAGACACTAGACAATGGATTCATCATATGGGGAAATAGGTATATCATGGTGTTCAGGTTCTTCCCAGTCTATCAAATCAATAAATACGAGCGGTAGAGAATCATTTGGTGGGTCGAGGTCGACTGTGGTAAGTGTCATGATAGAGGAACCATAAAAGTTGTATGGGATGTTGGTTAGGTTAATGATATTGTCAAGGTGTTTGATGGTATCATCTTCGGTGTATACTTGTTTGTAGTGCTGTTGCTCGTTCTCCTTAGCTTTGTAGATATGATGTGGACCGAATTCAAGTAATCGAGGCTCCGTACCTTGTCCATCCTTAGAAAGGTGTGTGTGTGAATGGATAGTACCTTCCTCATCATCCTCAGTAATATTCAAACAACCACCCCATTCATAGTCATTAGAATCAATTTCAGAAGTACTATCCCAGAGTCTCTTAGTGCTGCTAATAGGTACATTGTAGAGTGAGAAAAGATCTCTGATAATTGATACCAATCTTGTAGTTTTTTCTGATTTAGAATCAAAGCTTGCTTGTACCCTTTGAATTTGTTCATACATTGTTTCTCATTGGAGAGTAGTGATTTCTTCGGGTGGTGACTCTGCCTTGTTTTGAATAGGTTCTTGTACATGATGCACTTTTCTATAAGAGGCTTCTTCCCTTTGAATGGCCAGTTCCTCTTGTTGTTTCTCTTTTTCCTAGTGTTCTCGCTCTTTCCTTTTTGTTTATGTTGCTTGGTGTAGTGCCTCTTGCCATGAGTTCTCATTGTATTTCTTCTTTGCTTTCCACTTAGGTTTCTGATACTTATTTTATTTGTGCCTAGGTGGTATGTTGTGTCCATATCCTAGTTCTCTTTTGTCTCGTGAAAATTATGAAGGAGATTCTAGCAGTTCTGTAATGCCTTCTTGACGCTTGCCTATAGATCCTTTTCCATTGTATCCCATCTGTTGCATGACCATAAATCCTTTTCCATATTGTTGTGTTGGTATGGCCACCTCCAGAGTAGCAGCTCTGACCTCTTCCTCATCCTTGTATAGCCAACTAAGGATTTCTTTCTCTTTTGATTTGTTTGCTAGTGTGCCCAATTGGATAAAATTTCCAACAAATTTGGTGATGGGTTGTGTTGCTTGATGTGTCGATGCAGAAGGTTGTCCATGAGATTTTGGCGATGTTGACAATTTTGATAGACACATGGGTTTGAAAGAGTATTCTCCCATGCCTTGCTCTTTTATTTTCATCTTTTGTTTGAAGTCCATGGATAAAGACTTGAGTTTTTCTTGATGATGATCTAATGCTGAGGAACCTGGAGCTTCCCTGTTGTGTGGAACCAGGCTATCTTGAGCTACCCCCATAGAATTGCAATGTTGAAAAGGATTATTATCGACAAAGATGGAAATTTTCTTTCCATTATATGGGCATTTGACACATTGATTGTATGCTCAAGGCACTGCTTGCATTTCATGTATCTAAGGACGACCCGGTAGGATATTGTATGTTAAGTCTATGTCTAAGACTTGGCACATAGTGTCCCTTTGTATCGGTCCTACTTGAATAGGTAGTGTCATTTTTCCTTTGGATGACCTTTCTTCTTCATCATAGGCCTTGATGGTGATCTTTTTGTTTGGATCAATAGACTGTTCAGAGAAGCCTAATGCACGGATAAGCTTTAAAGTATAGATATTGAGACCATCTCCTCCATCTATTAACACTCTTTTAACTCGATGTTTATAGACTAAGACCTCGATATGGAGTGGAGTGTTATGTGGATGACTCAAAGAGATATTATCGTGTTCGGAAAAGGTGAGTCTATGAGGCCCTGTCATATGATCCACCATGGCTTGGAATTTATCAATGACCGGATCTTGAGGAACATTTGTTTCCTCTAGTGCTTGTTCTAAGATGTCCTTATGTTTTGATGAGAGTTTGAGTAACTTGAGTATGGATATTTGAGTGGTACTTCTCCGCAGTTGATTAACCAAATCATATTGAGTCTTGGGGATAGTGGTGGATGTTGATGTATGCCCGTTCAAGATGTATTTTTTGATGAATAATGATGAACAGTAAATACCCAATAGGTACTGAGAGAGGGGGGGTGAATCAGTAAACACAAAAACTTCTTAAACAACTTAAACTGCAAAGACTGCACTAACTGGTAAACAACATCACCGATATAAATCAAGGCAATACCGGTAAAACATAGTGACTGTAAAAGTCATAAACCGGTAACACTTAGATCTTCACAAAACCTAATATATCATTTCCACTTCACCCATATGCTTAAACAAGTAATACATCAGAAACATAATGACCACTAGATCAACTTGCCTTACCGCTTAACATAAAACACTAAAGCATCACATGAAAAAGCATCACACATGACACACTTATTTTTGATGTGGAAACCCAACTGGGAAAAACCACATTGGGGATGAATACCCACAAGTTGTTCTTGAACTCTTCTGAAGTTCGCTCTGTTAGGAGCTTAGTCTGGTTAAAGACTTTACAATAGGTTTTGCTAGGAACTGGTTTTGCTAGGAACCGATTCTGCTAAGGATCACCTGGTTAAGGGATGGCTAAATACCCGGTTAGAGGTTAAAACCCTGTTAAAGGTTACCTTGTCATAGGATTTGAAGAACTCAATGATTTTGAGTCACCCTGTCAAAGGATTTACAAAAGTCCTGTTAAGGCTACTCGGTAAAGGGATTTTCCAACTGTTGAAATGGTTAGAAGTCAACAGGTAATACACTGATCTGATAACAACACTTAATGCCAAGGCAAATCCACTTCAGTTCCTTTACATCTGCAATTACACTATGTAGGTATCTACTCACTTCTCTGGTCTGGAAATAACCACCTCACATACAATCATTTGCCAACAACTTCAAATGAGAATCATCATTGACCTTATAGACAACAATTAGGTCGATAGCCAAAACCTAAAACCCTAAGCATCTAGGTTAACAATACAGTCGGTCCAATCCTGGCCATTTAAACACATTACATAGGGTAAAGCAATCTTGATCAAATCTCAAGACGTTCTCCATCGTCCATTCTTTACCACTTCTGGAAGCTGATAACCAATCACGCGCTCTCCACTGTTTACTAGGATTTTGCACATTCCTGAGATAGATAGAATCAATCTTCTTCATGCAAGATCCTCAAGGAGATTCTTCACGCGCACAAGGCTAAGATGGCAACACAATCTACTCTTCATTTCAATATTAACTCATCACAGGATATCATCGGTCGAATCAAACAGACTTGGAATGCATCAACCAAAAACCTTGAAGCTGAGACTACCAACCGGTAGTCATACCAAATGAAACCCCGATACAAACTTTCCATATACCAGTTCACACTCCAACATACCAGTTCACTTTTTGCATATACCGGTTCATACCATCATACTGGTTCACTTGCCAGTTTGCTTACTTCAATATATCGGTTCATACTTCAACATATTGACATCAATGACAACATACACCATCATGTCATCAAACTCTGCACATATGCCAACATTTTTGAGCTCTGGTTGTCACATTGATGGAAGCATGGTCCTGTTTGTCCTTGATTTTTATGACATTTATTTGGTTATCATCTGTCGATATGTGATTGATGGTGTTGTTGTACAGGTAATTTATACGAGCTCCTCTAGTATCATTTGATGATGAAGCTCCTCCCTTGTTGTAATTCAGAAGAGGATTTTTAAAGGCATCATGGTCACCGTTTGTTTTGAGACCATCAATTGTTAATCACCTCTATTGTTCATGTCCTGAATGATGGTTTTAAGCCTCATGCAATCATTTGTGTGTTGTCCTTTGTTTCGATGAAAATAACAAAAATGTGAGTCATTCCACCAAGGTGGTTTGACCTGGGGTTCAAAGTTGTTTATGGCTGACAATGTGATAATCTTGTTTGTCAGGCGTTCTCGAAATGTTGATTCTAAGGTTTGCCACAATGGTGTGTAGATGCGTCTATTTGGGAAAATGTTGGTGTTACCTCTTTGGTTTGTATTATTCCCTCGGTTAGCATTTTTTCCTTGGTTATTGTTGTTGCCTTGGGTATTATTATTGGTGTTGGAAATTGGAGGTCCTTGAGTGGTATTTTGTAGATAAGTGTTAGTGCCTTGATTAACACCTTTTTGATTTTTGTTAGATTGTGGATTGCCTAATAAAGCTAATACTGGTTGTTTGGACTTCATATCATTAGCATCAACTCCTCCATCATTAACAACGTTTTTGTTTCTTGTCCAAAATATGGATTTGTCTAAAGTGTTGTTGTTGTTTTGATTGTTAAAGGAGTGAGTGTTGGATGAGTTAGTCCCTTCCTTAAAGAACTTCAATGTTCCTTTCTTGATGCAGGCTTCCTCTACTTGGATTTTGTTTTCTATCAACTTGGCAAAAGATGGTATGCATTGGAGCTTGAGTTGATAACTCATCTCACTATTTAGATTATCGATAAAGATCTCCATCTTTTCCTTTTCAGGTACGTCTTGAGGATATCTTGAAACCATACATCTCCAATGTTGAAGAAAAACCATGAATGTTTCATTGTTCTTTTTTTTGGTGTTACATACGTCCAACATGGTGATTGTGTGTTGAATATTATAGGAGTATTGTGTGATAAATTTGTTTGCCAACTCATCAAATGATTTGATGGGAGGTGTGAGTTTAGACAACCACTCCATTGTTTTCCCTCCCAAAATTCTTGGGAATAGCCTCATTAAGTAAGTGTCATCGTGAGAAAACTCTAGGCTTATGGTACAAAATTCTCGAACATGATCACGGGGATCACTTTGACAATTGTACTTGTCATACTTTGGTATATCTGAATTAAGGGAAAAGGTATCATGTTTAATCTCCTATCAAAGGGATAAGGACATATCTCGTCCAAGGAGTATCACACTGTAGTCCCTTGTTGCATGTCCTGCATTTGCCTTTGAAGCATTTGGATTTGTTTTGTAAGAGTGACCATGGGAGCATTTGTATGTCAAGGGAGAGCTTCCTCCCTTTCATTAAGATTATCCCGAGTTCGGGCATGGTTGTGTTCGGGGGTGTTATTTTGTTCGTGTATGATTTATGGCTCACGTATTTCTTCTTCTCTTTGTTGGTTTGATAGGTGTAATTTCTAGTTCTAAAAATTCTTTCGTCGACATTCCTTAATTTTTCGGTATCGAAATCTTCAGGAAGTGTAACTCCTTTGCTAGTTAGCATGAGTATATATTTTTCCTTGTCAGTTTCAATAAGTATTTCCATGAGCCTTTGGAACGAGGAGTTTTCTTGACACTCTTGGAGAAGTTCCTCAATGATCTCTATATCTCCCAGATTAGTAAACTCAAAAGGGTTGGATAATCTACGACCCATACTTGACTTTGGTTGTGATTCGCTTTGCTTGTTTCTTTGAGAGTGAGTGACAGTGGGAATTTCATAAATTTCTATTGGAGTTCCTGGTGGTGTTTGGTGGTTTAAGTGGATAGAATATGTTCCTCAATAAAAAAAATTTGTTACAAAGGGAGTTTCTTCTTCTTCTTCTCTCTCAGGGGTTGGTGGTTCAGGTTGAGCTTCGTTATAAGTGATACAGAACTATGGGAATAAAGTAGGGTTGATCCTTCTTCCATGATTTAAGCGTTGGTTAAATGTTGCTTTTTAAATATAAGCTCTTCTTCCTAAAGGTTCTTTGTCAAACTTGTTTGATTTGCCTTGAATATACAATCGTATGTGATGCAAGAATGCGCGATGTGATTTAAAAAGTTGGTGATTGATAGAGAGAAACTTATTCCTTTTTGCAAGTGTCTTAGAACTAGGTTGTCTCTTCTTCAACTTAGTTTTGTGATGAAGACTTGTTCTTCTCAAAATATGAGGAGTGGTCATACACGAATGATCAATGGTTTCCCTTGATGTTGGATTGTGATACTTTGTTTCAAAACTCAAGCTTACTTTATCAAGTAGAGGTTTAGTTAGATTCGCCTCAATGACAAAGTGTGCCAAATTATATGGATAAAGTCTCCCGATATGGAAACTTGATTTGACAACTTAAGGATTAAACTTGGTATGTTATTTGTGATAGGATCCGTTAGATGGTGAAACTTTGATCAATGTGATGGTACTGCCTGATTTTGGTCAGATGAAGTCTCATCTTGAGCTAGTTTAAGATTCGAAAAATTTGTTCTAAGGATACTTGTTTGATTTTGGAATTGTTTTCTTTGATAATCTAGTTCCTATTTTGACTATTGATTTTGACAGAGGACCAAAAAAAAAGGTATTCACAATTGGTGATAAAATTTTCCCGAAATGTCTAGTTTTCTCTTTGTTTTTCTTGATTTTGAATATGCGCTAAAGAAGGGACTGGATGCGCTAACAAATGGTCTAGATACGCCACATAAATTTCTCTATGTACTAAGCTACCTCTTCTATGTGTTGATTGATATTTGTTTGAAACTGTTTTGATCAGAAAGTTTACGTGCTAATATGTCCCAAGAAAGCGCTAATGTTTGGGCTAAAAGCGCTAAGATATGCCTCTTACACCTAAGTTGATTTAAAATGCGCTAAGATGGTATTGCAAAGCACTACTAAAAGTTTACTTAGTCTGAAACTGGTTATGCACTAAAGTGAAGGCTGAGAGCACTAAATTTTGGTACAGATGCGCTATAGAATGGTTGATACGCGTTGATTTCTTTGTTTTCTACTATTTTGGGATTTTTAACACTTGTGATTTTGATGGATGATTTTCTGAAAAATAAATTGCAAACACGACGCATAAAAGAGATAACCAATTTTGCCTATGTTAGACAAATAGTGTATGTTCTATGAGGATGTGTTCAAATCCTTGATGTTTTCACAGGTTTAGATAACAAGTAAGACAAATCAGCTAGACTCTTTATTCAAGGTTCATCAACAATATCATAGCCCACTAGTCATGATACTCCATCAGCTCAAACAACCTTGTCACCCCTTAGGGCGCACCCATTTTTTTTGTCTTTTGCTAGAAATTAACTCAAAGTGAATTGCTCCACAATTGAGTAGTTATCTTGGGAGATACATGGTGAGTGATCTTGGGGGCGGATTCTTCCCCACCCTTGCACTATGATATTGAAGATGTTTGGATACTGACTCGGCTCAAAGTTTCTAGTGCTAAGGTTTTTAACCAGGCTTTCTTTCAGCCTTCAGTGATAAAATCCCTCGGGAGGCTTCCCAACCTTTAGAACAAAGGCTTTATGTATCTTAAAGATACTAGGGGAAGGCTAATCACTAATTAAAACCATTGAAGGGGACTTTTGTCAGCCTCCACTTTTGATTATAGTGGGTTGGAACACATGGCTATAAAGTTGTTTCCCACTTAGGTCATTCCCCTCTCACCGGCCATTAATGGTACTCTAAGAGCAACTCGGGAGGGCAGGTCTGTTAAAGAATTTAAATGCTTAAAATGAAGAAAGCATGAAAGAGTGGTTTGGCTTTTTGGTCACCCAGTTAAGGGGAGAGCATATACCTTCCACTTTCAAGACAGGGCACACAAGTGTTCTTTTTAACCTTTCAAAGCAATGATTTGCTAACTTCTACTTGGAGATTTTGCTCCAAAAAGAATGGTGTTTTTTTTAACCTTGTATAGAAATGATTTTCTATCTAAAAATTGTAAATCCTGGTCAACAAAAGAAATCGTGATTTTTGGTCAACAAAATTAAAGTCGATAAGAGAAAACTTTCCCTTTTGCCTTGCACAAAATAAGGATGAGGTTCTTTTACTTTTGCAATAAATTAAAATGAATCCTTTTAGGGACCAAAGGAAGGTGAAGTTTTTTTTACCTTTGCTAACTGAAAAGTAAATTTGTTGTTCTTTTTAAACCCAAACGAAGTGTTTTCCTAACTTGCATGAACAATTTTTTTTAGCTTTGTTGTTCTTTTTACCCATGCAATAAGTAAAAGATGAAGTTTTGTTTTAAACACCAAAAGAAAGTATGAAGTTCATTTTAAGCATCCCAAAGAAATCATGAGGTTTATTTTAAGCTTTTGCAAAAAGGAGGGCGAGTTCTTTTTAACTAACTTTTGAAAGAAAGAAAAGAAAGACTTAAACTAACTCCTGTTGCTCCTGCACAAAAAGGTTAAAACCTGCACAAAATCAGTTAGCAAAAACAATCAAATTCTGGTGTGGGCTTCACAAGACTAAAATTTTATTTCTTCGGTTATAGTTTTGCCTTTTCTTCTGTCAGAGCTATGCGCTAGACTGTTGCACAGATGCGCTACCGAAAAGTGCAGATGCACTACAGAATGACTTCTATACACTAAGCTAGTTACTGAATGCGCTACTCTGTTTGCTGAATGCACCATGATGATACAAAATAAAGCCACAATATTAGGTGCTGACATAAAGTCTGAATGCGCTAGCAAAGAGGTCTAATGCCTAAACAATATACTAGAAGCGTTAAATAAAGGTTTATACGCGCTAAACAAAGGTCCCAATGTGCTAAACCAACTTTTCTGCATGCTTGCAATATTGCTCCTTTATAAATAAATGATAAGATTAATGGGGTCTTGCCCCACGGTGGGTGCCAGAAATGTGTACGAGAAATGTGGGGTACAGAAACACAAAATTCAAGTTCCAAAAGATCCACACACCAATGGGACTCTTGTTGCAAGTTATGGAGTTATATTGAATAGCTCAACTTACCAAGGGGTGTTCCATTGTTCTCTATCTCACAAGATACCTCAAGTCAATGCCTTTTCTCTCAGATCACTAAGCAAAGTGACATAAGAATGGCAACTCCAAGAATGAGTGATGTTTGATTAATTTAGCATGAATGCATTCCTAGATATGTATGATATTCAATCTATGATGATTTAAACTAGCATAAAATATGATGATAAGATAAAGGATTAGTGAACTTATCTTAGCATGATATACTAGTCTAATATGGATATGCTATGATATTGAAAATTACTTCTAAAATGCTATTAAGATGATTTTTATCAAAGAGAGGCTAAATGCTTAGTAAAATGACTATAGATTAGATGCATGAGACTTGGATATATCAAAATGAGAGAATGAGAGCTCTATTTATAGGAAAAATAGGGCAATGGATGGTCAAGATTTGATAATCTTAACAAGGGCTAGGATTGAAAGTTATCAATCCATGTTCACAATTCTCACCAATGAAATGGTGACAATTGTCAACAAGAGGTTGCTTGAGAGGAGATGAAAGAAGCATTAAATGATCGAGAAGACATGAAGGTTACCTTAGGAGGTAAGGGTTAAGGTTAGGTTAGGGTTATCCATTGGATAAAGCTTTTATCCAAGGGATGAACTCTTGCACAAAGGTTAAAGGGATAACCAGGTTAAAGTCATGAATGCTTTGTGAGACCCTTGGGTTAGATGAGGGTTGAGTTAGAGAGAAAGTCTCTAATCATGCAAGAAGGTTGAGTTAACTATTAATGGTTATGTAAGAGTCTTTAATGGTTTGGAAGACTTTGAGGGTTAACTTGTTGAGGACATAAAGCCTTTAATGATTTTCAAAGACTTTGAGGGTTTGAGAAGTGACTTCCCTTTGCTCAAGGATGTGACAATATTTAGGAGATAGATTAGGCTAAACTAGAAGTGATTAGAAGAATATAGAAGGGTTTTAGGGAGGCAAGTGGGAGATGTAGGAAAATGCAAGTGGGGGATATAAATAAATAAATTAGATTTATTTATTTGCAATCAATAATTTAATTAAAAGGGGAGAAAGGGGAATTAATTAAATGAAGTGATTTATTTAATTAAAGGTTATGAAAGACTTAGGTGAACTTAATTAAATAAATTGAGTAATTCATTTAATCAAATAGATGAATGTAAATAATTTAATTAAATAGAGGAATGAGGCTAAAATGAATATTAAATATTCACTTAGGAAAGTGGTGAGATTTATACGTCTACAATTGCAATGTAAATCATCAATGCTATGCAAATGATATGATTTAAATGAATGAATAATGTTATCTAAGCGAATGAATTAATGTCATCTAACATGAATAGATAATGCAACTTAAATGACGTATGCAATGCAATCTTTGCGGTAAATGCTTGTGAAAAAATGACAATCTAAGTGAGTAGTGCAATGAAATGACTAGATAATGTAACCTTAAATGGATAGATAATGTAATCTCTATGAATAATGCCACCTAAGTGGATAAAATGAATGGATAATGCAATGAGGGAATATGCTGGTAGTAATACAATGATCTTAGATAGAAAATAGAAGAATATGGGATAGTGGGTGGGGGAATTGAAGTCTCCATGGGATTATTATTAGGACTTTATGGAATGACGGTGAGAGGTGTGCACAAAAGATGTGGAGAGCCAACTTGGTTTGATATTGCCTTAGGTAACCCACACCACTGATTATAGGAACCAAAATGCCATGAGAAACCTAAGGCGTGGACTGACTCATAGTCAAACATGAATTCCTTACACACAACTATGCAAGTGTTGAGGAACATTGATACAAAGTTGTGGGTATGTGCAAGGAAACCCTCAAACACACCGATACCTCTTGTACACGAAAAGGTAAGTGTTGATAAACATTAGTACTAGGTCATCGGTTCATACAAGAGGGATCCAAAACATGCCATGCTATGATAATATGCCCCAGTATGCACCTATTGTAAACATACCTGGATATGGAAGATCCGGGCAGTCGTAGGGCGAATGATGCAAGTCTAAATGAAAATCCAGGGAATCAAACAAGTCACTCATTCAAGACCAATTGAAGCCTCTTGCCAAGAGTAGGAATAGGATGGAGGATTAAACTGCCAGGTGAGGGAAGGATTCATCCCTAGGGAAAAGGATAGGATGGGTGGATTTTGGATGAGGCAAGTGATCAGATGACCTTGAAGATTAACTTGCGGACTTGGGACTAACCTCAAGACTTGATGAAGCTCACATAGAGGCACAAAAGCTCAGTTTGATAGGACAATATTTATTCATGATTTAGGCGAAGACTCATCATCATACGCATGATTCATTCCGGGGAGGAATGTCATGATGGGAGAATTGGATAGTGAGGATAATGGATGTGAGGTGATGGAGTAGTGAACTAATAGATGATGGATCTAGATTATTTACCTTAGCGCCTGCATGCAGGTTTTCATCAAGGTACTTGCCCATAGCGCCACAAAGTGGTTTTCACTAATGGACGAATCTGATTTTTTATTTTTAAAATTTTTTTTAGTGTCAGAAGGTGCCTGTTTACCAAGTTTTCACCAGAGTGACGATCTTTTTCTCATTTTTTTGTATTTTTCATGATTTTTTGCATTTTTTGGTAATTGATGACCTTCTGAGGACTACACATAGAACCTTTTTAGGTGCATGATATTCATTGGATCATCCAAAGGATCTCCTTCAAGAGTAGCCAACTGATAGACCCCTGATCCATATTTTTCTCTGATTACATATGATCCAAGCCAATTAGGCTAAAACTTGCCTTTCTTTTCTCTTTCTTGAAGGTTTTTTTGATTTTCCATGAGGATGAGATCACCAATTTCAAATTCTTGGGTTCTGACCTTCTTTTTGTAACTCATGCATAGGTGATTATGATATACCCGGAGATGGTTCAAGGCCTTGAGGCACATTTCATCCAGCAGTTCTAGCTCTTGTAGTCTGACAATTTTGTATTCTTCATCTAGTAGGATATTCTGCAGTGATACTCTTAGAGAGGGAGTCTCGATCTCAAGCGGGAGGATGACTTGAGAGCCAAAGACAAGGGAATACAGGGTGGTGCCTATGGGTGTGCTGATGGAAGTGTGGTAGGCACACAAAGTAGGGTGGAGTTGGAGGTGCCAATCACGACCAGTTTCATTGACCATCTTTTTCAGGATTTTGATTAGGGTTTTGTTAAAAGCCTCAGCTTGACCGTTGCCTTATGGGTAATATGGGGTGGAGAAGCGATGTTGGATGTTGAATTTTTGTCAAAATTCTTTAACATCTTGATTTTTGAATTGTTTATCGTTATCTGTAATGATAACTTTTGGGATACCATGTCGACAGATCAAGTAGTTCCAGATGAATTTGGATATCTGCTTACCAGTGGTGAAGGTAAGAGAGATGGCCTCTACCCACTTGGTGAAATATTTGGTAGCGATGATAATGAATTTATGCCCATTGGAGGATGTAGGGTGGATTTTCCCAATGAGATTGAGCCCCCACTGTGAGAAGGGCCAGGGTGTAATGAACGACTACAATTATTGTGATGGTGCATGGATCTTGTTGCCATGTTGTTGGCAAGGGATGCATTTCTTCACATAGTTATATGCATCTACTTCCATTTTAGGCCAATAATATCCTCTTCTCAAGATATTTTTAGCCAAGGTGAGCCCACTTGAGTGTGCCCCGCAGATGCCTTCATGCACTTCACGTAGTGCCCATTCAGCCTCTTGTTTATCTAAACACCTTAGGAGGGAACCATCGAAATGCCTTATGAATAAGGTGTCTCCAAGGATAGTGTAATGAGAACATCAGCGGATGAAGGTTTGTTGTTGGGTTTTGGTAAGGTGTGGGGGAATGATGTTATCTTTTAGGAAAGAGAAGGTCTCTTGATACCAGGGGGATTCGGGACCAAGGAGTACACACACCATTTCAGATTCTGGTAGGGTAGATCGTATGTTGGTATGAATAATTGCTCGACCAAGAACTCACACTTCTAACTATGTGCTGGCATCTGAAGGAGGGAGCCAATGGTGGCCATTGCATTTGTAGCTCTATTATTTGTTCATAGGATTTGATCAAACTTGATTGTTGTGAAATGTTGCTTAAGATCTTCAACCATGCTACGATAGGGAAGAAGTTTGTCATCTTTTGTTTGATATTCATCATTGACTTATTTTATGACAAGTTGGGAATCACCATAGACTTGTAATTCCCCTATCTTCCATTGGATAGCCAAGCATAGTTCGATAATTAGTGCCTCATATTTTGCGATGTTGTTGGTACATAAAACAAGCTATCTTGTATGACTTTGGGATGCAATCTCCTTGAGGTGTGATCAATAGTGTTCCTACCCCCGATCCATTTTGGGTGCAAGAGCCATCAAAGTACAACTGCCATGTGGAGGATGTGGTGATAGTCATCATGAATTCATTTGGTAGTTCTGTAAGGATCGGATGGTCACCTAGAAGTGGAGCGTCAGCCAGTTGGTCTGTGATAAGTTGTCCCTTGATTTATTTTCTGTCTGCATATTCAATGTCAAACTCGCTTAACAACATGACCCATTTAGTGGTTCTACCAGTGAGGACATATTTTGACAATAGATATTTGAGAGGGTCAATCTTAGCAATCAGTTTTGTTTTGTTGTTCAACATGTAGTGTCGGAGTTTATGTGTACTAAATACCAATGCTAAGCATGCTCTTTCAATGGGG
This sequence comes from Cryptomeria japonica, assembly GCF_030272615.1. Classification (NCBI taxonomy): domain Eukaryota; kingdom Viridiplantae; phylum Streptophyta; class Pinopsida; order Cupressales; family Cupressaceae; genus Cryptomeria; species Cryptomeria japonica. The sequence goes on from NC_081407.1 coordinate 797,177,974, forward strand.
GTATATTTTAGTTCATACCCCACTAGTGTTCGACTGATATAGTATATGGCATGTTCCTTTCCTTGATCATCTGTTTATGCTAATAATACCCCCAATGCCACTATAGTAGCACATATGTACAAAATAAGAGGCTTTCTAGGAGTAGGAGGCATAAGAACTGGAGGTGACGCCAGATATTCTTTTGCAGTCACATTTGAATTTTGTGTCTTTGCGCAACAGGTGTGCAAATGGATGGAATTTATCTGCAAGCTGCAAGATGAAGTGCCTGATAGATTGGAGTTTCCCCTAGAGGTTGGGCACCTATCTGGGGTCTTTGGGGGAGGCATTTCCATTATGGATTTCACCTTTGCAGGATTGACCTCGATGCCTCTGCGAGAAACAACGAAACCTAGTAGTTTTCTCAATGTAACACCAAAAACAAACTTCTTAGGATTGAGGCGCAGTTTGTATTTTTCCAATCTTTCAAAGATCCACCTTAAGATAGGGATGTGCTCATGTATTGTATTTGATTTGCCTAGAAGATCGTCCACATAGTCTTCCATGATTTTGTGCAAGAGGTCATAAAAAAATGTTTTTATTGCACCCTGATATGTGGCTCCGACATTTTTGAGGCTAAAGGTATGACCCGGTAATAAAAAGTCACCCATGGTGTTGTGAATGCAGTTTTGTGTTGATCTTCCTTTGTGATCCTGATCTGATTATATCCAGAAAATCCATCCATAAGTGATAGCATCTCATGTCCTGATGTGAGGTCCACAATCATGTCTATGTTGGGGAGTGGGAAATCATCTTTAGGGCAAGCCTTGTTTAGATCTCAGAAATCACTACAGATGTGGATTCCCCCAGTGGGTTTGCTGACAGGTACAATGTTGGATACCCATTCAAGGTAGTCTATTGGTTTGATGAATTTTGCATCCAACATGTTTTGGAGTTCTGCTTTGACCAGGAGTGCAATATGTGGATGCATCTTGCACAACTTCTATTTTATGGGTTTTGCATCTGGGTGGACAACAAGAATATGAACATCCAAGTCAGGATCTAGTCCTGGCATGTCAACATAGGACCATGCAAAGTTGATTTTTGTCTCTATGAGGAAACTGATAAAGTCTCATTTCTCTTGATCCATGAGGGACTTGGCAATGAGCACATTTTTTGGAATGTCTTTGGTGCCCATATTGATATTGTTTGTTTCCTCTATTAACAAATTTGACCTATCTTGTGGAAGATGGCCAATGGTAGGGAGGTCAAGTCCCTCATCCTCAAGTACCTTTTCCAGGTTTTAACTCTCAGATATGCCCTTTGTTTTTAATTTTTGCTCATCCAAAGGTGCCTCAAAGAGGTTTTCACCTACGGAATCATGTTTTTAATTTTTATTATCTTTTTTGTGATTAAGGGCATTGACTTGACTACCAAAGTATCCCTTTTCATGCAATTGAATCATGTGTACTCTGTTGAAGTCTTCCAAATTTTGCATAGTCAGGAGACTAATGAGAGTGTTATCATTGGCACAAATATCTAAAATGGGTTTGTCTCGTTGGCCCCAATCTATGAGTTCAGGATGGACAAGATATAGCTCGTGTGAAATGGGAGGGGTTATGGGAGTGATGTTGTTGATGTGGGTGTCAAAGAAGATATCATCTTCATATTCAAAAGATATTTTATGGAACTCCTCTTCGTTAGAGTCTTCGATACCCAAAGAAGGACTTGAAGGGGCACCAGTGATAGTGATCTTAGGCACTGGAGTGTACCCCAAACCTCTGTTATACTTGTAAGAGATAGGATTTATGGGTTCTTTTCTTCCTTTCTCCTCTGGTCCCAAGTCGTGTCCTTTGTAACCCATTTTTTTGACTATAGTTGATTCTTTTGGATACATGTTTTTAGGTATTTTTTATGGGTCTTCATCTTCTTCCCGGGACAACCATGAAGAGACATCTATGTCGAGGCTCTCCTCATCAAGTGGGCCCCATTGATGAAAGGTAGTATCTTTTCATTGTATAACCAATTTTTGATCTTTTTTGAGTTCTTTTGGTTTGCCAAATGACTTGGGAGATAAGGGGAGGTTGCCTATTAATAAGACATCCTCCAATTTGTATTCTTTGTAGCCATTATCTAGGATCTTGATTTGTGGGTCTTCTTGGGATGAGGTGGAGGTGCCATTTGATGTATCAGATGGAGGAGTTGGAGAGGGTCTATTTAGGGCAATAATATGGATGCTTCCCCTCTAAGAGATTTTAATATTGAAAGGCATCTGGATCACCTTTGATAGTGATCTCTCTTCCATTGAAGGGGAATTTGATGCATTGATGATAAGTGGAGGGTACGGCCTGCAAGGAGTGAATCCATGGGCGACCGAGAAGGATATTATAGGCGAGGTCAAGATCTAGGACTTGGAAAGGGGTTTCAATGGTGATAAGGCCCACTTGAAGAGGCAAGGTGATCATGCCTTTAGAAACTCTTTCTGCATCATCATATGCTTTTATTGTGATTCTTCCTGATGTATCTACCAGGTCCTCATAAAGTCCCAATTGTTTTATTAACCCGTATGTACACAAATTGAGTCTGAATCCACCTTCTATTAGGATATGTTTGATCTTGTGCTTCTGGATAAGGGCTTCGATGTGCAAAGGTTTATTATGGTCTTCCTCTGCAAGAGCATTATTGGAAGTGAACACAAGGTGTTGCTGGGCGGAAAGGTTTCCAATGAGATCTTGAAATTGGGCAGCATTGATATTATTGGGAACACGAGACTCAAGGAGGGCTTGTTCCAAAATTTTCTTGTGGACAAAGGAAGTCTTGAGAATTTCTAGGATGGAGATATGTATGAGGGTCTTCCTAACTTGGTCGAGGAGGTCATATCGGTGGGTGGAAGACATGGGGGGAGGGTTTGGTGGGGGAGGGGCTCCTTGAATAGTGACTCTGCCTCGGTAGGTTGTTACATTAAAGTCATTCTGAGAGTGGGAAGTAGGAGGTGTAGCGCCATGAATGACTATCTTAGCAGGGTTAGGTCTGCTTTGGGAAGGGGGAGGTTTAGCTCCTTGGATAGTTATGACATTGACATGGTTGTTTACAGGCTCAATACGACCTACTAAAAAGTCAAAGCCTGTTATATTATTAGCATTAGATGATGAGCCTTTTCCTTTATCATGTTTTGGGAAGGGTTCCTGGTACATTTTGAGTTTGTTATTGCTATTACCAGGTTTTGAATTTCCTACCTCAATCTCCCCTCTATCAATGAGATCTTGTATGTAGATTTTAAGCTTCATGCACTTTCGTGTATCATGCCCCTTGATACGATGATACTCACAATATTCATTCTCATTATACCACCTAGGTTTGAGTTGTTTGGGGTTGAATGGGCAAGTAATTGGGAAGACCACTGCACCTGCTTGGACAAGCTTTTGAAATACCACTTCAATGGACTCAGCAAGAGGAGTGAAATCTCTTGGAGTCCTATTATTGGATCGAGGAGGTCACCCCTGGACTGAGACATTTTTATGATTCTTTTGAGATTGATTTTGATTATTTTGATTATTGAATTCGCAATTGGTGGTGATGGGCTTTGGAGGAGCGTCCATGGTCTGGACCCATTTTGCATCAGTCACACCATCATTGACTACGTTCTTGTTTTTGGACTAAAATTTTGGTTTATCATTATGATAAGAGGAAGAATTTTGACTTGAGTTTTGGTAATGTTTCAAGGTTCCTTCCTCTAACAAGACACGTTCAAGGGCTAGGCCCTTATCAATCAATTTTTGGAAAGATTTAATACATTGAAATGTCAGAGGCCTTGATAGTTCAGGCACCGGATTCTTTTGAAATCACTCAATTTGGTGTTGTTTTGGAATGTCCCATTGGAATTTCTTGATGAGATGTCATAATCTTTGCAATAAGTTAGCAAAAGTCTCTCCAGGCCTTTGTTTTGTGTTACAAAGCTCCATCATGAAAACATCATTAGCCATGTTGTAGGCATAGTGAGCCACAAACTTCTCTGCTAAGTCCAGGAAGGAGGTAATGGAACCTCGAGGTAAGGATGAGAACAATGCAAGAGCATGTCCTGTGAGACTCTTAGGGAATAGCCTTCAAAGGTATAAGTCGCTATAGGAGACTTCTTGAGATAGGATGTGAAACTCACGAACAAAGTCTCGAGGGTCCCCTTTGCCCTCATACTTTGTGAACTTAGGGATCTCAAACCCTGGTGGGTATGGTGCAACCGATATAGACAGGTCATAAGGACAAGGGCAGAATTCCTCAAACAAGTAAGGTTTCCTTTTGTTAGTCCCTACCTTCATGTCTTGGATTTCTTTAATGAGGTCTTGTTGTGGATTTTGGACATGATGAATTGTGTTTGCCCCTAGAATCGGATGAGTCATGGAAGGTCCACCACCACTAGTGTATTAATATGATGAGGAAGCAGGGATGTGAGACGTGATGACCGATGCCACGGGGACTTGAGTGACAGTCGGTTGCGACCCGTAAATTGTTGTGATAGGAGGAAGTGAGAATGAAGTTAGTGACATTGTTGATAGGAATGGAGGATTGTGAAATAGAAACGTATGGTCGGGTAGAAGAAGATGGTATAGAGACATGTTGGAGAATAGATGAGATTGGATTTGATAGTGGCATAGATGCTAAGAAGGAATAAGGTGGAATGGAGACCACGGGGATAGATGTTGTGGGCATTATTGATTGGGGTTGAATGATTGGCAGGGGTGCAATTGATTGAGTTTGAATAATGGGTGTGATGGTATGAATAGGAGTAAGGTCTCCTTGTGGTTGTTGACCAAGAGTGGATCTATCATAATCAGGTGGGATTTGAGCTCAATTTTCAAGGAGAGTCTTTAGAAGAGCACTAGGATTGTGTCAGATAAATTTATCCAACATTTATTGATTATAAGAGTCTTCTAAGAAAGTTCACACTTCCGAAGAGAGTTCATCTTGATCAACCATATTAGGATCTTGTGGTTGATTTCGAATGCTAGGTTGCACACTTTGTGTAGGATCTTGTGTAGGGTCTTCATATAGGACACTAATGTCCAACATACCATATTGTTTTTCGGCCATCTTTTTCTTTTGAGATCAAGTTGTGACCATTCAAGAATAACCTTGGGAGAGATTGATTGGAGGAGGAAGAGATTTGATAAAAGGACTTAGCAAGGATCTTGGATTTTGGGATTTGAATTTGATGAAATTGGATTTGGTTGATTGGCAGAGTCATTGGATTAGGACACAGGTTTGATTAGGATTGTACCTTAGTCCTTGGATGAGAATTTTAGGTGGGAAATGTTGATGAAACCACAAGCGAGGTAATGACCAAGTTGGGTAAAATTTAGACCTTGGGATGAAGATCAAAGTCTTTCTTCAAACTAAGGGTTGACTAATGACCCTAAGCAAAATAAAGACATGGGATAAGAGTCTTGATTGACTCAAAGGATGAGGAAAAGGTACTTGGAGAGGATTCTTTCTCCTTCAAGCACAAATCTAAGTGATTGATTGATCAAGGATGAGATCTAAATGAAACTTCACAAGGCATGAACCTTAACGTGAGGTTAAATTGGATTAAAGGATGATTTCATTTGGATTTGAGAATTGCTTTGATAATTGAAGAGGATTGATTCGTGGTAAATTGATGTGCTAAGTCCTTAAGAAAATATTGAGGATGATTGATCGAAGAGAGATGGTAGTGATGATTAGAAGAAATTTGATGACTAGGCTATCCTTGGCATGAACATAACTCAATAGATTATTGGTTCGGATGGCAAGTTGTATGAAGGGATACGACCACCCTGATTCTGATGATAGTTGGTGTTAAAAGACAAGCCCGAACCTTGATGGAGGCACAAACTCTTAATTTATCACTACCGTCAAACTCATTGATATGACCATGGATGTAATCATGGTAATGATGCAAGAAGGTCCTATGTTTAAGCAAGAGTTTGCAGTTTGTGTACCAAAACTTCAGACGTCTAATAAGTTGTGCTTGTGTGAGCTTCTTATTCTTGATAGGTCGGTGGATTGACTTCTTGGGATGCTTATACAACTTGGGTTTATGAAACATGAGACGGATGAAGTTTTGACACAATTGGGACTTTGTGTGGAAGACTACTAGGATGTGACTTGGGTATGACTATGATTGGAATTGTGACTAGGACTTTGACTTGGATGATTGTTTGTTTTTAGATAAGTGTTTTGCAAAGTGTTTGAGGATAATGATGTGTTTAGTCTACTCTTGGCAAGTAAGTATCAAGCAAAGCAAACACAATAATCAAAGGAATTTTAACTCAAAGACACTCATGCTCATATACAACATTCCTAGGGCTAGCAAGGTCAATAGTCATTGGATATCAATTGGTTTTCTATCTACACTTACCCAGAGCGAATATTTAGATGCTTGACCCCACTGGCTCCCCTCCATGGCCCTCACTTCTCCGGGGCAGCCAAGCATCAATTCCCATGAAAACTCCTCATGGCGAACTTTGTGTCTCTACTATGCACCAATGACTAGAAGGTTTTTGGCCACTATGCACAAGGTGTTTAGTATGGCTTCCCATTAGGATCTACCCTTCATAGTTGCGCAAGCACAATTGAGGCCTATAGCCCAATGAAGCACCAAGAACTTAGTAGTCACGCAAGTGTGATTGAGATCTCTAGGATCCTACTAAGCACCCAATGTGAGAGTGAACTCTCATATAGCCCCAACCATTAATTCTTTTGATCTTAATGGCCTATTTATTATAGTGAGTTGGGAACCCCAGGTCTGGGTGTACTCACTTGTGTCATTCCCCTCTCACCGGCTCAAAGAGCAACTTGGGAGGGCGGGCCCACTAAGGGTAAACATGCAATAAAAACGAAAAGCTTGGAGGGTCTGGATTTCTAATCGTCTAGGTAGATGAGAGCATACTCTCTTACATTTACGCTTTTGACAAACACAAAAAACAATGATTCATTTACCCCCTAATTAAGTCTAAATGCCTTAAAAAAGAAAACACAAAGTTTAGTTGAATCTCCAAGGCAACCTGCAGAAAATCAGATCTGTAGTTTTGTGTTTTTAGGTCTTGGCTAATCAGATAAAGCTGCAAAACTCATAAAAATGTAATTAGTAGACACAAGTTTGCAAAAATAGCGCACGTGCTGATCTACAGTCAACCGCGCTGAAGTGCCTACGCAGGCGCTGAAATGCCTGCGTACGCGCTAAAGTGGGTTGAAAGTAAAAAAAAAGAAATGCAAAAAAAATAATACAGAGACTAAAAGAAAATGTCGATCTATACCTGAGAAGTCGCGTTGAAGTGCTTGCGCTCACGCTAAAACAAAAAAACTCCAAAACAAGTTAGCGGTTAGAAAAATTCAAATTTTCAATTTTCAAAGATGAGCGAGATTTAATGAGAAACGGTAGCGCTAATATAGGTGCGGTCGCGAGCATACGTGCTGAATCAAGTCAGTACATACAACAATGTTTTAAAATTCAAAAATTTTAAATTAGGCGGGGACCTAGTTGAGCGCCTACGCTATTCGTAGGTTGCTCACACTGAAACGAGACTATTGAAAAGAAAAAGGCTAACTAAAGCAAAACTAACTATTTATTTTTTTTATTTTTTTGGATTTTTTTTATTTTTTAGATGTTAATAGTAAAATAAGAAGAAGAATAAGAAAGAGGGAATATTATTAGACAAAGTAGGAAATTTTTGAGAGCAGACGTGTCGTTCCCAAAGGGCTCACGCTGATGTGTAGACCTGTAGAGAAGCAGTAAAACAAATTTGAATTTCCAACGCTCGCGCTATTGCACGTGCGCATGCACTGAAAACCCTATCTCTCGTGTTGAACCTGAGTCGGTCACGCCGATTTGCAGATGCTCTCACTGTTCTGGTACCTACGATAAAAAACTCACAAAAAGCTCAAAAAACATTAAATTCTAGGGACGTGGGTCCCACCGGGCTTGCCAAAATGAAGCAAGGGAAAATATCTTGATGCAAGGTTAGATTATTAATTCAAATACAAAGACACAAAACATTCAAATAACAAAACATGAAAAACAATCTTCTATACCTTGCCAAGAGAGTTCTCTTGTTCCTCCGATTTGGACTCTTGTTGAAGCCAAGAACGCGCCCCTTCCTAGCTTGATTGGATTGGTCCAATGTGGATAATGTGATTGGCTTTCCAAGATTGTGGACAATGGATGGAAGATGGATGGATGAGGAGGGATGAATTGGCTAAGTGTGGGTGAGTGCAAATTTTGGCATAATGTGGGTATGAGGATGATTTCTTGAACTCAAACTAGCAACATAGACTTACTTGACTTGGAGATGAGAAATGATGGAATGGAGTCCCCAATTTATAGGAGGAGAGGAGGAGAAATGGATGGCTATGATTGACCCAAGATGAAGGGTCGGGATTTCTTGTGAGCCCACACATGTACCTAGGGAAGAGAAAGGAATAAAATATTCCTTGAGGGATAGGGATGAGGAATTGAAAATTCTTCAAAAAGGATGATCATGGGGATTGGAGGAATAAGGAGGAATTAAAAATTCCTTGGAGCATGGGATGCCTAGAGGAATGTGAGATTTTGAAAATCTCACATTCACCTAGGAAAAGAGCATTTAAGGAAGGTGGTTGGATAGAAGGGACAAGGAGTTGACTTTGTGGCTAATCATGATGATTAGCCACTAGCAACTCATTAGGAGAGGGATTAGAAGAATGATTAGGTGGGATCGGGGTAGATTAGATTTCTAGGAGGATTTGACTAGGAGAGAGAATGAGTGGAGGGAATTAAAAATTGGAAGAATAATGATAAGTGAGATTAGGGAGCTTCTAGAAGAATTCATTAGGTTAATGATGGATTAGGAAAAAGGTGATTTGTAGGAATCACCTAGATTAATTAATTAATTAAAATTAATTAATTAAAAGGAGGAATTTGGGGAGACTTGATATTAGGGATTTTTAGAAGAATAAAGGTGGATTGATTTATTAAATAAATCAATCAACAAACTATAGTCACAACATTAATTATATTTAATTAATATTGAGAAGGAATAGGAAATGAAAAAAATAAAAAATAAATTATGTGAAGAACTTAAAATAATAATTAAAATAATTATTTTTAAGTGTCTACATTAATCACCAAGGCTTTAGCAAACAGACTTAAAATATTGTTGCCAAAGGTCATCTCTATGAAACAAAATGGCTTCACCCCTGGACGGGAAATTGTTGATAGCATTATACTCACAGCCGAATCCTTACATTCAATTATCACCGAACAAAAGAAGGCGATGGTGGTAAAGCTCGACATATCCAAGGTGTACGATAAAGTGTGTTGGGAATTCCTTCTCATGGTATTGGAGAAATTCGGATTTGAAAAGGATTGGATCAACCTGATCAAGTTATGCATAAGTTCTACATATTTATCAATGGTTGTAAATGGTTCTCTCTTTATTTTTTTTGGTACTAAGAATGGATTGAGATAGGGGGATCCCATTTCCCCCTCTCTATCAGTTCTTATGGCAGAAGCATTGAGCAGGTACATTCACAAAATGAGGGATTTAAAAATCTGGAAAGGGCTAGTGATTCACGAAGAATTAGATCCGGTAACCCACTCCCAATTTATTGACGACACCAAACTTTTTGGTGAAGTGACACTGCTAGAGGACGATGTCATGGATAACACCTTGAACATGTCTGTGGATGCTGTCAGGCAAATGATAAACGCAGGGAAAACAAATATTTTCTTCTTTAACACGAAAAAAATTATGCAGAAGAAGATTTCTCAAAAACTTGGGTGGAAAATTGGCACACTTCACTCCAAATATCTTGGGGTCCCCATGTTCACAGGAGCCTCCAGACTAGAACTATGGGAGGAACTTATTAAAAAATGCAAACAGAAAACAGATTTATGGAAAAACAAGTGGCTTACACTCCCGGGTAGAATTCAATTAATCAAATGTGTCCTCTCTGCTATGTCGATATATGCAATGTCGTTCTTCAAATTGTTTGCCAAAGCAATCTCTGCTTTGGAAAGCTTCCTCAAAAAATTCCTATGGGATGGGGCCAAAGAAATAAAAAAGATCCCACTACTGAATTGGGACATAACGTGCAAGTCGAAGGAAAATGGGGGGGTTGGCCTAAGGAAAATAGAATTACAGAACATTTCTCTTAGTGCTAAATTAGTATGAAACATGTATAGGAACCCGAGCAAATTATGGTGTCATATCATGGAGAAGAAATATCTGGACAATAAGGACCATTCAAGAATACTAATGATAAACACCAATAGGAATGGCTCTGTTGTCTGGAAATTGATGAAAGATTGCAGACACGTGATTACCAACCATCTAACTTGGAAGATTGGAAATTGGAAGAAGGCAAGGTTTTGGTATGATTCATGGAATGGGTACAAAGAGATCATAAGAGGCTTCAAAGATCATGATTGGATTGAAAATTTGGAGAGTATTTTAGGAGAACATGTGGCTGACTATCTTGAAGAGAAGCCCTTGGGTAGCGGTATCTATGAATGGAAGGAAATCAAAGCAAGATGCATGAATGCAGATAATCAGAGAAGATTAGTCAAAATTTTGAGGCAAAGGAGAATCACCTTGAATAAGGAGGAGGATGAAATAATATGGTGCTTTGCTCGATCTGGGGACTACAAGGTAAAGTTGGGATACCAACTACAGAGATGGAACAAGGAAATGGTGAATGAACCACAATGTTATGTTGGGACAAAATGGTTGCTCCCAAAGATAAAGCATTCTTGTGGACTGCCATCCATGGCAGAATACTGACTAGAGAAAGATTAAAAACATACATAATTCAAGGGCCAAGCATAGGTGTCTTGTGCAAGAGATTTGAGGAAACCACCTACCACCTACTTTATGGATGCCCCTTTTCTAGGGATTGTTGAAACTTGGTACATTCTAATTTGGATTGGAGCTCTGCTAGCGACAAAGATTTTTTGAAGCTCATAAGAAGATGGTAATCAATAAAGCAAAAATCACTTTGGGGATCACTGTGGACTATCACTCCATCTACAGTTGTCTGGAAAATATGGAAGGAGCTAAATTAGAAGAATATTTGAAGGGAAAGAAATCAATATGGGAAGAGTAATTGAAAAGATTAAATCAGACATTTTAGAATTGGCCAACACTAAGGCATACAATAGGAGAATCGAATATATTTCTTGCTAGGAAAAAGATATCCAAGCTAAATGGGGTTCATTAATTCCCCCCAACATATTAATTAACTCAAAACAAAATAAAAGGAAAAATGCCAGATGGATAGTGTATATGGTGAAAATGGATAACAATAATAACAATATTGAAAGGCTAAATGAATTCAACCACAAAACCCTAGCCTAACAATCAACAAAGATCCACCATAACATATGAAGATTACCTAAGACAATGCAAATCACATGAAATCACAAAGATTATACCATCACATGTCCAATAGGGTTTTGATCTCCATTCTTCCTATCTCCATTGATCTTGCTTGATATATTTGCTCTCAGATTTTATGTGCACAAGAGCTCAACAAAGAACGGAATGTGGTTGCAAGTAGGATCATAGTGTAGTCAATTGATCAAGTAGTTAGCTCCTTAGGTCATTAGGATGATTGATTAGAATAATTGATTAGAATGATTGATTAGGGTTTGATAATGAAGGAAGCATCTCCTTATATAGAAGACACTATATGAAATGGAGGGATAAGATTGAGAGGTGTAAAAGGAGGTTGGCTATGATTAGAGGGTAGGTAAAAGAAATAATAAAATAATGAGAGGGGTAGGTAGTGTATGAATTAAGAGATGAATGACATGTGTCATGGGTAGAAAAGGCTAATGAATTAATTAAATAAATGAAGATTTATTTAATTAATAGAAGAAGTAGGATAATTAAATAAATAAGAATATTTATTTAATTTAGGAAAATGATAATTTAAATAAATAAATGTATTTATTTAAATGAGAAATAAGGCTAGAAGAGGATAAATGAATTAATTAAATAAATAAGGATTTATTTAATTAATAGAAGAATTAAGCTTAATTAGATTGGACAATTTTAGGTGTCTACATTTTGCCTCTCTTTGAGACAATGCAGCTTGTCGCGTTGTTTCAAAGAAGATAAGATGAACTGATACAGAGTTGCCCCAGAATGGGAATGATATGCCCCCTCGAGAGATTGGATGAAAATGTCTGAAAAGATTGCAGACAATCTCTCGATAAGAAAGAGAGGCTGGAATGGACTAACCGGATAAAGTGACAAAGTCACGGGATAAAGAAGACTGACTCGAGAGACGAGGGCTAGGGGTAGTCTATAAGATAGACCACGGGGGAAAATACATCCTCATTGTCATCCACGCATCCACAAGAGCATATTGCAGAGCGAAAATAGAGCAGGAGCAGTCAGCAGCGATGGCTTTCACTCACAGATTCGACCGCGTTCGCCAATTTCAGAGGCCAGCAGAGGCAGGAGAGCCGGTAAGTACCACCAAACCTCCTCGTACTTTGACGCATTTAATTTTGTCATTAATGCATGTCGAATAGGGTAATAAATGCGCTTAGTCTAGGGTCCAAAAAGTGTCAAAAAACATCTAGGCGCGTCTGCGTTGGTGCTAGGCGCGTCTGGGTCAAGAAGGCGCGTTTGTGTTTGTGCCAGGCGCGTCTATGTCTGGACCCGCGTCTGTGTCAAATGCGGCCGCATCTGTGCTGTTCAGGCGCGTTTGTGCCAAGAAGGCACGTCTATGTCAACTAGGTGCGTCTATGCAGAGCATAGGCACATTTGTGTCAGGCAGGCGCGTCTATGTTGTTCAGGCGCGTCTATGCAGTCTTTGAGCGCGTTTATGTCATGTAAGCGCGTTTGCGTTTGAAAAGTATGAATTTGCATCTTCTAGGTCAAATCGGCAGTTCTGTGATGAACATATGTTGTCGATTGGATAAGCTGCTGAGAGGATACACTCAAGCAGGTCCTCTAGGAAGACTAGGATAGATCAAGGCACTTTGTGATGAACAGTGAGTACCAAGATAGAGTACTTTGTGATGAACAGAGAGTACTGAAATATGAGCAGCACTTTGTGATGAACAGGGAGTGCAAATGTGAGTAACACTTTGTGATGAACAGGGAGTGTCACACACGTAGTACTTTGTGATGAACAGTGAGTACCACTAGGATAAATAGCAACACTTTGTGATGAATAATGAGTGTCACTAGGGTAGATAGCCATATGCACTTAGATAGCAAGTAGCATTTTGTGATAAACAGTGAATGCCACTATAACTGACATGATTGAGTTGTTTGACTGCAGGAGTATTTGTCGATGCTAGAGTCACGGGAGAGATTCCCGTCGACGCAGAGGTTGTGACCTGAGTTGACAGCCGAGGACAGAGCTGCTATCGATGAGATGGGTTTGAGACATGTACTGTATGTGCCTGAGTTTTGGGCAAACATGGGTTTGCTAACTGCGCTAGCTGAGAGATGGCACTCTGAGACTTGCACATTCCATTTGCCTATGGGTGAGATGACAGTCAGCCTGGAGGATGTATACAGGATTCTGCGGGTGTCGATCGAGATGGAGACAAGGAGGCATTGAGATGGGTATTTCAGGACCCTGGATTAGAGATGAGAGTAGGACGTGGCATGGGACACCATGACAGCCACAGGGTTAGCATTTCCGGCAGTGATCAGAGGAGCTATCAGTGGGTTCCTATGTCTGGATAGGGTGACACGGGGGTTGGCTGTGGGCTGGGGGGGGCACTGGAGACGCTGATGACGTAGCATACCAGATATGCCTGGGGATCATGTGTGCTGGCACACTTGTATTACGAGCTGCATCAGTTTGTTTATCATGGATCAGTGGGATTGAGCTGCGGAGTGACATTCCTGCAGGTATGGGCCTACGAGCATCTATCGGTTACCCGACCGATACACTTCAGGGGCAGATGTCATGGACGCAACTTTGTGCATTTGTACGATATGATCACATCACAGCCGCAGATTGGCAGGCTAGAGTACTGGCGGCGAGTGATTGATGACATTGATGAGGTCATATGGAGACCATATCTGGGCTACGAGTAGTGGGAGGATGAAACAGTTGAGCTACCGTACACCTTTCATAGCAGGTACCTGATTGAGCGGATGCCCTATGTGCTAGAGAGGCAGCTAGTAGACAGGATTGGCCGACAATTTGGTCGGATTCAGAGGATGCCCCAGGGATCAGGCATGTATGCCCGCACAGTCAGAGATCAGGCACAGTTTGGGTCGCTACTGTCATATGATCAGGCAGTGACTCAGCTGGTGGAGATGATACCTCTACCTTGGGACATGTGGCCTGAGATCGAGGACGCTGGATGGATGCTGAGTATACAACATATTGGGCAGAGCATCCATTCCCCCGATTGACAGATCCAGGAGAGGCACTGGAGGGAGATGTTGGTGACGAGGATGATGGTGGAGGTGAGGGGGGTCGAGGCTGACGGAGGAGGAGAGGAGTAGTTGGAGAGAGGCGAGTTGCACCTCAGAGGGAGGGTGGAGAGGAGAGGCAGGCTCGGGTGGTGAGGGGTCGCGGTGGATTGCCTTTACAGGTGCCAGCAGCACAAGATCCTAGGCAGGTGTAGATACAGGGACAGGGACAGAGACAGGTACCAGTATAGGCACAGGGGCAGGTATAGGGGCAGGCACCCGTAGAGGAGGAGCCACAGGCAGGGGCAGAGGCAGAGGGGGTTGACCCAGTGGAGGTTGAGCTGCTGGATCTGAGGGAGATCTGCCAGGGCCAGGTAGATGAGATTCAGGATCTGGAGAGGGAGAGGGATCGGCTCAAGACCAGGCTCAGAGATACTGAGCGAGAGCGGGATCAGGCTATCCAGCGCTACATAGAGGCTGAGACAACACTGAGGGCTGGGAGGCAGGCAACAGAGGACACAGGGGCCGGATATGCTTATGTCCTGCGGGCAGGAGAGGAGATAGCCTACTGGAGGGACCTCTACTATGGTGTAGTGCCAGCAGATCAGCGGGCGAGGAGCTTCCATGGACCATCGCGTACAACGACAGCTACGGGAGGGAGCCGAAGGAGACAGGCATCGAGTGGTGGGGTCATAGGTCCTCCACCACCACCAGATAGAGGAGACATGAGGGATGATCCTGGGGCAGGTCCTTCAGGGGCTTAGATTCCACCGAGGCCAGGCAGCTCCAAGGGAGGGAGTTCATCATAGCCTTAGAGGGCTCCCTATGTATCAGTTTTGTACCATTTTTGTATTGTAGACACCTGCGGGTGATTGTAGCCATATGATTTTGACATCATTGTATCATGACACTTTATATATATATATGAGATGATGCATCTTTGCGGCAGCTATATGCATGTGTACCTATGTGATGAGATGTTCTTATGTGATGCTTATGATATGGATGCAAATATGTATATGATGCAATGCAATATATTTTTCTTTTATGTTTTATATGTGTATGCATGATGCAAATGTGAATGTATGTAGTGCAGATGAATATGATAATGCAAATGATTATTGTGCTAACAGGTGTTGTGTGCAGGATGTGATGCAGTTGTGATATCTATATGTATGTATGAAATGCTTATATGTGGTAATGCAGGTGAAATTACATGAAATGCAAATGTTTTTGGTGTGTCATTATACTCAGTCATGTGATAGCAGGCTACGCGGACTCGAGAAGGATGATGGAAGTCAATCAAGAAAAGGGGATGGAAGACAGAAGATATGAAAGTGAAAGAGCTTCTTGTGCATTATCATCATTGAGCTTTATAATGGCAAAATAGGTTATGACAATCGAGGCATATGTTCGACCCAGAAAGTCATTGTACCTGTTTGCATGGAGATAAGACAGTCACAAGCAAGGAATGCCCCAGTTCACACTAGACTCACAGTGTCCTCATATCCTTGGACAAGTCATAGCATTACTAAGAGACAATCCACATACAACAAATACAAATAGGTGACGATACCCCATCCTCGCCTTTCTAGTCAAAGACATCCTGGAGATAGAATCTCTAGTCAAAGACATCCCGGAAAAGCTAAAAGACATGTCACCAAAAAAAAATGAAATCAAAAGAAAACCAAGACTCGACACCAACATCCACTGTAGTCCTCAAGTTTTAGTGTCTCTTGTCACTTGTATAAGTCTTATTTGATTGTGGTCACAATGTTTACTTTCATAGAAAGGATAGATAGCACTGAACCATAATGTTGTCTGAGTCTGTTGAAAGATTTGATTTGTTGAAGCCCATTGTTGCTGCTGTGTCTCATCTAAAACTGACTGAATCCATGAAACTGATACTTTATTGCGGAGAAGATGAAACTTTTATTGCGGATCTATGATGCAAATGTTGCTTTATTGCGGATTGTGCGCGGATAGACTGAAGAAAGCTGGAAGAAACTGTACTCCTCGAAACATGTGATGTTCTCAGTTTCACACCCATCACTAGATGTAGGATTTGCCTTAGCCACAGATAGGATCTGATTTATTATGGATGGAAAGGGATGAAAAGGAATGTTTATTATGAATGGCTAACCAATCTTGGGTAGATCAATAACAAGCCATGATAGGAATGGGTAAGTTTATTATGAACGAATAGGTTGTGAGTGTGTGCAAAGTGAAAGGATGAAAGAGAATCCTGAGGGAGGGAGGAGCAATGTCTCTACGCATGGCGCTGGTGACCCAGTTTTCACCATGGTACTTGTCCAGGGTGCCACCGAAGTGGTTTTCACCGTTGGACGAAATTATTTCTCTTTACTTTTTTCAATTTTTCAATGTTTTTTGCGTCACAAGGCGCCTGTTTGCCAGGTTTTCACCAAGTAACGATTTTTTTTGTTTTATAATTTTATTTTTTTTGTATTTTTGAATTAGGATACTCTTAAGAGCTATGTGTAGAACCTGCGAAGGTGCATGCTGTTGATAGGATCCTCCAAAGGTTCACCTTCTGTAGTTGAGAGATGATATGCACCAGATCCATATGCTGCTATAATGATGTAAGGACCAAGCCAATTTGGTTCAAACTTGCCCTTCTTCTCTCTGTCTTGTTGATTTTTAGGATTTTCTCTGAAAACTGAGGCACCTACCTCAAATGTGCGAGGCTTGACCTTGTGATTGTAGCTGCATTGTTCCTTGACTGAATGATGTGTACCTTGAGTGTCTGTCTTCCTTGATGAAGGAACTGCGATAGAATTACTAGTGTGTGGACTACACAGGCCCGTATGCGTGTCACCTAAAGAAGTTTGGGCATCACTGATAGCAAAGTCCTTCGAGGAAGCTCCATTAAAGGTCCATGATGTATCACCAGAAGGGAATGGATGTGTGGAACAAGTGGATGAGTTATGAAGACTTATGATTGTGAAAAGAAGTGAAAGTAGGATAGCATGATGGAGATTTAGGATCAACAAGTATGCTTTTTTACTTAAAATTGTAGAACTTTTGCCCCCAGTTATTTTGACATTAGGGGAGATCAACTCTTGCTCTTTTTGCTTCGTAGGATTTTTATCCTTGACTTTGATTTTTGCAGAGTCCAATAGCTTTTGATTTTGATTTGGATTGAAGGACTTTTCTTTAGTTTTGACTTTTAGATTTTTCTTTTGAAAGCTTGATTTTTGATCCCCAATGAGTAAGGGCTTTTGTAATTCTTGTTGATCCAAGTCTGGAAGTGGAGTGGAAATGGAATGAGTGGATGAAATGGTAAAGCTATGTGAGTTCTCAAGAGGGCTGGCGATATGCTCAATAGATTCTTTGTTGGAACCACTCTTAGGACTATTGATATCAAGAGTTGCTTGCACTGCTAGAGGAGATTTGCATTCGGACTTAGTAGCCACAACACTAGGTGGTTCACACCCAATTCCTTGGCATTGCAAATTGTTTGTAGATTGTTCCTGTCGACTGAATATCTTAGGAGATAGTTGGAGTTGGTCAACATGGAAGATATACTCACCACATCCCATGTCTTTAAACTTGAACTTTTCTTTTAGCTCTGCTTGTTTGGATGTAGAATCTTTTAAGGATTCAGGATCCACACATGTCGATGAAAGAACAGCTTCACGATTGACTGAAATCGTTATTTCTGACCGAGGTTGCAGATTGTTGCAATATATGAATGGATTTGGATCTGCTTTGACGGTCACTTCAACTCCATTGTGTGGAAACTTGATACATCGATGATATGTAGAAGGGACTACCCTCATCTCATGAATCCATGGACATCCCAAGAGTATGTTGTATGTGAGATCTAGATCTAGGACTTGACAAACCACATCCTTTGTAACTGGCCCAACTCTGAGAGGTAAGGTGACTGTTCCTTTGGATGAACGCTCTTCATCATCATATGCTTTGATAGTAATTTTGTTTGTAGAATTCACAGCTTTATCATAATATCCCAGTTGTGTAATAGTGCTTAATGTGCAAATGTTTAGACCTGCTCCTCCATCTATTAGGACTCTTTTTATTCGATGTTTGTGTATGAAGGCTTCAATGTGTAATGGCGCATTATGCGGCTGACTTACATAGGCGTCATCAGCTTCTGTGAAAGTAAGGGAGTGTGGAATGGAAAGGTATCCCACCATGGCTTGAAACTGGTCCACGTTTAGATCAGTAGGAACAACAGTATCTCTCAAGATTTTGTCAAGAATGGCTTTATGTGCGGGAGATATGTGTAATAGCTCAAGAGTGGAGATGAGCGCGGGTGTCTTCCCTAACTGTTCTACAAGGTCATATTCAGGTTTGGTTGATGAAGAAGCGGTGTTTTTAGTTGGAGCACCTTGCAAAGTTATTTTACCTCGGTGGGTTGTAACATGACATTCAAAGGTAGGTTTAGAAGAAGATCCAACACCTTTTAGGACAATCTTGGGTCTCTGGGTAGAATTCTCAGAGATGTGATTGATAGTTGAATCATAGTTGTAGGATGCTATGGTATAGTTGGTTTGATCCTTTGTGGCTTTAGCTTTTCCCTTGTCATGTTTTGGGAATGGTTCCTTAAACATCTCATGTTCTTGATTGGATGAATGTCCCTCAATCTCAATATCACCTCTATCAATGAGATCTTGTATGATGTTCTTCAGTCGATGACAATTTCCTGTCTTATGACCCTTGCTCTTATGAAATTCACAATACTCATCATCGTTCCACCAATTTGGTTTGACCTTTGGTTCATATGGAGGAAAATCTGGAACTGTGATTACCTTGTTTTCCACTAGCTTCTTGAAGACTGACTCAAGTGGTTCTCCCAATGGGGTGTACTTCCTTCATGATCTGGAAGTTGTTTGAGTATTCACTTGATTGTTTGTAGAACTTGATCCAGAAAAAATGAATTTGGGTCGCACTATGTTGGCATCAACAACACCATCATTGACTATGTTCTTGTTTTTATTCCAAAATCTTGGCTTGTCTTTGCCTTTAAAGTCATCTTTGTTTTCCTTGAATATTTTAATGACTCCTTGTTCAATTAGGACCTTTTCTGTCGCTAAGCCTTTTTCTATGATGTCCTTGAAGGTAGACAAAAAATCTTTCCTTAGATCATAGCCAATCTCTTTGTTAACATTTTGGGTGAACATTTCTACCATTTGTTTTTGTGGAATTTCACAAGAGCATCTGCTGGCTAGATTTCTCCATCTTTGTAAAAATGATGCAAAAGATTCTCCCTCTTTTTGCTTAGTATTGCACAAAGTAGTGACTGATATGTCTGTCTCTATCTTGTAGGAGAAATGTTGAATAAATGCCTCTGCTAAGTCACCCCATGACTTAATTCCAGGTGGAAGTTGGGAGAACCATTCCATAGCTTGATCACCTAAGCTTTGTGGGAATAATCTCATCAAATATGTCTCTTCTGCTACTACCTCAATGCAAGCTGTGAAAAATTGTCTTATGTGTGCCTTAGGATCCCCTTTTCCTCTATACTTATCAAATTTAGGCATCACAAAGTGTGTAGGAAATGGAGGCATTGGAATGCTCTTGTCAAATGGATAAGGACATATGTCTCTCATTGTGTATGTTGGCTTCGGTGTATTTATGTCCTCCTTTTTCTTTTGTAAGTCCCTGATTTGTTGCTCCAAATTGTTCTTAGGTGGAGATCGACTTCTTGGACCATATCCTATGTTCGAGGTACCCATTGGAGGAGGTGCATGTTGCATATATGGATGATATTGATCATACACATGTTCATATGGAGGAGGTCTATAATGATGCTGCGTATATGGACCATTTGGTATAGATTCATGTTGAGGAACACCATATCTATTTTGTGCATGTATACCATATTCTACAGGCATGTCATGTTCCATTGTGTTGCCCCCAAATTTGACATGAGGTTTCCTTGTGTCCAAATTTTGAGCATGCCTTTGAACATCCAATTGCTTTGGTGGTTTATCCTTAGCATTGATATGTGATTGAGCATATTTTTCTCCATAAGACTTTCATAATGGTCTGCGAAGGTGAGTATCATATGTTTGACCATGTGTATGTGGGACCTCTGGTTTTTGAAGCAAAGCTGATGGTGATTCAGGTACCATGTGTGGTCCTCTATTTCCTCCACTATTAGGTCTCCTTTGATCCATATTGGGGTGAGGTTGTTGCAAAGGTCGATTTTCCATTATTTGAGACATGTCAAAATCATGAGGTATCTTGGCTCCACTTTGTGCCATCATTTGTAAGAAGTATTGTCTATCCCTCCTCATTATTTCCTCAACCAATCGATTGAAATGGGGATTCATGATGGATTCTTCCACATTTGCTGAATGTACTGAAAAGTTGTCCATATTGTCATTGTGTGTAGCATTTTTTGTTTATAGTGTCCATGTTCTCAACATTTGGAATGTTTCTATAGACATCCATGTCAGGTAATGTAGTATGATCAGAATTGAAAAAGATATCATTGTCATACTCATAAGAACTCATGTTTGCGGACTCTTGAGCCTCTTTAGTTTCTCTCCTAGATTTTTGAAGACGGGTTTCAACCATGAACTAGGTATTGACCAAGATGTGAGAGACTAGATAAAATACGGAAAGAGTATGGAAGACCAAGGGTTGGATGGAATGTAAATGAATCTGAAGTGTACTTGCAATGCCCAAAGTGTAAGACCAAGTATGTATGTAGTAGAGTAGGTGTGACTTCCAAAGAGAGGATAGTTTCTCTTGATGAGGTAAGTTGACCTTGACTCTAAGTAAAACCAAATGAGACCCAAAGGTAAGAAACCTTGATGAGGGACCACTTAGCAAAGTGTTGTTGTATGTAGTGTGTTGACAAAGTATGATGAGGACAAGCAAGTGACCTTTTGACTCAAGTTTAGACAAATGTGAATGTAATGTAAGATGTGAAGCAATGATAGACTTTGTGAGACCCAAGGACAGGTTGACTGCTAAATGAAACCTGGAGAAATGACCTAAGAAGCTCAAGAAATCCGAAACTGACTGTGTTGTTTGCTGGACTGTAACAGTTTTTCAATTCTAGACACAGACGCGCCTGTATACTTCACAGACACGGTTTCCTGACACAGGCACTGCTCTGATTAACACAGACGCGCTTCTGAGATTTTCTTGTTTATGTTTGCTAGACTGTAACAGTTTTTTAATTCTGGACACAGACGCGCCTGTATACTTCACAGACGTGGTTTCCCGACACAGACGCAATTCTGTTTAACACAGACGTGCTTCTGAGATTTTGTTTTTGCTTGCCAAATGCAATGTTGACTGTTGGAACACAGATGCGATTCTGTCCTTCACAGATGCGGCTAGACAACACAGACACTATTATGCCCGACACAGACGCGTTTTTGCAAATTTTGTGCAATTTTTCCAATCTGTGAAGTTGTTGATTGTGACCAAATCTGAATGTTTGACTGTTTTTCGTGACAAGAGGACACAATGTTGATGAGGACTCAATGTTTGCAAGTGTTTAGACTCAGAATGACTCCAAGAAAAGTGTGTTGTTTGATGTAAAAAAAAATGTTTTGCATACACTTGAAAACACAAAAGACACAATGTTTTGCTGTTTGGTTTTGAATGTTTAAAATAAGTCAAGCACAATTCTTATGGCTGGCCAAGACAATAGTTGTTGATCCCACATGGGGTTTTACCCCCGAGGCTACGCTATTCAGAGCGGATACTTAGATGCTTGACCTCACTGGCTCCACCGTCGGCACTCACTTCTCGGGTCAGCCAAGCATCAGTCCCCATGAAAACTCCCCATGGCGAACTTTGTATCTCTACTAAGAACCGTATGTGTGTGGGCTGCTACCAGAGGTCCGACCTCCTACCCCAACAACTAGAAGGATTTGGGCCTCTAAAACAAAAAGGTGCTAGTAAGGGCATCCGCTCATGTGGCCATACATGTGGCACTTTCAGCTCTATAAATACAGAAGGCTCCCAGCCGGTAGGGGTTACGCCCTACAATTGATCAAATAAATTTGATCAAACGGGTTTATGGGGAGACATAGTGTCGGTATGAACTAATCACCACACGTTATTCATAGTTTTCACCATGAATACATTTGATTATAGTGGTTAAGATGAGGTGGGTTTTCCTCGCTACCACTTGGGTTGTTCTCTTCTCACTAGTAGTCCTAATGACCACACGGGAAGACAGGCCCTCTAAAGATTAAACAAAAAGAGCCTATTGCTCAAGACACAAAAGACAATGATTCAATTTTAGTGCACCAATGGAAGTGTTTGCTAGTCTATGAAAACAGGGCACACAATAAAAATCCAAAAACCCTCGCCAAGGATCTGCAACAAAGAGTTGTTAGTAGTTTGGATTTGTTTGAAATAATCACCCCTTCCTGCATGCCCACAAGTTAGGTAAATTTTAAAACCCAAAAGACTTTGTGAAAATAGGGGCCTTCAACCAAACGATTTTGCTTCCAAGACAAGCTGCACCAATTTTGTTAGCTAGATCTGAAAATGTTAGTCCGAAAATAAACCAGATCTGAAACCCTAAATGCAAAATCCGAAAACTGAATCAATGAAAAATGCGAAATTTCAAAACTGGTGAACACAGACGCAGTTACCCTCTACACAGATGCACCTCTGTGACACAGACGCGGTTCTGTGAATCACAGACGCTGATAAAAACCACAGACGCGCTTCCCAGACTCAAACGCGGATTAAAATGACACAGACGCGTTTCAGTAACACAGACGCGCCTTTCGGAAACCTGCAAAATAAAATTTTGTTGAAAAGACGGACATGATTCCAGATGTCGCAGACGCACCAGAAAATCAAAAACGCGATCCGAAAGTATGCAGACGCGAAAATGTCGAAAATGTTGTCAGAAATGCCAGATCTGCAACTTCAAACACAAAATCTGCAACCAAAGGTTAAATGCAAAAGGGACAAGAGTCGCATCGGGCGTGCCAAAATGTATATGGTGAAAATGGATAACAATAATAACAATATTGAAAGGCTAAATGAATTCAACCACAAAACCCTAGCCTAACAATCAACAAAGATCCACCATAACATATGAAGATTATCTAAGACAGTGCAAATCATATGAAATCACAAAGATTATACCATCACATGTCCAATAGGGTTTTGATCTCCATTCTTCCTATCTCCATTGATCTTGCTTGATATATTTGCTCTCAGATTTTATGTGCACAAGAGCTCAACAAAGAACGGAATGTGGTTGCAAGTAGGATCATAGTGTAGTCAATTGATCAAGTAGTTAGCTCCTTAGGTCATTAGGATGATTGATTAGAATAATTGATTAGAATGATTGATTAGGGTTTGATAATGAAGGAAGCATCTCCTTATATAGAAGACACTATATGAAATGGAGGGATAAGATTGAGAGGTGTAAAAGGAGGTCAGCTATGATTAGAGGGTAGGTAAAAGAAATAATAAAATAATGAGAGGGGTAGGTAGTGTATGAATTAAGAGATGAATGACATGTGTCATGGGTAGAAAAGGCTAATGAATTAATTAAATAAATGAAGATTTATTTAATTAATAGAAGAAGTAGGATAATTAAATAAATAAGAATATTTATTTAATTTAGGAAAATGATAATTTAAATAAATAAATGTATTTATTTAAATGAGAAATAAGGCTAGAAGAGGATAAATGAATTAATTAAATAAATAAGGATTTATTTAATTAATAGAAGAATTAAGCTTAGATAATTAAATAAATAAAATATTTATTTAATTAGACTGGACAATTTTAGGTGTCTACAGATAGTGCCAGAATCAAGACATTTGAAGATGAATTTTTATGGCACGGCTAAAGGGAACCCAGGAGATGCAGGGTATGGTTGCATGTTTAGAGATCACATAGGTAATATGTTTGCTGGCATATATAGATGCTTAGGTATAGTAGGTAATAATGAGTCTGAATTCACGACTCGAGAGAGAGGCTTGAGATTCTTCATACGGCATGGGATCTTCCCAATAGACATTGAAGGAGACTCACAAATAATAATTAATGCGATAAAAAAAGAGGACATCCCAAATTGGAAATTAAGGAAGAGACTAGATTCCATTTTATAACTAATTAAGCAAATCCTGGAATACAAAATTGGGCATATCTATAGAGAAGTAAATCGGGGTGCTGATTATTTGACAAACAGAGGGGTGGAATTAAAATGAGGCAATGAGGTTACCATATACAAGGTTGATTGGAAGGATTTGGTCAAAATAATGAGTGATGCAGAAGTCATGAGCCTAAATTGCAGGACAGGTGTAGGATAAAACAGGATTGGAATACCATGTGAAGGGCGCTAGATTCACGAGGCAATACAAAAAATTGCAGGCCAAGTACCCCAAATCGCAGCATACCATTTTCAAAAATAGAAAAAGTGGCACGATTAAACTTATTACCACAAATTAGAAGATTGAATAAAGAGTGCTGAGATTGGGAAAGATAAAGGAAATCCCAAAAGATCTCCACCAAAAAGAATAGGACCACTTATTGGTAGGAATAGGCAAATTTATCACTTCCTTTTTAGAAAACCTTTCATGAAATCGATGTTCTTTTGTATAAATGAGTTCAAATAGTAGGAGGAGACATGCAATCTAGAGGCTCTTTGAAGGATCCAAAATGGTGCATCATTTTGGGCTAAGTTGCTTGGGCAGGGATGAAACCTTCCAAGTGCAATATAGATGTCTATTTAACACAGATGAAAGAGGATGGGATGTTGTGTGAATATTGGTAAACACAATTTTAGGGGTTGGACAACACTGGTGTGATGGCTTCATATATGAGGTCATAATATGCCCTATGGTGGATATTCTGGACACTAAGGAAGTTTGCATTCAGAGGATTGATGGTTTTGTTTGATCGGTTGATGGGCAGGCTATAGTGAACATAGTTTTGGAGCTAGAAACTAACAAGTGAGTGAGTGTTCTTGGCATCTATTTTAATCACTCCCACTACATTTCCTTAGACTCAGAAGAAGATGATGATTCAAAGAATGAAGCAATCACACAAGCAAAAGATGAGAAGGAGAGGAAGAAATTCATCATCAAAAATGCCTAGGAGGTATATCGGGTTAGAGTAATCAATAGAAACCTTGCCCCCTTTCATAGAATGTTGGAGTCGAGCGACAATTGGCTCTCGGTTGTTGTTGTTGTCAAAGTTACTGAGATGGGAGAACACCTTGCAGTTATTCTCCAATATCTATCTGATTGAATCATCATTTGTGTCTGTCGTGTGGCTCTGTCAATTTGAGGGTGTTGGCATCTGTCATTTTGTCGGTCATTTGTGGGTTTGGATCTAGCTTTGTGTTTGTTAAGGAACTATTTTCTGGTTTACGATGTAAGGGAGCTATCCCCCTCTGGATAGTACTTATCTATTAAAAAAATTAAAAAATAGTATAATATATGAAATGTTATATTATTATAAACATAGCACTCACATTATTAAAAAAATATTTACCGCTACAAAATGGATATATGTCACCTGTGGCATAATAAAAAGAAAAAAATAGACTCGTGAGGGTCATTTTTACCAGTTCGAGGAACGTTTTGGTGAAGAACATGACCCTAGGTATTGAATATTAGAAATGATCTAATATTAGAATTTCTATCATTTTTTTGGTTTTGCATTTTTTTGGGTATGAAATGAGAAATTGGGGTTTTTAATGTAAAATCTAGTTTTTATTTGAAATTTTCTTATTTCTTTTAATTTTTTACTTCAATTAGGTATAACCATGGATGGTGATCAAGACCCTACCTCACCAAATCCACCTGCACCACCAAACCCTCCCTAACAAAACCCTTCTTCAATTTAGGATTTTACAAATGTAAATTTAAATGAATTGAAGGATATTTCCCAAATTTTTTATAGGCAACCTTGTTTGTCTCCTTTGATAAACTCCTTAGATGACCTCATTTTGAATGTGGAAACCCTCACATCCAAACATGTTGCATTTATATTGTGGTGAGATACAATGAGGCAACAATATTCTAATGGATTATCATATGACCAAGTTAAAGACTTGAAAATTTCTAAAGTCAAATCAGTTGCAATTTTTAAGAATCCAAGAATAGGATAACTTGTTGATGTGCGAAAGCCCAAATATTCAATTAAATGATGCCAACATTAGGTTATAAAAGATATTTTTTGGGATAGTTGGTGGATGGTTTTTGATAAACCACCCAACCAGTAATCTTGATGTCCCGTTATATTTCCTTAAGAAACTATATGTTGAGTTTATCTTGGGTAAAAAGTAAACTATTTTGACATCAAAAGTTTTCAAGGTGTGGGTGGAGGAATACCGTGTGGGTAATACCTTAGGATAGACCTGGGTCAATTTGAGTGGTACAAGGTCCATATGTTATCCCTCCTTCTATTCCTCTCCCACCTCCTATACAAAATCCAAACATTGTTGTTGATGCAGCTTCACAAAGCATGATAACCACACACTCTCTGAGGTGCCATTTGATAACTCAATACCCTCAGTTTTCTTAGCTGGCCGACCTTGATAAGCTAGGTGGATTGGTTGATGGTGGTGTACCCTCATCATCTCCACATATTTGTGTGCCACATACTTTCACTATGTGCAAGCACACATGTTTGGGACCACTTGGAAATCCTACTAATCCTCCCATAGACATAGTCGGGTACAAGGTCCATCACATGTCACATGTAGGAGATGAGATGATAGGGGCAAGAACATATATTAGAGAGTCATTAGGTGCCAAAGTTGAGATGTGGTAAGAATTCAGTTGCAATTTCATAACACATTAAATTATATAATAATTAATATTTATAAGAGATATTAGTACTAACATGTATATATATGTGGGATTTAATAGTTGATGTATGAGGATGATTTGAGACAAGTCCATTAGGGCACCATATCAACCATTTCTTATGGCCTAGAGAGTTACAAATTTTATATTGTAATGCATATTTTATTTAAATTATTATTAAATAAACTATATATTAATTTATATTTATCAATCTCATTTTACTCTTGTAGGAAACTCCTAATGTGGGTGAGGAGAAATGTTTCCTAGCCTCAGACACCATGGCTATTGATTGAGGAAAGGTAATTGAACACAACTCTTGATGAATTCTTAGTTTCAAGAGCTTACATGTAATTTACATAACTTATTGTAGCATTCAATTTAGGTGTTTAATTTTTAATTATATTAAATGATTATGCATTTGCATAGTTTGATTGTCTCGCATTCTTGTTTTTATAGAGCAATCAATTAAATTTATATCAATGTTGAGTGCTCTCGACACAATTGACTTTACAATGCAAAAAGT
This sequence comes from Cryptomeria japonica, assembly GCF_030272615.1. Taxonomy (NCBI): domain Eukaryota; kingdom Viridiplantae; phylum Streptophyta; class Pinopsida; order Cupressales; family Cupressaceae; genus Cryptomeria; species Cryptomeria japonica. The sequence continues at coordinate 797,205,675 of NC_081407.1, forward strand.
ATGTGTTTATTTTTATATTCTTGATATGTTTAGATAGAAGTATATCTAGATATATGTTTAGTTTTTCATTGTTAGTTAAATTATATCCTAATTTGTATCAATTTCATTTTGTTCATGTTATAGTCTTTTAGATGAGTTGACATTGTTATAGAGCATCTACTAATAGTATATTCAAGGACTCTTGCTTACCATAGGATATCATTATTTGTGGATCGTCTTTTGGGAAAAAGACTAATAGATGAGGTAACCAAAATTCAATTTTATTGAAATCATAATTCAACATATATATTGATTTTAATGTTAATTTGGTCCAATTATAAATTATATAGTACATAATGAATCTAATTTATGGTTTGTATTGTTATTGTGTAGTCATCTCTAGAGACACAAAGTACTTTGAAAAGGATCTATTTTGACGATCCACCAATATTTTAGGATTTTCTAGATATGTATAGCATCACTTTGGATCTATATATCATATACAACATATTGTATTTAGATCTATATGGTATATTTTCATGACTTATCAAACAAATTACTTAGTATACCTCTAATAAAATAGATTACTTACATTCTCCATGATCACCTAACTACTAAACATGCATCTCATACTATCTTCTTCTAAGTGAGTTATTTATTATCTTTCCCCTTGTAACGTCATAAATTCTACACACTTGATTAGGGTTGCCCAATTTCACGTTTAGGTTAGCACCCGCCTTAGTGTGTTGCATTTCATTTTGCATTTTCAAGGTTCTTTTATGCATTTAATTGTTAATTTAATTAAATCTAAAGTCCTCTCTCAATAATTCACATATTATAAAATTGGGCCCTTAACCTTAAGTGTGCCCCTTTTTAATTCATTTTAATTAATCCTGATAAAGTCCTAATTTTGAGCTTCAAAGCACATTTTCACACATTTAAACACCTTGGATTGATGCACAAAGATGGATTTGACTTTATAATCATGATATTTTTCTTCCCTAGTGTAGCGTCCTAAAATTGCACCATTTGCAATTTTGACTGCATTTTGGGTCCTCGCCTTATCGGTCTCATCCCCATGCTTGATCGAGACTTGTTTATGCCTCCCCTATGCAACCAAACCTCATTGTTTTCATCTTGCACCTTGCATAGCTTTTGATTCTGGCCTAAATTAGGGCAGGACCAGGGCACCACGACCTGGTCCCCACCAAGACCAAGGCGCCACACCTTGGTCCTCTCTAATGAGGACCTATTTTGGCCCCTAGGCCCTGTCTCAAATTTGAGTGGGAAATTACTTCCCCATGTTGGCCTATGTTGAAAATTAAACAATTGATGACAACCAAGTATATAAGGAGGTCTTCCCTTCTCATTTGGCATAAGATAACATGTGATCATAAGGTGAGAGCATAACAATGTGGAGAAGACAAGGAAACAACATTCAAGCATCAAGAATTCAAGCATTCATCATCTAGCATTCCTCAAGGCTGCATATTCTTCATCTATCCATTGGAGCAACATTACATCATTCATTTTCAAGAATGTGTGTGTGTTAGGGTTTTTTCATGTTCATGCCATTTCATACAACATATGTGATTACATCTAAGAAGCAAAGCATCATCATCTGTTGCAGATCTGAAGGTATACCTTTCCATCATTTATTTCAGGCATTTGCAATATTTCTTTCAAGGTTGATTCCAAACCAGGGTTTGACTTAGGAAAACCCCTATTCCCAACCCCTTTCTTCTTCTTTCTATGAGCAAGAAGCAGGTGCACAGTTGTACTTCTGGAACTAAGTTTTATTTGCAAAGACAGAAAAACCCTTTTCGACGCGTAGAAAGTTTGGAGGACCAAATTGGGGGTGACCTGGTCTGGACACATGGTCCCTGCAACTTTTGGCATATTTTGTAGAGTAGCTCTAAATCATCCCAAACTTCTCAGATTTAGGTGCACGACAAAATCCCAAATCTATAGCTCATTGTTTCTACCTACTTAGTCAACTTACAAAAGAGGGTCAAACACATCCCAAACATCAATCAATCTACTTAGTATTCATTCCTTGCATCATTTAGGTTTGGATCTAGTATATTCATCCCCCTCTTTTGAATGCAAAGTCTCCCCTGAGTGAAAATCGGCTTAGTGATTTCCCCTTTCTATGTGGTGAATTTGCTAAGCCTTGAATTTTTCAGTTTACATTTTGGTGAATTCGACTCCTTACACCATTAATTCTAATTTTTGTTTTCAGATCTTAGTGCATGCAATTTAAAATTTATATTTTCATTTACAAGTTTGATTTCCTTGCAAATTTTAGAGGTTAATTTCACTAACACCCTAATTTTTAAATTCAAAATTGAGTGTGTGATTGGCATAATTTGGATTAATTATTTCAGATCTGAACATTGAATTTGCAAATTCAAATTTTCATCTACAAGTCAAATTTCACAATTAATTTTTAAAATTAAGTGGTTAATTTCAAAAACCCTAATTTTTAAATTTTTAAAATTGAGCTTTTGGGTTGTTTAAATTTTGAAATTCCCTCTTCAAATTTGGTTGCTAAATTCAAATTCAAATTTGCAACTTGGATCAAATTTCAATTTCAAATTTAAATTTAAAAAAAAAAAAGAGATTCATTAACAAAGCCCTAATTTTGAAATTAATTTTTTATTGGATAAATTCAAATCTTCTAGTGGGTAATTTAAGATTTAAATTAAGAGTTTATTTTCAAAGCCCTAATTATAAATTTAAATTTCCTAAGAGGTTGCATAAATTTTCAAAAATTGAATAATCACTTTTCTAAAAATTTTGAATTATTGAAATTCCAATTTTCAAATCTCAACTTTCAAATTCTCATTTTCATTTCACATTTTTCAAAAAAAAACAAAAAAAAACAAATCAAATTTGAATCTCATCAATTTAAATAAATTAAGTGGTTTTATTTATAAAATCCTAATTTATTTTCAAATAATTTGCTTGAACTTAAATTTTAATATTAAACATGGCAATTAATGGATTTTATCTATTTGCTATTTCACATATGATTACATTGCTTTTTACATACATTTATTATAATCATGTGTTGGTTAATGGCTTCTTTCACTTCATGTTACTTTTTTTCATTCATAGCACTTGGACATATTGCATTTTTCGAATTTCCCAGTTGATTCCTTTTCATAGATTAGATTGTTGGAATAAATGAACACTGAGAGGGGGGGTGAATCAATGTTTTGCAGTTCACAAATTTATTAAGCTCATTCTTCAACCACCATGTGCAAATAACTAAAAGTAAAGTCTAGAAACAAAACCCAAATAAGCATATAACCATAAAGCCAAGATTTTTACGTGAAAACCCAAAAAGAGAAAAACCACGGTGGGATTTGAATCCACAATATTACATGAGGGGAATGCACATGCATTCAGACACACTACCTAGAGCTCACTGCTCAATTACAAAAGGGATAAAACTCAAAGGAAGGTTCATTTCCTTACAGGCTAATACAAAATGATTACAATGAGTAATGAGCTGAAGAAAAACATCTAACTATGCCAAATGATAGTTTCGGTTAGGCACAAAGTGTTCCATTGTTGTTGCTCTGATAAACTGATATGTTCTACTCTACTACTAATTACTAGATCAACAAAACTTAAGGTGTGCACATGAAACTGCGCTTAATCACTTCCAAAATCATCTCTTGTATCATATCACCATGCAAAAATATTAATCAAGTCGATCTTATATATCCACATTAACAAAATTGATCTCCCACAAGTCAGCTTCTCAAAATATCAAAATATGAAATGTGTAGCTTCAAGTCGGCTCAAATCTACACAAAACCATATTCTGGATCCAAAACATATGATCACACACTTCCCTTAAGTCGGTCCAATTACCTTGAACTTACCAACAATCACCAGAATCACCTCAAATAATCTGGTCCACACGTTACACCACCAATTATGAAGATAACCCTGTTTTATTACTCTATCGGATACCAAACCTTCTAACATGCTTAAGAAATAACACCAGAGGATAGGATTAAGTGATAATCTGCTTCTCAACTAACTCTGATCATCAAACATCCGGATATCCCAAACTCCATACCGGATAAGATCAATAGGCTAAGTTGCCATCAATGACAACTCCTAAGAAATATCATGCACCAGACATCATCAATCTTCACTGTAGCATCACCAGAATAGTGTCGTATGCCAACATAGATCTCAAAGTTTCATTTTTCATGTATGTTGTGTTATGGTAATGTTTTGGGGAAAATGCATTTCGTACGTAGATCACCTAAAAGCTTTTGTAGATCCTAATCTAGAGATGACAATGAGAAACCTAATACTTGTAACTCCCCTAAGGTATCTAATGTGAATGAAGAAAGAGCTAATACTCCTATCAATGATCTCTCTAATGAAGAGAAATAATTAAAGAGCAACATGGTCCCATCTTCTTCTCATACACATACCCTTGCGCAAGGGGCCAAGGTCAAAATAGTGGTATGTCCATCTCTCTAAATCCTCCTTATTCTCCTAGAGCCTATCTTAAACATCAAAGAATTTGTAGAGAAGACGATGTCATGCATTTCATTCATGATATGTCTCCCCATATAACATTAAGAAAAGATGAGGCCTTAGGTGATCAGGATCTTCCTTCCCAATCTACCAAAGAGGATATGCATGATGAAAGAAAGGAAAATCCTCTTCTAAAAGACATTCCTTCTTCATCTACTAATCCTTTCAGTCCTTCTAAACATCCTTACACAACAAACTTCAAATAAATTTATTATAGTGCTCCCCTGCCTTCTCAATTAAAGGATTCTTATAGGAGTGGATTCAACATAATATCAAATCAAGATTTTAGAGGACAAGGACTTGGAAAATTTGAACAAGGAATTCGAGTCCCTATAAACCCTCCCTTGCAAATAGCCACAGAAGGCCTAGGAAATGATAATAAATCTCCTATGGATGATCCCCTTAGGATTCAAGACTTTCAAATTCATCATACAAGACAACAAGCCATTAGCACTCGCAAAAGAGTTTCTTCATCAAAAGCTCATTTTTGTTCATTTCATCAAACCCATGATCACCATGTTGATGATTGTCCCAATTTTCAAAATTCAAGAAAATAACTTATTAATAGTGGTAAAGTTAAAATCATGGATGACAATCCTTCTTCTTCTAATAACAACTCTTGTCCTCAATCGCAAAAGAATAAACCTATATCTATTAATGATCAAGAAATATTAGTAACTAGAATCTTTTGGAGATTGAAGTATGATAAGAATATTGCTTTTCCTTTCACTAGACCTAATTACAATTATAAGCATAAGAAAGATGATTCACATTGTATTTTTCATAATTGTTATTCTCATTCTCTTGGAAAGTGTAAAGCATTAAGGGAATTTGTTCGAGAACAATACGATCATGCTCGTATATATCTTTCAACAAATCTTGCTCTCTTTCTAGGTGAAAAGGTAGTGCCTTAGTAGTCCTTTCACCCTCATGTTTCTCCTCACCCTATGACACAAGTAGTGAACTTAATTGGGGGCTCTTTGTCATTAGAGGTGGTGCTTCTTTAATTTCAAATATCTTGGGGTAGTGTAGAGGTGGGAATTTGTTACCTCTGAGATGATGAATCTTAGAGAACAAACTATCCACTTCTACCTCACTTAAATTGGTGCTAAGGATGAGCCAGGGGATACAAATAACAAAAATTAGGCTATCATGCCATAAAGAAGAAACTGAACCAAAATAACTTATCAAGAATATGCATGGAGAGTGCACAAAATTTATAAAATAGTGATGCATAGAGAGTGCACAAAAATTTGAATAAAGTTGCAAAAAATAAAAAATGTTGAAAACAGTTACAAAAGTTGCAAAAAATTACAAAAAAGGTGAAAAAAGTGTCATGGGCATGAACTTCAACACGAACATGTATGACTAGGTTGTTTTATTCTAGGCATGCTCCTATTTTGCTTCCCAACTATCTCAAATGTTTAGTGCCATATCATACCAGTGTTGTCTCTTAAGTACCCTAAGTTCAAAATATTGTTGAACTTTGACAGGTTGTTTCTCAAAATTCGAGACATAGACAAAATATTTGTCTGAACCTACAAGTTCATGTAAGGACCCTCTACAATAACCTATCTTAGATTTTTAAGACTCAAAACCATTTTCCTAGGGCATCAATTTTTTCGTTGATGCAAAAAATGTCAGATGCATGCAATACAAAGTTCCAAGGTAGCCTAATGTTTGTTCTATTCATCGTGGGCACAAAATTTTATTGTGAACACATCTGGATAGGTGATTTTATGCTAGTAATGCTCCTATTTTGCTTCCCAACTCGCTTGAATGTTCAAGGCCATACCATAGCAATGTTGTCTCTTAAGTTCCATGAGTTCAAAAAATCATCAAACTTTGATGGGTTGTTTCTTGGGATTCAAGGCACATATAAATTTTTTTTTTGAACCTACGAGGTCATCAGAGGGCCCCCTATAATAACATATCTTAGATTTTCAAGACTTTGAACTATTTTCCTAGGGAAGCAATTTTTTTGTTGATGTAAAAGCCATCAAATGCATGCAATGCAAAGTTGCAAGGTAGCCTAATTTTTGTTTTTTTTATTATGGCATAAATCATAACTGAAAATGCATCCAGTTAGGTAGGTTTATGCTAGGCATGCTCCTATTTTTCTTTCAAACTCACTTGAATGTTTAGGGCCATATCATAACATTTCTATTTCTTAAGTGTCATGAGTTAAAAATTGTCTAACTTTAATAGGTTGTTTCTCAGAATCAGTAACACATACAAATGATTTGTTTGAACCTACAGGGTTATGTGAGGACCCTCTACAATAATCAATCTTATATTTTCAAGACTAAAAACCATTTTTCTAGGGCAACAATTTTTTTGTTGATGAAAAAATGTTAGATGCATACAATGAAAAGTTGCAAGGTAGCCTAATTTTCATTCTATTTGTCATGGACATGAATTGTCAATGTGAACATGTCTGGGTAGGCAAGTTTACACTTGAAGCCACTTGCATAGGATGATGATCTCTAAAACTTGGGATTTTAACATTGGGAGACCTACTTAAAGATTGAATAAGTTCATTGTTCTTGAAACTTAGAAATTTGTACTCACAAACCTCTTCTTTCATAGGCTAGTTTGCAACTTCAAATGATGTCTGACTAAAAATTGGGATATAAGGAACTAATTGAGCTTGTTGCCTTTGAACTAGAGCAAGTACGAAATTCATTTGTTCTTATTTTGCAGCTATCGCCCTTGTAAGTTTCTCTTCATATTGCCTCGTTTGATCTTCCAACTCCTGCTCATGAAGATAGGCTTGATAAGCCCACTCATCCTATTGTACTTCTAGCTCTCGTTGTCGTTCAACCTCATCAAATTGAATATGAAAGTATGTAGCCATATATTTTAGGCACAATGTATTAATATTTTAAAGTTGGGTATACTCATATTCAAGTTTCCAAGGGGATTGAACAGTGGTGGGTGTACAATAGGCATGATGAGCATGCTAGTTACTTCTTGTAGCAGGGCTATTTGGACTAAAATTAGTATTGTGGTTACTTAGATATGAATGGTAAAATGATATAGAAGCAACATTATCATGATATGGGGGGTAATAGCACATATTTCCATAAAACAAAGACATGTTAAAGCATTCATATATAATACAAATTCATAGAAAATCTCATAAATAAGGACAAATTAAATCAATCCCTTATATATACCAGCACTTGATCTTCTTGAAACTAGATGATATTCAATATAGAGCCGCCAGGTGTGTATATCTTGCCTCCAAAGGCTCAAAATATTGATTTTCACACCAAAAATCAAAATTGTGGAAAAGCTTTGGACTGAAACAGTCCAATTTGTCCCATCGAGCGTGCTAGATCACAGGATCATGACTTCCATGCAACCATTTTGGGATAGCCTGCAATACTGCGAGATCATGCCACGTGTCCAATCCAGTCAGTAAAATCAATGACTGTTTTATTTGATTATTGAGGATACTTGCGAGGGTTTCTAGGTGCATCTTAGCCATTCATCCACGAGAAAAGGGAAGATCCAACAACCAAGATTCAAATTTAGGGATAAAAGAATTCAAATAGTGCCATGGTGGTTGTTGACCTATCGGGTTATAATTGAATGCAAGTTTCATCACCATGCCATATCCGATCAAATTGCACACCAACCACTTCTAGATGTTGCAACACGATTGTCATTACTCTTACCACATTCTACAGATGTTTTCTAGGGTTGTCCATGCCCATTTATTGCTCTTAGTTGACATTTGGCCCCATGGAGTATGTTTTGACACCATCCCAGTTGCAGGGCCGCCTAAATTTTAGGGATTTTCAAGTCCATTCACCCAAGAAATCAGTTTTCAAATTCAAAAGTGGTTGATCTTGATTTTGAGGAACTTGTTTCAATTGGTAACCGATTTGGAGGGGAACAAGAAGGTAGTACACTTATGTTACTTCAAGTCAACTCAGTCATGAAGTCAAAGAGAGCCAAATTTTTAATTTTCAAAATTATGGAGCAACTTTTTAATTAAAGGCAACTTCATTCCTTTGATGTTCAATTCTTGATTTTTCTCTATATGATAGAAGTGAAACTACTCTTGTAACTCAAACCTTTTGAGTTTTATCATTCAATTCATGCATTGTAATCAGATTCTTCTACAAACTCAATGAGAAAGATTGTTGTTTCTGCTCATTCTCTTGTCGTGTTTCAATGTGTTGTATGATTTTATGAAATTTATTGTGATAATTACATTCCTTTAATTTAATATAATCTATGCAATGTTTGTTGGCATGTAATCTTAAGTGTTGATCAGGTTATATTTTGTATAAAATTTTCATTTCAGCAAGCAATACGGTATGAATTTGATCTCTATGCAAACTATAATAAGTAACCTTCATACGAAATGTTGATGGTCCACTTAGGCCTGAATAGGTTGTGAACATAACTATTTTTATTAATTGAAATAGTTGTAATCAAATATTATTAAACCAGAAAAACAAGTATTGGTGCATCACCACAAGTTAGTTGTAGGTTTATTTTTCAAGACAATTTTCTTCCCTTTTCTTTATGAAAAATTAGTAGTTTTAGGAAGTTTCAAAGGGAACCAACCCTCTCTGGAGGTCTACTTTTTATATAGGGTACCCACAACCTGAAAGTAGTCCCATGTTTCAAAGGTTAGTTGAGGATAGGCTTAGCGAGGGGTGCAAACCTTAGTGATAACAAATTTGTGAGCATGTCCTCAAAAATCAAATTCTCCTTGATAGGTTGAGCTTCAAAAATTTATCCTGGTTGAACCTCAAATACAATGCCTGATGGAATTTCATCCTCAAGCAATATCTCAGAAGGTTAGAGTTGATGGTGAATCATACCACTCGTTAAAACTTGTTTGCCTTGAAAGAAAATTGGCAGTGATTCCATTTCACTTCTTCCATAATATCATTCAAGGTCCCCTCAAATTTTTCTTCACATTTGGATTTGTTGGTGATAACTTGGAATTCTTCATTCAATACATCCATTGTTTGTCTTCTTCTCCAAAGACGTTTGAAATTTCTTGCAATTATTTTTCAATGATCTCCTTTTTTAGCATGAATAAGTATTTATAAAAGGCTTCCTCTTCTTGCTTGACTGTTGAATCATTGCTTGTATTTGTTTGAACATCTTCCATTGATTTCTAAACCTCTACTTTAGCGAGTGTTTCTTTCCTTGGCATAAGGTATGCAAATTTGCTCTTTACTGAATTGTGTTGATTATCCTTGTCAATTGTCCTTTCTTCACTACAAGATGTTGTAGTAATGCCTTATTCTTTTGATGCTAAGTTAATTGGTTCAAGGTGAGAATTCCACAACTTTTCTATAGTGTACATCTTTGATGATTCTTCCAACCTCACCTGCACCTTATCTTGGTGAATAGCTTCCTGCATGATGGACATGTGATTTCAGAATGAGTGGTATTATGGATCCTATGCCAACATGGGAGCAAAATGTCTTCTATGCACAAGTCTTTCTCAATACTTAACCCTTTCTCAACCATCTCCTTGAACCTTATGAAAATCTCACTTTCACCAATTGAAGCTTCGGGTTCCACCTTTACCACCACAACGAGCTCATGTACCTTTGAAAAGGAAAATTTTCCCTTCCTTGAAAAAAATGTTAAACAATGCATCTCATTGTGTCTACTTGTATTATGGATTATGTAGCTATTTCTTGATGTAAATTCAAACAAACTTTGTGGATGTAGTTGCGCATTCAAAGTCCACCAAATATTGAGAATATTATTCGAGGCACAATCTTGTTGCTCTTCCATTAAGAAATCATTTTTTTTTCTTTATATATTTTTAATTTATTTTTGGATTTTTTGATGTATGAGAGATCTTAAAAAATCTCAAATTTGACTTGAAATCTTAGCAAATTTTGTTGACATCAACAAATTCATTCATGTATTCACTATCGACCCTCCTTCTAATGCCAATTATGTTGGTGTGTTTTTTATGCACACACAAATCAAAATTAAATACCTAGAGATATCAGGTATTCTCTCTTGATCAAAATCTTCTATGTGCTAAACAGACGGACTGTGTGATCAAAAATATGACTCCAAGGTTCCAGATTCAATGCGGATAGTCTCAATTGGTTTGTTGTGATATTTTGGTAATCTCAATGGGGACTTACATAATTATTAGAGGAGGGAATCAATCAAAGGATTATGTTGATTGCTGACAATTTTAACTTTCTCCTTTTTTGAATGATTTTGAAATAATCTCTTTTAAGACTTGAGAAAAAAGGCAAAAGTATGAGGGTTTAGGAAGCTACTTCCAATCTTAAGCTAATCCTATGAACTCTAGAGATGAAAAATTGCAAAAGTGGAATTAAAAAAAATTCTTGCTTCACCAAATTCAACAACTACATAAGAACAGTGTTATAGTCTAAGGAATTCACAAAATTCTCATATCACTCTTATTCACCAACCATTGGGACAATTAATACAATGATAAAAGTTAAGTTTCATTTATTGGTTTAGGGTAACTTTGCACAATAATTGAAAATCATCCAATTATCAAAAGAATGAACACATCATTTCATATTGAGAAATTCCTACAAGACTATTTATTCAATCTAACAACTTAAAAATGAAATCTATTCTATGGAGAGCCAATAAACCATGCTAACTTGCAAAAGTAGACAAAATTCACCAACAATGAATAATGAATTATGTCTTAGCACTTAAGAAGTATTATTACAATAAATTCTTATAAATATCCCTTTACAAATAAGAGGAGTAGGTTTTATATAGGAACCTCATTACAAAGCAACGACCTGGATTGATTTAAGATCAATGGCCAAGATTAATAGATAAAAACCTAATTAGGGTTACTTGCAAAAAAACTACTTTTGACCAATGGGAAAATTACAACACATTGGATAACCAATGAGAAAATAGGAGCAACTTGTTGAGTCTGATTCATTGCACCTAGACATGTCTAACTTGGAGCCCTTGAATTGGTTGATTAATGACTGGGATGCCACCTCAGCTTGCCTTGCACTTAGATTCCCAATTGGAGTTCTTGACTTCATGTTGCAACGTTCTTCAACCATGACTACCTCCTTGTATTGATCCTTAGTCTTGGATTTCTAAAGGAAATTCAAGATGATTAAAACATTTTCTTCATTCTCATTGCATCTTGAAGTTATCGCTCCTTGGTGTGGAATATTTTGTGTTTTAGATTTTCAAAAAAAATCAAAGGTAGATGTAGATTCGTTCATCCTTGTATGACTTAATCCTCTTGAATGTCTTGATTGAAGGAACATAAAAGGAACACTAAGAGGGGGAGGGTGAATCAATGGTAAAAAAAACTTGAACTTCCTACAAGATTAAAGCTCTAATAATAGAGAACAAGAAACTATGAGCAAGGTATTAAACCAATTAGCACACATAGAGAAGACAAGCCCATAACACAAGATATTCAAGGAAAACCTAAGATGGGAAAAACCTCAGTGAGAAATGTCGCTAGAGTCTACTACTCTAATCCAGCCTCACAATGGAAATAGTCTAATTACACAGTTTATGGGCATCAGCCCAAAGGAGCACCAACGCTTGATCATAGCACACACTTAGATGATTACAAGATGAAAAATTATAGATACAAGTTGATTACCTTATTACAAATGATGTTTTGTAACACGCTATGTTTTCCACACCTTAGAGTGATTCTTCTCTTTTTTGCTCATAGTCTTCAACCCTTTCTCTCTAGTCTCTGCTATATATCCTTTCTCTCTGCCTTCTCTCTACTATCTCTACACACATCTTTATAATTTATTCTCTCTGCAATCTTCTTTCTTTGCTCCACTCAATGTGAAATAGACATTATGTTTCTTATATTATCATCCTTTCTCTTTCACCTGCAATAACACACTTTTGTTCGCCTTCAACAACTCACACTCAACTCACAACAATTACCCAATCTACAAATTCAAATTGATCTCAATCCTTTTATTTCTTAGATTTTTTCCTTCAAAATGGATTTTCCTGCCAAAGGAAAATTTTTAAAAAATATCTTGTCGAGATCTTGAGTGAACTGCCCTGATTTTACTCTTGTTTTTTAGATATCCACAATAGAACTGTTCTTTCTTCCCTCTTCGGTAATTTATGTAATCTGAATTTACCTGGAACAAAAACCTTAATTCTTGGAAATGAAAAATCATAAATGTCCTCATTAACTCATCTTTTGTTTGTTGTGTGATCTATCAAGAAAGACCTTCTAGAAGCGTATCATTTTTAGCAACAATGACAAATCAGAAAGATTTGTCCAACCAAGCCCACGTAACTCACTCAACATCATCTTCACCCTTAGGTCAAAACATGGTAACCAACTAATATGGACCACTTCTGTGTCGGCACTATGGACCGCCTTTGAGTTGACATCAACACATCCAAATATCATAGAGAAGACGATTTGGTAAAAATCATTTTTCTTCAATCTTCTTGTACAACAATCAAATTTGATCAAACAGACAACAACCATTACATGTCTGCAACATTTGATTTGTCTTGTATATGCCACGTCCTCAACATCTCCCATTGTGCCATCAGGTCAAATGTCCATGTGGGCCACTTTCATTTTGTTTGCTAGTTTGGTCGAAGTGGGGTCCAACCTCCTAATCAATGGCTATCGTTGCACTTCACTTTCCTTATTTCCAAAATTGCTTGATCATTCGATCATCCTTGTTATAAATGTCAAGTCTCAATTGTATCTAAAATGGGGCCTACCAATTTTCTTTATCGGTCTATCAATGTTTGATGGAAGTGTTTCTCATTTAGTCCTCATTGTCTTCAAGTCTTGTTCCACCCGATCTCTGATCCCCGATAGTGTTGTGCAATGTTCCCCACACAAGTCTCTTATCAACCAATCACACTCTAGGGATCTTTCGGAACACACAATCAATTGTTCCAAGGTTCTTAAAGAGTGTGATAGGCCAATGCTCTGACTCACAACACATTTTCAGAAGCTTTATTAACAAGACTTCTTAAAGAGCATGATAGCCCAATGCTTTGACTACAATCCAGAAAAAAGACATCTCTTTCAAATGTGTGGAGACCATTTTGCAATTCTTTTCACCAACACTCGATTGATCTCCAAGGCATTCAAGGCATCCATATTTCCAAAATGAAATCTCTCATCAATAAACTTAGGCACGCGACAAACGTACTTCTCATTAATAAACTCAGGCACATGACAAACATATTTCTTATCAATAAACTCAGGTGTGCGATGAGTGGTGACAAACACATTGTGTAGTTGACATGAAAATGCTCATACATTAATGTCAATGCCTGAACCAACACTTCTCTCCTTGCATCTTGAACCTGAATCAACATTGCATCTGTGGCATCTATGTACTGAATCAACATTGCATTTGTGTATGTTGACATCAATGACAACTCAATGCCAACATTGATAGAGGGTGAGTCCTTTTTCTTTGTTCCCTTCATCCTTAGATGACTTGAAGCATGAATGTTGTCCTTTCATGCATTGTGGAATCATCTTTCCAACTGGATCCTTTACTTCATCTTCACCTTTCTGGAAATTCCTCATTCGTTGACATCTACTATCTACAATATAGATAAAATCATAAGTTAGGAGGGACAAATATGGTGTCAACTTGACATATTCCCAACAATACCTTTGAATTTCTAATTAAACTTTGAAAATCGAGCTCAAAATCAAACTGAGTATGGTCTGAGAAAAAAAAAATCGAATTTAGAATACCTAAGAATTTATGAAATTTATGTCTAATTTTGAACTTAGAATTGAAAATTAGGTCTAGGAATAATTAGACTGAATTTTTTTTGAACTCTTGAAAATTAGTTTGAAAATAAGATCAAAAGAGACTCTGGAAATCAAAATCAGACTTTATACACATTTTGGAAATCCAAAATTAGACTTAGAAAATTTGAAACTTAGACTGATTAGACTTCAAAAAGGATTCTAAAACTTAAAATCAGACTTGGAAAGGCCTAAAAATTATGAAACAAATTCTAACTTCAAGGAATTCTACCTCTGAGACACAAAAGAAGCCCTACTCCATGGATGAAATTTAAAAATCCTGATATGGAAAAGCCAAAATCTTAGAGTTTTTCTCTTGAAATGCTTTAGACCTACAAGAAATGAAGAAGAATCTTAGAGAATGCTATTGATCAATCTTCAAATGCCTTGAATTGTTTCTTAGAACCTGCAATTACATTTATATTTTTTACTATAATTTTGTAAAGATGCCTTGGAAATTTCAAACTTCACAAGGATGAGAGAAAAGTGTGAATAGTGAAGTTGCCAAGGCCTATACTTATAGAGAACTTGAACTTTGTCATGGAGTGTTTTTTTGTTTTAATGAATTTTGAATGGCAATGCACTTAGTCACAATCTGGCTTCCAAATCGAACCTTCCCTGTTTAATTATTTTTTTTGTTTTAAAGCTTCTTTCAATTCCTTATTTTTCTAGGTGAATTTGGCCATATGATGAGTTTTTGTGCTCTAATTATCAAACTTTCTATTCTCAACTTAGGCAAATTTCTCTGCATGCCTTGTTTTATTGTGTTTTAATTCCAAACACTTTGCCAAGTTTTTACATGACTTGGGAAAACTTTGATTTTCCATTGCTTTATTTGACTTTTCCAAATTGAAAAAAACATTTGAATTTTTTGTAAACACTTAGGCAAAAATAATTTCTTGTTTTTTTTACTCTTGCTTTAATCAATTTTCACCATGTCAAAAATTTTCAAAATTCTTTTCTTTGTCCACCAAGGGCAAACTTTGCATGTGGTTTGGAAAATTTTCTATCTAGGTAGGGCAGACTTTGCATGCCCACAAGGAACTTTTCCTACTCCTTGATCGGACTTGAGAATGCAACAAGGAAGATTTCAATGTGAAGAGGGCAGACTTTGCTTGTGCTTAAGGAATTTTCTTCACTCTTCTTAAGCAGTCTTGGAGTATTGACAAGAATTTCTTTCCCACTAGGAGAGCGGTCTTCATGCTAGTTGGGAAATCCTTCATGATGAGTTAGGATTCATGGTAAGATGGACTTCGCTATGGGTTTGGGAGGCCTGCCATACTTAGCCAAGATTTCAAATGTTCCTCCTCTCTATGTGTGAACACTTTACTTACCCCTTCCTGGGCATACTTCACACAAGACTAAGGAAGATTTCTCATATGCTTGGGCGGAGTTTTCTTGGTGTCAAGGAATATTCTTCATGCCTTGGGCGAACATGCCATGCTTACAAGGAAGATTTAATAATGGCGTGTGAAAACTTGATCAAGGAATAGGAAAACATTTTCCATGGGTGGAGTTCACATTGACTGGAAATTTTTACCATGAACAAACGATTATGGTGCTTTGAACATTGAACTCCTTTTGATTTTGACTCCAGACTTAGCCTTTTCACCATGATCTTCAACTTAGATTTTTTGGAATGCATCTTCTAAATTCAAAAGTTATTTCATAATTAGTGCATTCTAGATGAATTCCTCTGACTTGACACATCCTTTGAACCTAAAACCATCCAAAACCTCAAAAAAAACAAAAATAACTTTCTTTTTTTAGGAAAATGGTGACATGTAACAGATGAACCGACTGAGACAAGGAAACTCCGACTAAAACATGCCGACTAATTTGTTTGAGAACCATGTTGACTAAGGAAATAAAAAAGTGGGTAAGAGAAGACATAACAAAAATTGCTCCAAACGCAACCTAGAAAATAAATAGACATACTCATCAATTCGGGGGATTTCGGTGATAGTTTGCAGATAGAGTGCGAGTGGCTTGAATCAGAGCGCAAGCTGCTGCAAGTAGAAAAATTCTAGGGAGAAGATCAATAGTAATTAGAGACGGCTCGTGGAATAGCCGATGTTATTATTGCATCCCATTGCACCTGAAGTTCAGAAAATTAGAAGAGTGAATATAAGCAAGAAGTTGCACAGTTCAAATCGCAAAGCAAGGGTCATTCATTTGTGAGGTATAGATCAAGAAGCAAGGGTGTAGGAGATTGTGGCATGCCTTATCAAAAATAGCAACAATGACAATGCTAATGCCCTAGAGGCCAAGTGCTCCTGGGTCGACGATGCAACACCTCCTGCAATTGCTCTTGATGATCATTTTGTTCTTAACGCTTCTTGCAATCTAGGTCAATCTCTATTTGAGAACTGTGAAGAACTTGTTGGAGAACACTGCAGCGAGGAAAATAGAAGGATATATTCTTTGTGCATGGAACCTTGATTCAAATATCACTTGCCATCCCACAGTTCGGAGACCATATCAGACTACGAGTCTCACGGTTAGGGCACCTAGACTCCACACTTGCACCAAAATTGGCAACCAACATTGGTGATTTGGAGTATGAGGAGAGAAGATCCCTTTAGGATCAAACTGAAGGAGTTCTAAGGTGAATCTGGTCATCAATCAAGGTTACATCAGAATTTGTTTCAGAATAGCATATCAGTCCTAGATCTGAACAACAGTAACCTCTGTAGTAGGGAACCAATTACAACACAACATTATTCATACCAGGGGCAGTGATCAGACTAGGTGGACTGGTATCAGTCAACAAATGTAGCATTTTGATCAATGGGCCACCTCAGACTAGATAACTACATACTAGGGGCAGTATTATTCAAATCAGTCATGTAGGGCCTCCACAACATTTGCAAACAGCCTTGCCTATCCGATGATTGATCTACAACTGATTAGTGAAGACACTGTCATTTGGTTTGGAGATCAACATTTGGGAGGAGGTTTTCAGACTGTTAGTAGCAGATAACTTTGTCATACTTAGACTTGTTTGTAACAACAGCAAAGGATGACACCTACCAATCATCTTGAGGTTCATTGTTAGCAAAAGTTTGCTTCCATTGTCATCGCTATAGTTGGGGTAACATCAAATCAGCATAATACAATGATCGGATAATACAATGATCGGACATGGCTGATAGAGGATATTTGGGTTCATGGGTGGATGTGGGCTGGGAAGACTTGCCTCATGTTCCATAGTGGGTCTACACAAAAGGTAGATGGAAGGACATGGCGATACAGGTAAACCGGTGCGGAAATAACAAGGTTTTTCAGCCAGCTTCAAAATACTTTCAAGGCTTCTTTGGGAACAGATGTAGTGTGGCATGGAGGCAGAATAACAATGGAAGGAGTTTCACTCAAGGGTGTTTTAATAATGGTGTGAATCATGGGAATTCTGAGAAGCAATTCAAGGGATTTTCGAGGAAACGGTCTTTGCATCAAGGCAATCAGCGAACGTTTGCTAGGGTTGTTGGCTTGGCAAATAAGGAGACTATGGCTAGGGTTTCTGTTTCTTCACAGTAGGTGGGAAATAAGGTAAATGTGAACCTCAAGGAAGCTATTTCAAGAAAGGTAAGTAAGATTCCATTTGATCCTATTCTGCCTGAGGTTTCTTCATCGCAGGTTTGGGCTCCTATCCCTTGTATCGATTTTTTAGGTTCTTATATCAATAAGAAAGTGAATTGTTTGCATACGAATGCTATTTCTGGGGAAAATTGGGGTGATCAAATTAGTTTGTTAAATCTTTATCATAAATTGCAGAAAAGATGGGGGGATATGCATTACTTTCAATTATTGTTTGCGAATGCTTTTATTATTGTCTTTGATTCTCCTTCTTTCAGAGATGACGTATTAAGAACTTCACATCATTGGTTTGGAAAACATTTAATTTCAATTGCGGCTTGGAAACCTTTTTTTGTTCCTTCTTGGTCTAGTTCGAAACTTATTCCTTTCTGGTTTGGTTTACCTAAAATTCCTTTTGAATTTATGGATCCAAATGTTCTTGAGAAAATTGGAAATACTATTGGAACTTTTTTAACATCTAAAATGGACATTGTGGAGGGGGAGGTTCTGGTAAAAATTTGTGTTCTTATTAACCCTAACAATGTTTGCCCTCGTACTTGTAATATCAAGTCTCATGATGGTATTTGGCACCAATCAATTGAGAAATTAGATACAGAGCTTCTTAAGTCTCCTTTACTTTTGGATGCTCCTTTACTTATGGATTTTAAGAAAAACCAACAGGTTGTTGACTCTGTCCCTAAATCCCTTAATAAAGATAGTTTGTCGGTAAGACCTTCGATTGAAGGATGTGGAAATGTCTTTTCGCATAAATTGGTAGACACGGGCCACATGAATCTTGAAAATAATCCATTGTGTCGTAGTTCTAGGAAACCAACTAATCACACTTCAGGTTCGGTCTCACTTTCATCTTTACTGAAGACATTTTCTAATAACGGGGGTATAGTGGATGGTAATCCCTCGATGAATGGAGTAGATCACCCATTGATGATAGATTTCCCTAAGATGCCAAATAATCACACAAAGGGTATGGATGACAATTTGTCTTCATGCACTCAAAAGGAGGTTTTGGAATATTCAAAGAATGTGAATTTAGATAAAAATGTAGTGGTTGATATGGAAACTATTAAACAGGTACCCGCCATAGGTTTTCCTAATGATGCTTCTTTAGTTCAGGAAATTAAGAATTTGGTGTCTAATAATTCCCCTCTGAATGTTGAAATTAATATGGCTAATGAATCTTCCTTAGGGAATAGTAATCCGTCAGAGGTTGTCCCTGTTATTATGCCAGACGAGAATCTGATTTAGCAAGTACATGATATTTTTAACAATCATGCACATCAAATGGATGAGGGTATTACTGATAGAGTTGTTTGTTCAATTGAGAATGATTTGGGGGGTATAAACTCGACCCTTCCAATTTTTGCATCTGCTAATCCTTTTGCGGTTTTGGCTACAACAGAGTTGGGTTTTGAAGATAATCCATTTATCCTAACTTCTCCAAAGTCATGCAAGAGTTTACCAATTGTCCAAACAACTCCAATTTTTTCACCATCGGTGGTCTCTCCTAGGAGAGGTAGGCCTCCAAATAATCTTAAGACTCAAATGGAAATTGATGCTAGAATTCAAAAGACTTTGACCCTTTCTCCTACTAGTGGGCAAGGGAGGCATTCGGTCTCTCTTGGTAGGCCTATGAAAACACGCCTAACTCTTGTAAGTGTAAAAAGAAAGAGGAGTAAAATATTCGTGACTAGTCCACCTGTGACAAGATCAGGGGCTGTGAAACGTAATTTGCAAGGTTGCTTTGGGGAAAGCAAAAATTCTTTGATTATTGGGAATAGGGGAGCTTCGGCCTCCCCTCAAGGACAATGAGAATTATTTCTTGGAATGTTAGGGCTTAAATGCCCCTAACAAGAGACGCTTAATTAAGTCCCAAATGGACTTAATTAAGTGTGATATTTTTATGTTGCAAGAAACAAGGTTGTCAAAGGAGTCTGTTGATTTGGTTTTTTCATCTTGGAGAAGGTGGAATTTTCTTTCTTCTCCGGCTTGTGGTGCTTCAGGAGGTTTGGCACTGCTTTGGAATAATTATAATATTGAGGTACAGTTAGTGGCATCTGCTACAAATTGGATGTTGGCTTTAGTTATAAGCAAGATTTCGAAGGTTAAATTCTGGCTTTTTAACATTTATGCTTCATCAAGTATTCAAGGGAAGAGTAAGTTATGGGGTGAATTAAAGAGGATTTCTTCTCCCTTAAAACATGGTTCCTTTATTATCTTCGGGGGCGATTTTAATGCTATCACTGATTTAGATGAGAAAAGAGGAGGTGTTTTCCCTAATAAAAGGATTATGGATGACTTTGGGGATTTCATTTCTGATATGAGCCTTTTTGATTGTAAGTCTCAGAATGAAGTTTTCACATGGACAAACATGAGAAGGGATTTTTCTCAGATTGCTGAGAGATTAGATCAGTTTTTGTTATCTGAGAATTGGATTGATTCAGATTTTGAATTCTTTTCCTCTATTCTACCGATCTCAAGTTCTGATCATTTTCCAATTTCCCTTTCAGTTATTGAGGATAAGACTTCTTTTGAGTCTCCATTTAAATTTAAGCCCATGTGGTTTAGGAATTCTTCCTTTTTGCCTCTACTTATGAAATGGTGGAATTCTGCTCCTTTTTGCTCTGGGTCCCGTATGTTTCAAATTGCTAAGAAGTTAAGTTATTTGAAACTGAATATTAGGGAATGGAATATCTCGCATTTTAAGAACATTTTTTAGGAGAAACAAAGGATTCAAGATATGATTGAGTGTCTTAATACTCATGTGCTTCAACATGGTATGGTGCTTCAAGTTTTTGATGAATTGAAGTCACTAAAATTACAGCTTGAGGAGGCATTATCTAGAGAGGAAATCTATTGGAGACAGAAATCTAGAGAGGTATGGCTTTCAAATGGTGACATGAACACAAAATTTTTTCATTCTTCAACTAAGATTAAAAGATGGAAGAATAGAATATGTTGTATTCAGTTTCAGAATGGGAATTTATTGACAGAACCAGAGGACATTGCTTCAGAGGCAGTTAGGTTTTTTAAGTCATTATTATCTTCGAAAAATGGAAATCTCAGCAATGATATTATATCTAATATTCCTCCTTTGGTATCTTTGGAAGACAATAAGATGTTGATGTCTCCCTTTTCCTTAGAATAAGTTAAGAGTGTTGTCTTTGTCATGAATCCGGATAAAGCCCAGGGACCAGATGGTTTTATGCCTTTATTTTTTCAGAAATGTTGGGATTTTGTGGGAAGTGATGTTTTATTAGCTCTCGAGGAATCTAGGAGAAATAGGTCCATTTTAAAAGAACTTAATACTACAATGATTGCAATTATTCCTAAAAAAGAGGATACTAAGACTTTTGCTGACTTCCGCCCCATTGCTTTATGTAACACTTTGTATAAGATATTTACGAAGGCAATTTCCCTTAGGTTGGCAAAAATTCTACCTAGGATCATTTCATTGGAGCAAGGTGGTTTTGTTCCTGGAATGGAGACGACAGAGGGTGCAATTGTAGCACATGAGATGTTGTATTCTATTTCCACCCAAAGAACCCTAGCCATGATACTTAAACTAGACATGATGAAGGCTTATGATAGACTAGAGTGGGGGGCTTTATGTGTTGTTCTTGAGAAGTTAGGTTTTTCTAAGGCCTGGGTCAAATGGATTCATGCATGTATTTCTTCTACAAGATTCTCAGTTTTAATTAATGGTTCTCCTTGTGGTTTTTTCACTTCCTCTAGGGGTTTGAGACAGGGAGATCCCCTTTCTCCCTTTTTGTTTATTCTCCTAGTTGAAACCTTTAGTTGGGCTATTAGGGCTGCTAAAGTGGGGGTGCTTTGGAAAGGTATAATGATTCAGAATATTTCCCAAAGTATTTCTCATTGTATCTTTGTAGATGATACTCTATTATTTGGACATGCTTCATTAGTTGAGGCAAAAGTGATTAAAGGAATAATACAAAATTATGCATCGTTTTCTAGTCAGAAAGTGAATGGTGATAAATCAAAGATTTTTTTCCTTAATACATCACAACTGGTTCAGCATAGGTTGCAATCCTTTTGGGGATTTGAGATTGGAAATCTTCCATGTACTTACCTTGGGATTCCTTTCTTTGTTAAATAGGATAAGATTATCTCGGTCATTTCTAAAAGAATTCTCTCATGGAATCATAGATGGTTAACTTTGGCGGGTAAAATTGTTCTCATCAAGTCTGTTTTGAATGTTGTTCCCATATATCTCATGTCGGTTTTGAAGTCTCCAAAAGCAACCATTGTTAGTTTACAGGATACTCTTAGAGATTTTCTTTGGAACAATAATAAAGATGGCAAGAAGAAACTCCCTTTAGTTGCATGGGATAAGGTATGTTTGCCTAAGGAACTTGGGGGAACAGGAATTCGGAGTCTAGAGAATCAGAATTTAGCCTTAGGTGCTAAGTTGGTTTGGAAATTATATGACAAGCCTAGCTCCTTATGGGCACAGATTATGTTTGCCAAATATTTAAATAATGGACCAATAGAATACATTTTTAAAGTCTCAAATTTGCCTTTGGGTTCTGCTATTTGGAATTTCCTTTGTAAATGTAGATCAGTTATTTTGCCTCATCTCTCATGGATTGTTCATAATGGTAGAAAGGTCAGATTCTAGGATGAAGTATGGAATGGACACACACCTTTGGTGAGTATTAGGGATTGGTCTCCTCTGATCACTGTTCTTTCCTCCCTTTGGGGTGTTTTTGTAGCAGATTATTTTGAAATTGTGACTAGTGGACTCCTTAAGCTAACTAGATGGAAGTCGATTGATTTCTTAGATGTTGACCAAAGAATGAAACTAGATTTTGAAAAGATTTTGGGGGATACAATTGTATTTCTTTCTAATTCTGAGGATGAACTTATTTGGACA
Source organism: Cryptomeria japonica (assembly GCF_030272615.1). Taxonomy (NCBI): domain Eukaryota; kingdom Viridiplantae; phylum Streptophyta; class Pinopsida; order Cupressales; family Cupressaceae; genus Cryptomeria; species Cryptomeria japonica. The sequence continues at coordinate 797,228,507 of NC_081407.1, forward strand.
AAGAATATTTCTGGTAAGTACACTGTTAAAGATGGTTACAACTCTCTTAAGGTTGCTAAAGATTTATCTTCTTGGCCTTATAAGTTGTTTTGGCATTCGGCTTATCTTCCCAAAGCTGGAGCCTTTGCTTGGTTGGCAGTTCAGGATAGAGTCCTTACAGGTATGAGACTAGACAGGCTTGGTATTACTGTTGTTTTCCCTTGTGTCCTTTGTAACACAAATTTGGAATCTTCTTCACACATGTTCCTACATTGTGATTATGCTTATGAATGTTGGCAGTGGTTGTTTGAGAAGTTAAATATATCCTTTGTTATTGGTAAAGATCTCATTTCCCATTTTAGATCTTGGCCCTTTATGTTTGCCTCATCTTTTTATGCATGCCTTTGGATCATATCTCCATCTATTGTAATTTGGAATGTTTGGCTAGAGAGAAACAATAGGATATTTAAAAAAACAAGGTCTCCTCTGTCTGAGGTTCTATTAAAAATTGAGTCTTCAATCTCTGAGGTCGCTTTGTCATTTATTTATAAGAATTTGGAAAATCTTACTTCTTTTTCGCACTGGGATAGTAGAGTTACTAGAGTTCGGAAGCTACTGTTAGTTTTACCCTCTCATGGTTCAATTTTAAAAAAGAATGATGCAATAGGCAAGAGATGCTCTACTAGATGGAAACCTCTTCCAAAGGGGCATTTTAAACTGAATTTTGATGGGGCCTCTCGTGGTAACCCTGGGCCGGCTGGGGTAGGCATGGTAATTTATGATCACAATGCAAATTTTATTCGAGCTAAGTGTCATGCTATTGGTTTTAAAACTAACAATTATGCGAAATTTCATGCTTTGTCTTTTGGATTGGATATGGCAATCTCTTTGGAAATTAAGGACTTAATAATTGAAGGTGATTCTATGGTGATTATTCAATGTGTTATGAAAAAGAAATCGAATTGTTGAAATTTGCAGTATATACTTGATCCCATTTTACAAAAATTAGAATTGTTTGAATCTTTCTTGGTATCCCGTTGTTACAGAGAAGTTAATAAGATTGCAGATTATTTGGCAAATTCAGCCATTGATAGCAATGTTAATCAGTGAGAGGTGGGTTTTGAGGAAATTCCTTCTAGGGTATGGGAAGGTTTGCAGCAATAGTCATATGATTTTCTTGAGTAACGTCGATGTAAAATTTTATGATGATAATTATTCACGCTTTCCCCTTTCATTTCAAGTATTCATGTTCGTTGTCTAGAGAAGAGTTCAAGGTCATGGTATTTGATATTTAATAGTGTTTTTCCAAAGGTTTTTTGATACTTTCTTTTTTGGCAGGAAGGTTTTTGGCTCATGGGATTTGGCACAGGGCTTTGGAAAATTTTGTCTTCTTCCATTCATAGCAGCTATGGAGTCTACATTTGAAAATTATCCGATGGGTTTTTTTTGGCAAATTGTCATATGGGATCTATATAAAACTGATATTATATGTGTTGTGACCGCATTTTGTATGTGGTTTTGGGCGGGGTGTATAAATTGATCCGTTATATACTATAGGTTTATTTTATGAGCTGTGACTGGAGGTTTTCTTCCCAAGGTTCTTTCCTCTGGTATGCTCTTTGAATCCTGTGTAAAAAAATAAATTATATCAATAAAAAAGTTTAGTGGAATAATCCACTTTTATTGAAAAAAAAAAACTTTCTATTTTTAGAAAAAAGCAAGTTCCCGAATTGGCCCCAAAATGTCAAAAATAAAACTTTCTAAATTTATGAAAAAGCAAAAATTCCTAAAAAAAGCAAGTTGTCAGAATTGACCTCGAGAAATTGCGATTTTTCTCCCTCAACCTACTTGAGCCCATCTATGGCATCAAAAGGTCCATTTGAGCACTTTTCCTCCTCATTGATTTCAAATACTCTAAATTTCAACAAACTTGACTCGTTTGCAGAGGCTAGAGATCAGAATCAAAACCCTAAGACACTTAGACACAACCCTATAAAGAAAAAACTAGGGGGTCCCCATTTGCAACATAGCAACATGTGAAAATGTCACAACAAGTAGCTAGGTTACAAAGTGATAATTAGGATGAAAAGGATAATATAAAGTAACAATCTTATATTAAGCCCTAATGAACCTAGGACAACCCTAATGAATGTAAGGCAACCAAGTAAGAAATGATGAGGATGAAAAGGATAAATATAAACTAGCAAGCCTATATTAATCTCTAATGAACCTAGGACAACCCTAATGAATGTAGGGCAACTACATAGCGAAATGATAATGAGGATGAAAAGGTTAAATATAGACTAACAAGCCTATACTAAGTCGTAATGAACCTAGGAAAGCCCTAATGAACGTAGGGCAACTAGGTAATAAAATCATAATGAGGATGAAAATGATAAATATAGACTAACAAGCCTAGATTAAGCCCTAATGAACCTAGAACAACCCTAACGAACCTAGAACAACCCTAATCAACCTAGGAAAACTATAGTGAGTGCAGGGCATTCAGGCAATGAAATGATAATGAGGATAAAAAGGATAAATATAGACTAACGAGCATATATACTCAACCCTAAGGAACCTAACACAATGCTACTGAATGCAAGGTAGTCAATAACGAAATGATAATGAGGATGAAAAGGGAAAATATTAACTAACAAGCCTATATTAAGCCCTAATGAGCCTAGTGTTGGCAACAACAAGGAAGGAAAACTGAGAGGAGGGGGGTGAATCAGTTTCACCAAATCATACAAATTAAGCACAATCTCAGATATGATCAACTGCAACAAGAGCAAAGATAAACACAATAACACCAACACACATAACACCAGTATTTTGACATGGAAAACCTGGTTAAGGGAAAAACCATGGTGGGAACCTACCCACAATAAGATGATACTCTACAGTAGTATGTGAAAATATTACAATGGGGAATGCACATGAATTCAGGCACACTGCCTAGAGCTCACTGCTCAAATTACAATGACCCAAAAGGATCCAACCCTCATGGAAGGTTCACTACCTTACAAAAATATTCAGACTACGATCCGGTTAGATGAATTGCAAGGATAGCATCTGCTAATGCCTGATGGCAATTCTGGTTAAGCATATTTGTCTGGCCTACAACAATCTATGTTTAATACACCACACCGAAAGATAAATCACTTGTTCGCACATACACCACTCTCTGATGATGTAGACACAACACCCATACATCAACGAACCACAAATATAACACCTATTTATACAAATCATCAACCTTGACTACAAGGTTAGCCAAACCCTTAACACCTAATTATAAAATTACATCACACGATACATAAATTAACCACCAGACCAATACAATGTTATAGACAACATAGCATGTACCTAAATCAACTCCTCAAACAAGCACCATCATCGAAAATCTCGCCAAGATCAACTGCAACACGCTACACCACCAAAAATATTGCATAGCACGAAGAATATCACCAGACCCAAAAGATCTTCAATAACTCACACAAGGATTAATGTGGACCACCAAAACAAATAGAACATGATTAGGAAACACCAACAAACACTTTAGAACCATCCGCAATAGCTGCACTAATACCACTTATTCAAATTTTCATCGATCAACAAGCTAACACACAAGAACACTTATCGACAACAACTCAGATAAGAAAGATAGCTTGTGGAGCATCAAATCATGAACCATCTAAAATGAAGATACACATGAACATCCAAAACACTCTCCCAAATCTGCAACCAAAGATCAGGTCATACCAGAGCACACCAGATCAAACACCAGAACATTGCAACATTGAACACTAAAAACCAATCTCCATACCAGAATCCTCAACTCAATCAAAGCATCACATAGGATCATGCAACAATAAATAATGAAGTATCTCTAGTTGATTCAACATAGCAAATAGATAAACCAACCAGATCAACTCACTGCAAACACCAGAACACCAAAACAATTCTCTGCAACACCAAAACATAGGAATATGTTGACATCAATGACAACAACATATCCTAGCATCAACAATATCCAACACCTAGGACAACCCTAATGAATGTAGGGCAACCCTAATGACCATAATCATCATTTTTGATTTGTTAGTCTATGCATCTTTTTCACCATAATCATCATAATTTGCATACATTCTAGACACATAATTACCATTACACATATATGTGGCATCCACAACCATGTACATAAGTGGGTCATATGCATAATAATTGTTAGTCTATGCATCTTTTTCATCATAATCATCATTATTTGCATACAATCTAGACACATAATCACTACTACAACTACATGTCCTTTTGATTTCCCATGTACTCATGTACAAATACATTGTATATTATCAATACAACTACATCAATGTTGTAACATCCTAAAATTGCACCCCTTTACAATTTTGACTGCATTTGGGTCTCTACCTTGCATTTGCACCCCTTTACAATTTTGATCGCATTTGGGTCTCTACCTTAGTGTTTGCACCCCTATTCCTAAATGGGATTTGATTCTGCTCACACCATACGGATATGGCTTTCTTTTAACCTCACACATCAATTGGGCACCTTGTCCTAGCCCTAAAATGGGGTAGGACCAGGGTGCCATGCCTTGGTCCTCATTTGGGCCCCTTTTTAAACCCTTTTTTCCATTTCAAATTTGAGTAGGAAAACTAGCCCCGTGTTGGCTCATGTTAAAAAATTAGTAATTTTTTTGATGAGCAAGTATAAAAGGAGGCTTTCCCCTCTCATTTGGCAAAACACACATGAAATTCAATTCAACATCAAGCATTCATTTAACAATTCAAGTCAAGTGAGCAAGTAACCAGTCTTCCTTCAAGCCTTGGAACAAAAACAAAGTCAAGATTCAAGCATTAAAGTGGACATTCACATCCTATTTAGTCAAATACTTCATGAAACCCTAATCTTGTGTGGAAACAAACAAAACTTCACAGTGAGGTATATCATTTGGTTTTCAGTCATTATTCAACATCTCTCTCAAAAGGATAATCTTCAATTACAACAATTCAATTATCTTTAATCTCTATTTCATGGTTAATTCCAAAACTGGGATTTGACTTAGGCAAACCCCTATTCCCAACCTATTTCCCTTTCTTTATGTGTGTAGGAAATAGGTACAAAGTTGTGATCTTCAGAATCAACATTATTTACATAGATGAATCAATCCCCCTTTGGTGTGTGAAAAGTTCAGGGGACCGGGGCGAATTTCACCATAGTCCTAAAATTTTAGGAGCTCTTTTGGGGATTAGGTATGAATCTTCTTATATTTCTCAGATCAGGTGTATGCCTCAATCTAACGATTGTAGCTCATTGCTTTTATGTTTTTACCTTCATTTCCAACACTTTACCATTAATTCAACAATTCAACTCACAAAAGAGGGCAAACAAATTCACACCTTGAATCTAGATAGTATTTTCAGTCCTTATCTTTGTTGGTTTGTGACTAAATCTATCGGATTCAACCCTCTTTTGAATGTAATAGGTCCCCAAGAAAAAATTAGTGGTTTTCATCCTTCTTGTGGTGGAAACCCTAATATTTTCACCATTACATTTTGATGAACCCAACTCCTTACACCTTTAATTTGATTTATGTTCTTAGATATGAGTGTTTATGCAATTTGAAATTCAAATTTTCATTTAGAAGTTTGATTTCCAAGTAAATTTAAAAAATTTAGAGGTTAATTTCACAAAGCCTAATTTTTTTAAATTTTTTTTAACATTAAAAATTGAGCTTGTGGGTTGTCTAATTTTTGGATTAATTGTTTCAAATCTAATTGTTATATTAATTCAAATTCAAAATTTGCAATCTTAGATCCAATTTCAAATTAATTTTTAAAATTAAGAGGTTATTTTCACAAAACCTTAATTTTAAAATTTATATTTACTATTGGATTGCATGCCCTTTATGAATTTATCTTTTCAAAATCACAAATCAATTTGCTTGATTAATTGAACAATCATTTTTACAAAAAAAATGCATTGTTTAAATAATCATTTTATAATTCAATTTTTAAATTTCAAATTTCCCTCCTTTGTGCATTAGTTTTACTACTATTAGTCCAACCTATAATATCCCCGTAAAAAGAAGTTGTAGAATTAAGGCTTCCCAAGGTTTAAAATTACCGAGGAAATGGAGCCTAATTTGGATAACTTGTTCCATGAGGATGTTGGTGGTTCTTCCAATCCTACAAATGACCTCGTTTACCCTCATTCTTTCCTTAATACTCATGATGTGGATGAGTCACTAACTAGGGTTTTTGTTGAACAATTGGCGAAGATTGACAATCCATTTGAAAATCTTCAACAGTAGATGAGTCAACAATACCCAGAAAGTGAGGCTTTACCATTGATTAAAGGATTAAAAAGAATGGTTCAAAGTGATAAAATTAGTGTTGATTTGTTGCGTGGTATTTCCCATATTGTGGATGCTAATATTATGTCTATGAAGAGTTGTGCCAAAGACCTTGGTTATACACAACCTCCTATTCAAGTTAATCATTCTATTCCTATGACTACTCCTATGGCTATTGTTCCCACTTTTACATCTAACATCATGACTACCTCTACACAAGATGCCATACCTACACATGTTAGTCAAGGGGGAATTCCTCTAATCATAATTCTTTCATCCCTCCTCCGGTGAGTCTTCCATTTGTCACACAATCATCTCCTGTACCTACCTATCATATTTTCCCACCTCCTTATTCTCAAGCTCCTCCTTCATTCAACAATGTTCCTCATCCTTCTCAATAAAAAATGTTCAATTTTAATCCATCCATCGAAGCTACCATCAATAATCTAACCCAAACAGTGTCTTCCTTACAACAACAAATAGCTTCCATGAATCAATCTAAGTATAATGTGCCCACATTTGATGTAGCAAGCCCATTATCGAATGCCATTGTTTGTGATGTCCCTCCTAAACATGTAGAACTCCTTTAATTGGAGCTATATAATGGAAAAGGTGATCCTTTAACTCATGTGAAAATATTTTAAAATTTGTGTACTGACTTTGCTCATGACCAAAGACTTTTGGCTAAATTGTTTACTAGAACACTTAGGGATAAAGCTTTGCAATGGTATTGTTATTCCCCTCCTTATTCTATTACTTCCTTTCAAAAATTGGCTAATTTGTGTTCATTCAACAATTTCACAATAATATTAGTCCTAAGATTACTTTGACTGATTTGATGCATTGTAAGTAAGGTGTTAAAGAAAAAGTGACTGATTTTATTGGTAGATATAAACATTTGTATTCACAAATTGCTTTTCCTATGCCTAATCAAAATATTCACAAAATTTCCATTTCTAATTTGCAAAAAGACATTAGAGATAAACTTCTCTTTTCTGAGTTTACAAGCTTTCGCAGTTGTGCACAGTACTTCACAATTATCACCTTATTGTGAGTCAATTGGAACAACCAATTTCAATGGCTCCGACTGATAAAAGTGAAAGTGCTTAACAACCTTTGTGAAGCTCAAATTGAATAAGGGAATTATCAAGTTCAATGACAACAACAACACTCAAGTAGTAGCCGCAACAACATATGTGCCTCCTTTGTTCAAATATTTTAGAAAAGAATTCACTCCTCTTAATGAATCTTTGCATAGTATTATGACACAATTGTTACAAAGGAATGTGTTGAAGCTTCCCCTTATTAAACCATCTGATCCATCAAAGACCTCCTCACCTTACTTTTATTCCAAAGCTTTCAGCAAATATCATCGTCAACTTGGTCATGACATTGAAAAGTGTTTTCTTTATAAAATTATAATTTTGTTTTCTCTTTACTTCTAGGTTCTTTTGGAAATATGCTTGATTGTGACTTTTTTTTCAAAAATGTGAATTTTAGAACTTTTAGATAGATTAGCATCAAACACATTGATAAATACAGATGCATTGTTAACTATCATGTGGAAATATTTGTCTAGATATTACAATACAACAAGTTTACTTTGACCTATTATTGTAAATATCTAACCTTTCTAGTGTTTTTCCAATATTAATATGAAGTTGGCACAACAAATATATTTGAGATAGAATATTATTGAGATGTATTACCTCTTAGGAGTTTTAATGTCTTGTCCTTGTGAGCCTTATTTATATGCAATGAGTTCTAAGTGGACCATTCAATGAATTGGTAGTGGACAAACTAAGAATTCATGGTCATAACAGATGGGCTCATATGAACATTTATTTATAGAATATGAGTTGACAAATACTTACTTGAATTAACATAGTGGAATCTTGGTAAACTATAATTTAATTATAATAGTAGATGCATTTGGGAAGAACAAATGAATTATTTGGCAATAAATTAGAATTATGTAATCAAGAAGATCCAATAATGCTCTTTCTCTCTTGATTGCTCTTTATCTAAGCCAACCAAAATAATTCTCAATACACCCAAACATCCTTAGCATCATAGATAACATGACCACCAAATGCATGTATTAACAACTTGATACTTCCTTTGCAGAGGAATGAACCTTATTGTCACTTGATATAGTTTTCATCTTGACATTGATGACTATTTGCATTTAGGGATCATGATTTTTATTATTCTACTCTTGTTTTGTACTCGCTTTTATAAATATTATTTTTGTTAAAATAATTTCAATTAAAAACAATAAAAGACCCATACACTATCTATAAAAACTAAAAGCCCATCTTTATAGAGACATTATTCATCTCTCACAGTGATGCACTCCATCATTCTTCTCTTATTTGAATAAAGGTTCCTTTTATCCATCATCTTGTCACGTTGAAGTTACTTGTTTGATTGATTGTAGCTAAGTATGTTTGTTCACCCTCTTCTCTCCTATCTCTACTTGGAAATTTGAAAAAAGTATCTTCCTTACAAACTTTTTAAAATGCCTTTCTCCTTTAAATCATATACACTTATAAAATATATCCAATTAGTTTTGCAACTAAAAACTCCTTTAAAAGGAAGTTGAAAGCAAGAATAGGTCCATCTCTCAACTTTATAGTCTACTAACAAGAAACATCTCTCAAATGCACTTCTTTGTACTATTTCTAGTGCAATAATAGTTGAATTGCAAAGGGATTTGTAAAGGTGGAAAAATGGTGAATGATAGATCAAGAGGAAAACTACCCTTTCCCTCAAAGAGAGATGAGAGTTTCACTATCGATTACCCTTCAAACACTTTTCAGCAAATTACATTTGGAAGAGGAGAGGATAATTCACTAGATTCAATCTCTCCACATGAAGATGGTAGATTGAATTTTGAATGAATTGGGAATGATAAGTTGATCCCCTCTTCCTTGTTTGAAATGGAAAGGAAATGATTGAATTATGTAGTGCAAAAGTGACAAAGAGTTGATTATAACTTGAGATCGAAATATGGGATGAAGTTGTGCACTTAGATCTGATAGTAATATGTCGAGACAAAGTCGCCTTGCGAATTTGAGGAAAATTTGCCTAGACTGTGGTGGGAATGTACACAATCCTTCGAAAAATCTACGAAATGAAAAGGGTTTTTTCGCCTCTGCAAATCAAGCCCCAATCCGAAAATACAAATGCGCACCTGCAACCTACACACAAAAAAGAGAGGAAAATGGGTTGGGATTGGGGGTTTGCCTTTAGGTCAAACTCCAGTTTTGGAATTAACCAAGTAATGAAAGAAAGTACTTGCAACTAGATGTAAATGAAAGACTGAATTGTAAATCACCTCGAGGGAGGTTGTAGTAGCAATGTTGATAGAAATGCTTGTGTGGAATTGAATGTTGAAATCAATCTCCTCTTCAGTGGTTGAATCCTTGACTTGAATGCAACACCTAGCCTTGAAGGGAGACTTGAGAATGCTCAATGTTGGAAAAGAATGCTTGAAGGCTCTTGAATGCTTGATCGCTTGTAAATTTCCCACTCATCCAACTTATGCAAATGAGAGGACAAATGCCCCTTAAATACATGATAGTGGATTTGATTTTTGTCACAAGCCGACATCGAGGGAGTTTCCCGCCCGATGCACAACCAACAATGCAACCCTAGGAAGGGTCCTACCCCAAGATAGGGCAGGGATAGGGGCACCTTGCCCCTGTCTTAGGAGGACAAGGGCACCACACCCCTGTCCAAGGGGGGAAAGTGGCGCCATGCCCCTATCCTAACCCTTTCTCCAGGGCAGAGTGTGGACGGGGTGATGTAGAGGCCAAGGAAGAAGTTGTTTTTGAGGGCTGAGCAATCTCTGGTCTTCGATCAGGCTAGAGGATTCGAACTCGTGTGCGTGAGGACCGTAATGCAGTCGAAAATTGCTAGGGTCGCAATTTTATGACACTACAAGATTATCTGGTGAAATCCCATACACTCACACAAATGTTTAAATGTGAAAGGTGTAGATTCAACCCTAAGAGATTAAGTGCATTCCATAGAGGTTGAAGTGCATTTACACCATGCCATACAATATTTTTGATGGGGAAACTTGTATAATTTTAATCTCTTCATTTTACTTAACAAATATAGTTCATAACAACCTCAATTGGGAGATTTGTAGGATAAACCAAATAAAAAAAGATTGGAAGCTCTACACATGCTTCAAATAAGATGTAGATCAATTGAGCTATGAAATTGAAAAACAAAGAAGACATTGTTTGGGTTGCTTGTAATATTGATGGTTTTATATGGTTGTGAAGCTTGGGGTGGTAGCACATCATATCAAAATGGAGACAAACAAAAAAGTTACGAAGACATTTAATCACAAGCAGTTTCACAATAAAAGCTATGGTTCATACAAGATCATCTTAGTCAAAGATGGAGCTTTTCTAGTTGAAACGTCAATGATTTTTTACAATCGGAATATTTGAAGAGAATGGATACATGAAAGGACACCATGAATCCAAAATATTAATTAAAAAAAAGTTAAACAAAAGAAAGAACATGTGGATGAATCGAAATACCAAATCGATAAATAAATAAGGAGTTACAATGTAAGACACAAAACCATAAGATATGTGAAAGAACAAATCAAAACAATTTTGTGGACAAAACAACTTGAACCAAAAAGATAATATTATGTTAAAGCAATTTAATCCACATATAACCATAAGAAAAATCACTATATAAAAACATATATAAAACAGAAAGCAAAAATCTGATTAAAAACCAACTTACCGTCTTAGATGAATGATAGAGCGGTGCAAAATACCCAAAGAAGAGTGGCGTGCTAGAGTTTGTTGTCTCCACAGGAACAATGGAAGGTGAATTTGTTTAAATTCATAACAGAAAACCATGATCAACAAAGAAATTATAATTATGATTCGTTGATCAACAAAATCGTGTTGATTTCAAAAACAATTCTAAGTCTTGAATTGCAGATTGACTGAGCAAGGCCAACTTGTATGGAAGTGAGATGGGTTATTGTTGGTATTAATTGACAGAATCGCCGGGATGCGAATGGTTATAACACGATTCTAAATCATCCCTTCTGGATAAAAAGGATTGAAACTATGCAGAGGAGAAAAGCAATGGCAATTTAAAGTTAAATATGAGGGATCCGGTTTCTTAGCCTGCGTATTTTGTAAAGCCGTAGCTTGTATCTGCTTGCTATGGCATTTCTACTGTTGCCACTACAACCCCACACAATTAAAGTTGCCTTGGCAAGATTTAGCACATCTGCACAAGTACCCAAATCCATTTCCAGCAATGGCTTAAGTTTAAGTTTGATAGGTATGAGTAAAGCAGGCTCTGTCAAGGAGTGGAATGTGATGATTAAAGGGTATGTGAGTAAGGGGATGTTCAATGAGGTTTTGGCTCTTTTTAAGGAAATGTTGAAGGCTGGCTTGCGGGCAGACAGTTTTACACTTCCTTGCGCTCTCAAGGCATGCGCTGCTCTCTCCCATCTGCAACACGGTAAGTCTATACATAGTTATTTGGTAAGAAGTAAAACGGTTGATTCTTGTGTCTTTGTGGGTTGTGCTCTAGTAGACATGTACGCAAAATGTGGGAAGATTGAAGATGCGCGTCAAGTGTTTGACAAAATGTCTGAGAGAGATGTGATCTCCTGGAATGCTTTGATCGTTGGGTATGCGCAAAATGGGCGGTGTGATATGACTTGTAAGTCCTTCTGTGAGATGCAATCACAAGGTGTGAAACCGGATTTTGTTTCTACTGCTAGCGTTCTTAAGGCTTCTGCTCACTTGGAAAGCTTGAATTTGGGAAGACAGGTACATGGATTTCTTGTTACAAGTGGATATGAGAAGGATGCTTTCATGGGGAGTGCTCTCACACATATGTATTCAAAATGTGGAAGGTTAGTAGAAGCTCGCCTAGCGTTTGACCAAATGTCCCATAGAAATAGGGATGTCGTTTCATGGAATGCAATGATTGTGGGGTACGCCCAGAATAAGCATCATGATCATGTTTTGGAACTATTTCAGGAAATGCAATTAGCAGGTTTGAAAGCAAACCTGGTTACCATTGCCAGTGTACTCAGGGCGTGTGCCCATTTCTCTGCTCTACAACAGGGGAAGGAAATCCATGGTTTCGTAATAAGAAATGAATTCGAGGCTGATCATTTTGTGGGAAGTACACTTATAGACATGTATTCTAAATGTTACTGCATCAGTGATGCATGCCAAGTCTTTGACAGAATGCCTGAAAGGGATGTAGTTTCATGGAGTGCAATGATTGCTGGGTATTCACAAAATGGAAATTGTCTTGACGCCTTGTATCTTTTTAAGGACATGAACATCCGTGGTATGGAACCAGATTCTGTTACTATTGCATGTGTTCTCCCAGCATGTGCCCGCATAGCATCTCTGCAACATGGTAAGGAAATCCATGGTTATATGATTAAAAATAGATTTGCTTCTGATGTTTTGGTGTGGAATGCTCTAATGGATATGTATGCTAAATGTGGGAGTATACAGGATGCAAAACAAGTTTTTGATGGTTTGTATCATAGAGATTCAGTCTCTTGGAGTACTATAATTGGAGGATATGCCCAGAATACCCATTATGATCATGCTTTGAAACTTTTTGCTGAAATGCAGCTATCCGGTGTGAAAAATGACTATGCAACGATTGCTAGTGTTCTTCCTGCTTGTGCTAACGCATTAGCTTTGCGGCATGGCAAGGAAATCCACAATTACATTATTCGGTTTGGACTTGAGTCAGATGTTTTTGTTGTAAGTGCCTTGGTAGACATGTATTCTAAGTGTGGGAAAATAGAGTTCGCTCGTCAAATATTTGAGAAGATGTATGATAGGAATGTTGTTTCATGGAATGCAATGGTTGCAGGCTACACACAGAATGGGAATTATAGTGAGGCTTTTCAAATTTTCCGCCAACTTCAACATACAGAAGTTAAACTTGATCCCATCACCATTGTGAGCATTCTCCCAGCATGTGCTCGGTTAGGAACTTTGCAACAGGGCAAGGAAATCCACAACTATGCACTGAGAAGGGGATTTGATTCCAGTGTTAGTGTTGCCAATTCTCTAATTGATATGTATGGGAAATGTGGGAGTATTGATGTTGCACACAAAGTGTTTGAAAAAATTCAGAATAAAGATCTGGTCTCGTGGAATTCTTTGATTGCAGGTTATGGAATGCACGGGCATGGTGAGGAGGCCCTTCGATTTTTTCGCTTGATGCAACAGACAGGCATAAAGCCTGATCATATCACTTTTGTAGCTATTCTATCTGCATGTAACCATGCGGGTGTAGTGGATAAAGGTCGGTATTACTTTGATTGCATGAGTCAAGACTACTCTATCACTCCAAGAGTTGAACACTATGCATGTATGGTTGACCTTCTTGGTCGTGCTGGCTGCCTAGATGAGGCTTACATCTTCATAAAAAATATGCCATTAGAAGCTACTGCCGATGTGTGGGGAGCACTGCTTGGTGCTTGCAGGACGTATGGTAACATAAAGCTAGGAGAAAAGGTGGCAGACTTTTTATTTAAGTTAAAACCTGAAGATACTGGATATTATGTTCTCCTCTCAAATATTTATGCTGCGGCTGGGCGTTGGAACGATGTAGCTAAGGTGAGAACCCTGATTAAAGACAGGGGACTGAAAAAGAGCCCAGGATGCAGCTGGATTGAGGTCAGAAACAAGGTGCATGAATTCTTTGTAGGAGACAAGTCACACCCACAATCTGAAGAAATCTTCACATTTTTGAAGAGTTTAGACAGACAAATGAAGGACATTGGATTTAGGCCAGATACTACATTTGTTCTGCACGATGTGGAAGAGGAGGAGAAGGAACAGATTCTTTGTGTCCACAGTGAGAAATTGGCTATAGCTTTTGGCCTCCTCAATACTAGCCCCAATAGACCTATCCGCATCACCAAGAATCTTAGAGTTTGTGGGGACTGTCACACTGCTGCCAAGTTCATATCTAAGATTGCCAAGCGAGAAATCATTGTGAGAGATATGATTCGATTTCATCATTTCAATGATGGATTATGTTCTTGTGGAGATTATTGGTGATACTGATTAAATGAGGGGACAATAGGATGATCTCATGCAGCATTGCTTTGTGCAGGAAACCGAGTTCTTTTTGTTATAATGCAAACAATCTCAGAAAGTTTTGATGCACATCAGCATAGAGTAGAAGAACTAAAATTATATGCAGCATAAATGTGATAACAATACGACAAGACAATGTGTGGGACGGCTTTGATAGTCTTCCAAAACTGGAAGATACTTAAGAGCAGTTGTTCCTCTACTTATATTTGGGGTTTTTACCTACTGCTTGCATAAAAAATTTAACCTCTAATATCAGAGACCTGAGAGGGAGTTGGATAATTGTTTTAGCTCTTATGGCTTCATAAATAGAAATGACTGATACATCAATTGCAGCCACATGAAATTTTTTTCTAAAACATTGGCGACTACTACTGCAGTCTCAATTTTTTTAACTTTCAGGCTGTGTGCCAATCAGTAAGTTTGGAGTTGAGAATTCCAGAGGCTTCTCGTCTATCTCCATTCACAAATGCCACTTGAAATCGGACCTTAAAACCATCATTATCAGGTTTCATGGGTGCTTGGTCTTAGCTCATATAATTTGTTGCACGTGAGCTCTGGCTTATATAAGCTAGATGATCAAAGGGTAAGCTCATCATGTCACTGCAATATCAGTATGAGCGTGTTAAAAGATAGTTAGCTTTTAGATGGTTAATTGGACTCCCTAATGGTACGTACAATACTGGTGTGCAGTATTACCAAACTTCAATTGAACATCTCAATCGTTTTTGGTACATATTTTTCTGTTTTATTGTGTTTGGCAGATCAGGTCGAAGATTCCATATATTGATACAAAAGATAAGGAAAAACAATAATCATTTGTAATATTGGAAGAACAACTAGTATGATTAAGATCTCATTATAACGAGGACTTATCTGTTGACTTCATTTTTTCTTCCAAGGTACTGCTCAGCATGGTTAGAGAACAAGAACACAAATGACAGTGTAGATTTCAATTTTATTAATATCATATTGTGATCTACATATATAAGAGATGCACTGAAATTAGAATATGAGAGAAGATTCCTTTTATGATGGGAACTGAAATTGCAGCTTACCTTTTAGCACCATCCTGTCTAACCTTAAACGCAAACTTGTTACAAGCTTGAGAAAGAAACTGAACTGAACAACAGAGTAACCGGTTGAGGAGGGTACAGTATGAGTTACGGCACACAACTCTTTGGGCTCATTGGGGAGTAACAAATAATGGCCAGGTTGATCAGGATGGATGGGATATTGCATCACGTGGAACTAGGGATAATAAAGATGAAGCTGAGGAAGAAGCTGACGATAAGGAGGAATCTATATGAGAACGAGCAGAGGAATGCATTCTTTATAATAGTTCTGACAAAGAAATTGATGAAGAACAACATAAGAATCCTACATTTTCATGGGGTACACCGGTGGACCACTGTGTATTTTGAAAGAATTTTTGGTAGAGTTAAACCTAGGTACAACAGGGGGGTCAGAACAGAGCATTTGGAGAGATGGCTGTTCAAGAAAGCATGACGTTAAAGCAATCCAATGATTTACATGGTGAGTTCGCAGCTTTAAACCAAGAAATGATCAATTCCAATGCTGTATGCTTTAAGGCTCAATCTCTTATAGCAACAGGTTATGCTAGTAACGGTCGGGCTTTAGCTGACTTTTTATTTGCAATGCGTATGCAGGTAATACAACTGCTCTTGGGAATCCTCCTACAAAATCTGAATGCTCCTTCAAAACTGGTGTCATTAACATTTCAGCCTTTTACAAATTGTCTTGGTTCCTTGCTAATGGATGCTTTCTCCGACATAACGCCTTTTTAGATTAAGATGGTTTATAGTATCTGTGGAATGTGTCACCTATGCATGTACTTGGATTTGTCTAAAATATATCGCGAGACATTATATAGATGTACTTATGCGGATATTTACAATTAGAACCCAGTTCGTTTGTCAGAATAATAAGCTCGACAAGTAAATTTCCTGTCCAAGGCTTTTCAATTGACAAGAATCATCCAAAGATAAATAAGGTTAGTTACATAAATTGGATTCCGAGATTACACTTTGCAGCAAGAGTCTGAGCAGATTGTATGGTGTACATTGATGGCTTGTGGAGACCAATTTTGTCGAGATGATATTCCACGTCATTATCATCTTTGTTGTCGACAACGCTGTTGCGTTTGCCACCATTGCCATGCTCATTGTCACGGTGGTAGCAGTTGTTGTCATGGCTGTTCTAGCTCTCATCATTGTCGTTCTTGTACACCTTTGTAAAAGATTCATATTTTTTAATCAGCACAATGCAGTATTTTTTCATTAACACAATACAGTATTAACATATTTTCAAATTTTCATGATCGAAATTGTCCAGTTTTTGAGTAAAATTGGTCAAGAAATAACCAAAATGTTGTCTGGTAGTCTCTACCTTTGGTAGGGGAGAGGACCTAGTAGTTGTGCACCTTAACTTCGCGCTTCTCAAAATCTTACATGGAAATTTCAAATCACTCTGAATTTTTTACAGCAGGTTTTGGCAAGTCCCCTGCTTATAACTAAGTTTTCAGGGCCACATCATCAAATATGATGCCACATCAGCACGCTGTTTGCCAAGGTGTCCAAAACAGCCCCCAAAAAAAGTGAGACCAATAGGTGTGCAAAAGGGCCCCAATACCTGTGCAGCTGATGTGGCATCACATGATTGGTTACTTTTCACAACAAATGGTATATTTCATTCAATTATTGATACTTATCATACAACTATTGGTGCAATGTTGTACAAAAGTTGGACATTAAATCAGCAAGTATGAGGGTATTAAATCAACAACTTCTATCACAAGAATTTGAACGCGCTCAACTACTGGATCCTTTCTCCTAGTAGACTATACCATATACATGTACCTATTAATTTGCTTTGGACTATGTGCACGAGAAATAAATCACCATTTCTTGATTTTTCGTAGCATAATATTTTTTTTTGTGAACAAGTAATAATAAAAAAATAGATTACATTCTGTTGCTTTACTATTTGGCTGTTCCAGGTTGGCATGATTATTTTACGAGGATGGTCTGCCCTTATCTTTATGTAATTTAAAAAAAAAAGGTGAAATATAAAAGTGTGCAACGATGAGTTGGACTAATTTTCTTAACAAGTCCTGAAAAACTAAGTCCACCGTGCCAATATATCTATCCTCTTCCCACTGGTTTACAGTACCACCTTTAAAAAGTAGGGTGATCCATTCCATGCAAGGAAGCTGTGAGCGACCACAAGTCTGATGGTACCTCTAGTCTTCCCACAAGTTTGAGAGTATGCTTGTATGAGGTAAATGCCAGCACGAGTTGTGAAGTACAAAAACTATGCAGGTGAGTTACTCGTACAACTATTCATTGTTGTATTCAATTTATTTTTAAAATCAGTTGTTTCTAGATTAGATTGTTTAAACTTTTTTTAAGCATCAACATATCTGTGATCCATCATCAGGATGTTAGAGAGCAAGATAGGATTAAAATGCTTGCTTGCTCTCTAACATCCTGATGATGGATTACAGAGTGATCCGAAATATTGATGCTTAATTTTTTTTACACAATCTAATCTAGAAATAACTGATTTCACTCATATGAATTGTGGAAACACAATGTCTACAATTTATTCTTCTTTAAAGTGCTAGAGATGTTAGAAATTTGCAAGGAAATGACATAAGTAATAGAACTTCATATAAGAAGAAGATCAATATAAGTGATATTGCCCTATGACAAAACTAAGTAGGGAGAAAACACTAGCAAGAATTACATCTATTTTTAGAAGCTTACTTTCTTTATGAGGACCTTTAAGAACACCAATCAAGCATTCTAATGCTTGTATTGAGTGCACTCTATGGCTAAACTTATTCAAATTATATGAAGAATTTATATGATTGCCGCATTCTCTATGATAAAAATTGAAATACATTCACCACTCTAATTCTGTTCTTTTCAAGCTCTCTCCAACCCCTAATGTCTTATTATATCTCGAAAATTTGACTTCGTGCCCGGTAGGTGTATATATGCCAAATGATAAGTTCGTGGGTTGCTAAGAGATTCTAGGTTGTCACACATATGAAGAGACAATAGAACTGATTCAACTCTTTGGATGAGTTTTGATTATGCTATTTATTTATATCTTACGGATTTCTAGTAGTTGGAAGTATTGTTTGTTTTCTATTAAATTGTTGATCTTTCAGTCCTTAGTTAAAATTGTAAGATGTTTTCAATTCTATTTGGAATTGATGGTGGTACAATTGATGAGCACAAGCTTATACTGAGAGCAACCATAATAATATCAATTGCACAATATCAACAATTAAGAACACAAGATTTACATGAAAATTCTTTCGAGAGAAAGCCACAACAAAAAGATTTTCTTATATGAATACTTACAAGTTTGTAGGCACCAACCTATTGGAGACACCAATTTATGCATATATTTGTAGGCACCAAGCCATTGGAGATACCATTTCCCACACATAAGCACCACCTTAGCAAGAGACACCAATATCTTCCATGGAAAAGTAACAACCTATTGAACAACAAAATCTTAGTCTTCTTGAAGAATAAGACTCCTTGAAATTTTCCTTAAACCTGCTACAAAATCACCTTAAAAGGTTTGCTCCAAATCTGTTCTAATTCTCTTCAAAATAAATTTTTGCTCTTCAAATTTCCTTGTGCTTGTATGATTCAACACACACTCTTCACCATAAACCATACACTTCATTTGTACATGCTTGGAGAGGGTTGACCCTTTGAATGACATGTCCAATGCTAAGGGATGCAAAACTTTCTTTATACACACCTTTTCACCACACACTTGGGCACACCACTTGACAAGTCGACCCCTATTTAAAAATATTATTTGCAATTTTAATTTGGAATCCCCAAAGTGGGGCGACTTTGTAAGGAGGTTGGCCACTTAAATAAATTATGTATTTTAACTTATATTTTCCTTTTTGAGGTCGGCTACATCACCAAGGGTTGGGCCATAAAGCACATGAACTTATCTTTTAAAAATACCAATGTAAGGGTGCCAATTTGAGAGAAATTGCTTGCATTAAGAACTTATATTAAGATATGCAATATATCTTCCTATCATAGTTGTTGCTAAAAAATATATTGTGGCTAATGAAGATGATAAACCATTCTTGGCAAAGACAACAACATTTGTTGTTGAAGATGTGTCTCCATTCTATAGTTTGTTGCTTTCTTTGCCAAAAAATTGGTTTATTTTTTATTTTTAGATAGAATCATCCATTTGGAAAATTGTGCATGTGGTGACTTATTTTACAATTGTTTTACTTATTTTTATCAATTATTTAGGAATGCAAAACTCTATAGTGGATGCATTGTTTTAGTTTGTGTTAAGAGAAGAAAGAAAGAAAAAGATTGTTATTCAAGGCTCGAGGAAGTTGATTTTAGAATAAATATTTTTTTCTAAATATAATTTTTAAGCAACCCTTATCTCATACAAAATTTATTAACAATAATATTAGAATAGGGTTTTATTAGTACAAGAGTTTTATTGTGTAAGTTCAAATTACATTTGATATGCTTAAATTTGAATCTCCTTCAATACAGTTCAACATCCTAAGACTTTCGATAGAAAATCTTAGCTTTGTTTGATAGTTATAATGGAAACAAAGAGAAGCCTAATGCTAGTTCCACAATTCAAAGGCAAGGATTTTAAATATTGAAAATATTGATTGAGAAGGGCATTAATAAGGAAAGACGTATGAGATAGTGTGTTAGGATTAAGGTGTCATCTAGCTTGTAAATTCTATGCCATATTGCATGGTTCCAACATCCATTGAAAGTGTACTCAGGCACTTAGGGTGTATTTGAAAAATAATTTATGATATTTTATTATCACCATTGTTTGTAATACATTCATAAGGGATGAAGGGTTCCACTAGTAGTGGTAAATGTGACTTGTGAACACTGATATTTAATTAATCAGTTCTAGAATCGGATGGTAAAATATAAGTAAAGAGGACAAAAGGGTGATTGTTGGGATTCTCCAAGTCGACATTTGGAAAGAGGCAACACACGCATCTTGGTATTCCTTCACGTGTGGCATTCAATGTAATGTTTCACTTCCAAGTTTGGGCACCTAAGTTGGAGGAAAAATTTTGGAGCCAAAATTGATGTCTTTACACATCCATAGGAGAAAAATCAAAGGATAGCATGTTTGGAATGAAGAGTCATCTTTGGGCACCATGTTTAGTGCATAAGACCTCTTTACAACTCTATAAATCTAGCTCCATGGATGTGGAAAAAAGAGGAACAATTGAATGTAGAGTATATTGCAAGTACATGGGATAGTTTGGAGCATAGAAAGGTTGTTCACAACTACACAAGTGCTACAATGTTGGAGGCAAATAATAGAATGGAAGCATGTGACAAATTTTAATCTTGTTTCAAAGATAATACATACTTCACCTCACTTCTTGGTAAAGTTTTTACTCAAGGTTTTCTCCACGTAAATCTTGTGTCATGTGATGCTTTTATTTTGTTGATTCGTGCCCCTTTGCTATGCCCTTATGGTGATGTTATCTTTTTTTTTTTTTTTGGTTTAAGTTCACATTAGGTGGTGTTATTAAACATACATTATGTTGGTTGATTTTTAGCATCATAAAGAATATGGATCTAATCATGGTAATTCCACATTAAGGTTACTTAATTTTAGATTTGCTTACAAATTTCATATTTTCGTATCATAGTATGGTTTCCACGTAAATCAATATAAGTCAATCTTTTTCACTTTTTCAAATTAATAACCACAATAATATCAACTGCACAACATCAACTATTAAGAACACAAGATTAAGGCTATAGCTATTCTGGCTCCAAAATGTTATATTTCGTACATCATGTTATATGACATTCGTGTGTTATTGACCGTCGATAACGCGATTAACAACTGTGATTTTTATGAATGGCATATAACATGACGTACGAATATAACATTTTGGAGCCAGAATAGCTGCATCCCAAGATTTACACAAGATTCACGTGGAAACTCTTTCGAGAGAGAACCACGATTTTTTTTTTGCTTATGTGAATACTTCTCTTACAAATTTTGTAGGCACCAACCTATTGGAGACCCCAATCCCCGCACATATTCATAGGCACCAACCCCATAGAGACAACATTCCCCACAACTAAGCAACAACTTAGTAAGAGAAACCACTCTTCTACAAAAAGATACTAACTTCTTGAACAACAAAATCTTAGTCTTCCTAAAGAATAAGTCTCCTTGAAATCTGCCTTAAATCTACTCCAAAATGGCCTTAAAAGGTTTACACCAAATCTATTATAATTCCCCTCAAAATAATTTCCTCTTCAAAATCATTCTCTCTTCAGATTTATTTTTGCTTGTATGATCTAACTTGTGTTTAACACACACTCTTCACTGTAAACCACAAACCTCATTTACACAATATTGGAGAGAGGTGACTCCTTGAAAAGACATGTGCAATGATAAGGGAGGCAAAACTTGATTTATATAGGGGAAAGGACCCAGTAGTTGAGCATGTTTCAATTCTTGTGATAGAAGTAGTTGATTTAATACCCTCATACTTGCTGATTTAATGTCCAACTTTTGTACAACATTGAACCAATAGTTGTATGATAAGTACCAATAATTGAATGAAATATACCATTTGTTGTGAAAAATAACCAATCATGTGATGCCACATTAGCTGCACAAGTATTGGGGCCCTTTTGCACACTTATTGCTCTCACTTTTTTGGGGGTTGTTTTGGACACCTTGGCAAAAAGCATGTTGATGTGGCATCATATTTGATGATGTGGCCTTGAAACCTTATTTATAAGGAGGGGACTTGCCAAGTAAGTTGTTATAAAAAATTCGGAGTGAAATTTCCACGTAAGATTTTGAGAAGTGCGAAGTTAAGGTGCACAACTACTAGGTCCTCTCCCCTACACCTTTTCACCACACACTTGGGCACACCAATTGAGGGGTTGGCCCCTAATTAAAAATATTATTTGTAATTTTAAATTTGAATCCCCAAAGTGAGGCGTCTTCATAAGGAGATCGACCATTTTAATAATAAATGTATTTTAGCTATAATTATTCTTTTTGAGGGCAACTACATCACCAAGTGTCGTCCCATAAAGCATATGAATTTATCTTTTAAAAATATCAATGCAATGGTGCCGATTTCAAGGAATCAACCAACATTAAGAATTCACATTAAGATATGCAATCAATCTTCCTATTATAGTCAACCATGAATTGAGCAATTTAGTGATCTTTGGTCTTAACAATTTTCTCCTTTGATATCTCCTTTGATATCTCCTTTGACATCAACGACAATAATCCAACAAGAATACCTTGCAACTTGCAAAGAACATAAAATTCACATATGAAATTGAAATGAGGTGTTGTATTTGTAGGAAAAAATGATGTTAAATAACAACATACTACAAAAGTATGAAAACTTGATGAAATTGAATTATTTATCTCGATGAAATCAATTATTACTCCTATTATTGAAGATGTCTCAATTACTATTCAAGATAAGAGGTTGTTGAAAATGGAGATGATAAACCATTGTTCATAAAGACAACAACAATTGTTATTGAAGATGTGTCTATGCATTGTATAGTTTGTTAGAATTTTGGGTGCAATTAATAAAAGTAGATTATGTTTTAAGTATTATGTTTTGATCATCTAAGTGTATGTTTAGGAAACAAAATTATTTTTTATGTTTTAAATGAGACCCAATTTGTTTGTTCCACTTTGCTTGTTTAGAAAAAAGAATTGTTCTTTAGGGAGATATTTTTAATTAGTTGATTTTTTTCTTTCTTTGGCCAAACTTTTGGTTTTATTTTTAGTTAGAATCATCCAATTGGAAAGTTTCATGTGTGGTGACTTATTTTACAATTGTTTAAAATAGTTTTATCAAATTATTTTAGGAGTGTACAAACTTATAGTAGATACATTATTCTAGTTTGTGTTTATCAACGAAAGAGAAAAAAGATTGTTATTCAAGGCTCAAGGAAGTTGATTTTAGAACAAATAAGTTTTTTCAAGTATAGTTTTTTAGCAACCCTTGTCCCATACAAAATTTATTAACAATAATATTATAATAAGGTTCTATTAGCACGTGATTTTTATTGTGCGAGTTTAAATTACATTTGATAGGCTTAAATTTGGAGGTCCTTAAATATAATACAACATTCTAAGACTTTTGATAGAAAAATCTTAGCTTGTTTGATAGTTATAATGGAAACAAAGAGTGGTGTGATGCTAGATCCACAATTCAAAGGAAAGTATTTTAGACATTGAAAATATTAGTTGAGAAGGATATTAATATGAAAATGAGTACGAGATGTTGTATTAGGATTAAGGTGTCATGTCTATCTTGTAAATCCTATGACATAATGCATGGTTCCAATATCAATTGAAAGTGTATCTAGGCACTTAGGGTGTATTTGAAAAATAATTTATAATATTTTATTCTCACTGTAGTCACATAAATCTATCCATTTAGTTAAATGAATATTTACTATTTATTTGATTAATAAACCATCAGTCACCAGTTAATTAAATTAATATTTAGTTAATTCATCCTTAAACTCTTCTCCTATTAATTAAAAAAATAATTCAATTTATTTAAATTAATTCATTAAACCACATTCAAAATCAGTTAAATGAATAAACCTTATTTATTTAATTTATCTTCCCTTTCCTCTTTTAAATAAATAATAAAACATTTATTTAAATCCCTAAACTACCCCCCCCCCTCAAATTGCATTCTCCTGCAAATGCAAGTTGCAACCACAATTGAAATAAATTAATTTTATTTTAATTAAAATCCTATTTTGCCTCACCCACCAAACCCACTTGCAATCCTAAATCCCCTTCTAGACTCTTCTAACCACTTTCTAAGTTCTTCTAGATTATCCTAATCCCATTTCCTAAATATTGTCACATTCCTAAGCAACTTGGAGTCACTTCTCAAAGCCTCAAAGTCTTTTGAAAAGCATTTAATGCTTTATGTGCTCAACAAGCTAACCCCTAAAGTCTTCCAAACCACTAATGGCTCTTACATGACCATTAATTGCTCTTACATAACCATTTATAGTTAGCTCAACTCACCCACATGGTTAGAGATTTTCCCTCTAACTCAACCTCCATTTGACTCATGGGTCTCTTCAAGCATTTATTGCTTTGACCATGGTTATCCTCACTAACTCTTGCACAAAATTTTATCCATTGGATAAAGGCATTATTTATTGGATAATGGCTTTATTCATTCAACTCAACATTAACCTTACCTCCTAAGGTAACCCTCAAGTCATCTCAAGCATTTAATGCTTCTTTCCTCTCCCCTCAAGCCATCTCATGTTGATATTTGTCATCCTGGGATTGGGTTGAAAGCCCTCACATGGATCATAGACCCATCAATCCTGGCCCTTGTGGAGATTACTCAATCTCAACCATCCATTGCTCCATTTTACCTATAAATAGAGCTCACATTCCTCGTTTTCAAATCCTCAAGCATCCTCAAACACATCTATAATCCTAGAAATCTTGCATGCATCTAAGTTATAGTGAATTTAGGAGAGCATTTTAGCATAATCTACATTTGTCTTTTGGCTAAAATTAACATTAGTTAATTAAATAACATCTCATATTTAGCTTGTTTTACACTTGCATTGGCATCTCATAATCATTTCAATCTTGAATCTCCATAAGACATCTAGAATAGTGCAAAAAGCTACTGAGAGCTACACTCATTTGGAACTTGGAGAGGAGAGGAACAGTGGAGGAGGAGCTACAAGCATGTTGGAGGGCATTTGGGGATGTTTCATTGCATTCCTTCGTTTTGTTAAGCTTTTCATTTTATGTTTGGTATCTCCCTTGACATGCTTGCTTAGGATATTCTTTCATTTGTGGTTTCCGACACTAACACTAATGTTTGAATTGCTCCTTGTGTTTGTGTGTCTTCGTAACATCCTTTTTGCAGCGCATCACTCACAACTTCACTACTGCAATGATAAAGAATGCTTGGTTAGAGCTACGTTTAGCTATTTCTGATAGCATACCCTGTTAGGAGTAACAAGATCTGTTAGATCTACCTTGCTAAAGGATTTTACAACATTTATTCTGAATGTTGCACCTGGTTAGAGGCTTTACAATTTATAGACTTGATTAGAGTCTTTTACCCTGTTAAAGGTTTCTCTTTCAACTTCACAATATTACAATAAAATCATTACAAATATCTGCAACTTTACATCTAAAATGTTATAGCAGATTCTATGTGCTCAGAATAGATTACCTTGCTTATAGCATACCTCGGTAACCCATATAGTAACTAAGTAAACCCTTCTGTTTACTCTGTTCTTCGACTGTTCTCTGAAAACTTTCTCAGTGACCTCTGTGTCTCTGTAACAGTCTTCTTTCATGCATACATACACTTCACTCATGTTGTATAAATAGATCTCTTAAAACGGTGATCCAATTCATTGCTTCGATCGTACAAACAAGATTCCTCGAATGAATAACTAAACAAAATATTTCATTGGTTAGATTGTCCTTAAAATCATACACAATCTTCTGGTGCAATTTCCAATGTAATAACGGTTAGATGTGCCTTGATCTTGTAACATGTTTTCATATGCATGTCCAGGTTCAATGTATCTGGTAACACGTTTCACTCGATGTATGTCAACTCGGTGTGTCATCTTTACTGCTCGGTAGTCTCAAAATGATACTCGGTAGACAGCTCAGTGTATATTGTGTTCTGTGACTGCTTTCCTCTGTAATCGACTAGACTGTGCATATCGACTGCATGATCTGGTAGTGCTAACGGACTAGAATATATAGTATGACTTTAACTATAAAAACTAATGGCAATTTGATAAGTAGTAACAATCTCCCCTTTTGACATTAGTTGAGATGTTTGACAAAAACTACTTTCAAAGTCATAACTCAAAAATCTATATACTTTGCAAAATGACTATACTTAACAATAAATACAATAGTCAATGAAATAGTATATTCAGATATACTCCCCTTATCATTATACTATACATAACTCTGATTTTGTGTAGCTCGGTTTTGTGCTTGTGTGCTCTGCTTACTCTACATACTCTGCTCGGTATACTCCCCCTGTATACAATACTCTGAATACTATATCAAAACTGTATTACCAAAACTGTATCTCCCCTATATAGTATCACTCCCCAAATATATAGTATTACTCCCCCTTTTTGACAAACATCAAAAACTTAATTCCCATCCGGGGGCGGTAACTGATCAAAAATAGATTTGTACTTCTTTCGGGCGTCAGTGAGTGCGACAAAGAGTGCATCCTTTACACCTTCCATTAAAGAAGTTTGTGCTTGAATATCAGCCAATAGTGATATTAAGCCATCAAGAGTGCTTCCCTCTTGTGTAGTAGATAGGCGTGTAGCTCTGTTAATCTGTTCTTGAACTGATGAAAGATGAGGAAGGAATAATGTCTGGAGTGTCATTATATCCATCTGGATCTTATGTTCTTCATTTCTAAGTTCTAACTGTTGAGCCATGAGCTGTTGAAGCTTGGTGTAAAAATTCTGAACTGAATTGGGCTCTATGGTCAACTTATTTGAGAGATCAGTGATCTCTTTCTCAATTGCATCAGTTTTATTCTTGATATCTTTAATGAATATGGAAAATGTGCAAAGTTTCTGAAATAAATAAAGAATATGCTTGAGTTGAGGGGACAACTCAGCAATGAATTTGACAAGTTTGACTTTGCCAATAGCGAGAGCTTTTTGTACCTCTTCTATCATTTTTGCAGTAAGCTCCTTGTCTTTGAGCTTGCTCAGGTACTCAAATGCATCAACTCCAGATGTTTCTATTTGAGTAAGGAGTTCATCCAGTTGAATGTGGATGGCTGCATCGGTTGACACTATAGCTGTAGGTAGCATATCTGTCTGCAGTGTCTTTACCTTCTGAAGTACTTTATTCTTCTTTTGAATGGCCATTTGTTTTTCTTGTTCGGCCTTTGCTTTGCATAGTTCATCGAAATCAATAAGTGCTTTCCCCTTTAATTTTGAGATATCCACATTGGGCAACACTATCAGTTTAGATAAATCAACTTTAAAACTATGCTTTTTCACCTTCTTCTCTTTACCTTTGGTTGGTTGGACTAAGACAATAGCTTGTGAGGCTTGCTGACCCTCGGTAGGTTGCTCGGTAGAGGCAACACTTTGGTCGGTACCTGTAGCTGCTATGGTGTCTTTGGGTGTCTCGATACTGGGTGTCTCAGCTACTACATTTTCAATGCTTGAGAGGTCTTTTCTTGAGTTGTACCTTCTCCTGTTGCTTTAGACTGGTGATCTTTGGTGCCTTGTGTTGTATCTTAAGGAGCTTCGGTTGAGACAAGTTGAGTGATCGGTGGATAAGGCTGAACTTGTACTAACACAGATTCACTAGATACAAGTTTTGCATATGTAGTGCCTTCGATCATCTCCTGCTCATGTTCTTCTACATCCATGACATCTTCATCAATTTGAATAGTGTCAGTTGGGTCTTGCTCGGTGACATCAGGATCTTGTTCGGTGACTTCAACAATTTCAACTTTAGATTGTTCACCGACATCTTTTATTTTGAAGATTTCCTGCCATTTTGCTTTTGTCTCATTTTCTACATCAATGTTTAGCCCATTCATCAATTTTAAGGTTCGTTGTTTGACAAGAAATGTAGAATTGTAGGTTGTCAGATGCTCCTTAATCTCTGCAACAAACATATCAGGAAATAGATGGACTAGACTTCTTTCTCTGATCTGTTTCTCTAAGTCCATTGCATATTTCCACCTATTATCAATATGTAAGTACAGTTCACTCGGAAGTGACTTTACTAGTTCTAATGGAGCTAGCTGAAACTTTAGAAGTGTGCAAATGATAGCTTCTTCAATTTGTCTCTTCTCATCATCATTCCTAGTCTCATACTTGACATATCTAAAGGAACCAAATCCACCATATTCTTTTAGATTTGCACAAAAGTTTTCAACACTATGTATATTTACCTTCTTGCTTTTGACAATCTGGAATTTGTTGGCATCCTCAGATTCTGTATCACTAGACTCTTTTGCCAGAATGAGTCTTTGAGTAGATTTCTTTTAGGTCTTGATTACCTTGGGAGCAGTAACAGTCTTTTGTTTCTTACTCAGTGATGCAACTGATGCTCTTGTATTAGGTCTCTTTGTTGGAGGAGTCGGTAGGACCTTTGGAATGTCTTGTTTCTTTCTTTTCAATACTTTACCCTTAGGCAGTTCGGTGCTCAATGTTATTGCTGCCTCTTGAGCTTCTGATTCCTCTTCGGTGATGGCAAGAGTACTTTTGATAGGTGTGGAGGAAGATTCTTCTCCAAATTTCTCAGATAATGCCTTAATCATCTTTGTAGCCTTTCTTGTAGCTTTAGGTACTACAATGCTCATTTTTACCTTTTCCTTAACTTCTTCATAAGTTCCATATCTCAGTTCCGTAGCATGCCTTGGCAGTGTAAGAAATGCATCAATTTTTTGTTGTGTGATATCATAGTCAATCTCGTAACCCATTGGTGGCAAAGATTGAGTCCTTAGTTCCACAACATTCACATAACAGTAATCGATGTCTACCTCAAAGCATATATCATCTTTATATTTCTCTACCAGCTGGGGTGGAATCTGGTACCTTTTGTGCATCTTCTCTTGAAATTTGTTGAAGTAGTAATCCATGATATCATTGAAATTATCTCCCAACTTCTTGATAAAGTCATTAATTTGATGGGTGATTGGTTGGTGTAGCTCCCAAACTACTTTACCGACTGATGGAAAGAATTTCTCAAAGTAGAAAAACATGCATACAAGAAGTGAACCAAACTTCAGTGTATTTGCCGAGTTGTTCTTCTTCGGCTTCCTTATTGTGTTCGGGTTCTCAAACAAGTTTTTCAATAACACTTCACATAAATCAACTTTCATTCCCTTTTTCACTATTTTATAGGCTAAGTCAACTACTGCACAGGGTACACTATTTTCCCTTGCTGATTGGAAGAAATAGTAATCAATTACTCTACTTGCAAACTTAAGTTTTGCATTAGTGACATTATTCAATTTTAGTCCTCGGTAATCAGATTCTACTCTAGTTAAACTGATTAACTCCTTCTGTGATATCATCTTCTGTGCTCGTGCATGATCATAGATAGGATAACTGGTGATCACATGAATGATTTCCTTAGTGATTTTGAATGGTTGCTCCTCTGGCCACATAAAATCATCATGAACTCTGCTCAAAACAAACTTAACCCACTGGGGTTTGAACACATATGGATAGGCTAGGGCTTCAGTTAATCCCTTGATTTTGATATGCTCGTACTTGCTATCAATTTTGCTATCGGTACATAGCTCATCATATGTGTCCTTAATTTCAACATGACCGAGTTCTTCAACACGACATTTGGTGAAGAATCTAACATCTTCGACTAACAAGACTTGATCTGAGATGAGTGAAAAGGCAGTTTTGTCATCCGGTTCAGAGGTGACTTTAGGAGTCAAAGTGTATTTCAGTGAGGGCTTCTCTACATTCTTGACAACTACGGGATCTTGGATTTTGGGTCCCATTTGTAAATTTCAGATAAAACTAGCAAACTATCCTTAGGGTTTGGTGGTTTACAAACGGCAGATGCTTCACACTCAGTAGATAATAGCAATTTGACAAGATCGGTAAACTAGCTTAACAATGTGATGAGATTTGTGTAAATACCTTGGATTCGCTTTGAATGAGGTTTGATTTTCTTGATTCACTCTACTTTTCTCTCTTGAAAACTTGGTGAATGTAAATGACCGCGAAAATACCTTTAAGTACACAAAATACCTTATCGGGCTCCGTGCGGGTTAGGTCAAAACATTAAATGCACTCGGTTTACCTTTAACTGATTTACTCCTTTTTTTTGTTTTAACCGAGTAACCAAATTTCCTTCATTTACCGACTTGACAGGTTTCCTATAAAGTACTTTTGATAGAATTTCAAACTTACTAATGTATCTTAACTATGCAGATTTTGGATTTAGTACAAAATAGAATAGGAACTGTTATGATTTTAACCTTTAGAGAATGCAGTCCCTTCATACCTTTGCTGATTAATTTGGAATAGGTGCACCTAACTCGATCGGTAAGGTGCTTTCTTCATTTGACACAATTTCCTTCTTTTTCCCAATCATCTTTAATTTTTATTTTATCTCTTCAGTGTCTCCTCTAGGTTGATCTCTGCAATCTCCAGCTAAATGTCCAACTTTGTGACAATGAAAACATGCCATACCAGGATTTCTCCATGATCTTTGGTTGTTCATTCCAAACCTTATAAAACAGTTGGCACTTATATGTCCATATCTTCCACAACAGTCGCACAATATCCTTGTATTGTAATCCCATGGTAGTGTTGCATATTGTCGGTAAGGATCTATGTGAGTTCGGTAACCTCTATTGTTTGCTTGGTGTGCAGACCACATGTAGTTATTTTGCTTAAGCCAGCACTTCTCGGTACTATGTCCATATCTATTGCAGTTTTTACAAAACCCTTTGAATTTTGTCTTCTGATAATTGTTAACAGACTTTGTCCTACATAGATTAGATGTATGACCATATTTATTGCAATTGTAACAATAACCATTTGACTTAGTGATATTCGGTTGCTTACCTTTTTTGATTTGGCATATGTTGGCAGTATGACCTTGATTTCCACAATAGTAGCAAATAGGCTTCTTTCTTTTGATGTTATTCCTGTTTTCAACTTGCTTTGATGATTCTCCTCTCTCGGTAGTATGAATTCCTTTCTCAGTAGATTCTTTTCCTTTGTAACCGAGTCCTGCATCTTTGTTGGGTCTTCTTGTATTCAGTTGCTCATCCAACATCTTTGATGCTTCATAACTTTTCTTCAATGTTTATTTGGATTTCTTCTCTATTTCAAGTTCATTGGTCGACCTTGATATTTCAAGTCTTAATGCTTGTTTTTCATCATTTTTCAGAATTGCTTCATGATGAGCATAACCTAGTTGATCTATCATATTTTGTTGAATCCTAGTTAACCTTATGATTTCATCATTCTTATTAGATACTAAGACTTCAAGTTGTTGTTTCTCTCTATTTAGATCTCTTGCTTTATCCTTTGTTGTCCTTAATGCATCTAGATTTTCAGTCATCTGTGTGCTGAAATGTTCATGTTCTCTTTTCATTGCTTTTAGTTGATCAGCCAATTCTTTGTTCTTTTCTTTCAACACTCCAATCATTTCTTCAGTCTCTTCAGATATACTGTTCTCAGATGATGTCTCAATTTGTTCCACTAACTCTTGAGAATCCTGCAAGTGATCAGATAATCTTCTTCGTACTTTCAGAGATTTTTGCATTTGCCTTTGCATGTCTGCAATCACTTGATTAGCATGATCCAGCTCTTCTTGCAGATACACAATCCTCAGAGATTGTTTATAGCCTTCCATTGATAAAATCTTTCTCTTTAGGTATTTAAACCCTTTTCCAAGATTCAAGCTCTGATACCAATTGTTAGGCCCAATATGGAAAGCTAATGTACTGAGAGGGGAGGGGTGAATCAGTACTCCAAAACTTTTCTTGAATAATAACCTTACTGTTATGCATAAACAAAATAGTGCAGTAACATAAAATAAAGTTAAAATAAATAGATAACAATCATACATGATTCACTCCATAACACATATATTTTGGTTACGCAGAAACTCTTGGTTAGAGAGAAAAACTGCGGTGGGGATGGCACCCACAACTTCACTACTGCAATAATAAAGAATGCTTGGTTAGAGCTACATGTAGCTATTTCTGATAGCATACCCTGTTAGGAGTAACAAGATCTGTTAGATCTACCTTGTTAAAGGATTTTACAACATTTATTCTGAATGCTGCACCTGGTTAGAGGCTTTACAATTTATAGACTTGATTAGAGTCTTTTACCCTATTAAAGGTTTCTCTTTCAACTTCACAATATTACAATAAAATCATTACAAATATCTGCAACTTTACATCTAAAATGTTATAGCAGATTCTATGTGCTCAGAATAGATTACCTTGCTTATAGCATACCTCGGTAACCCATATAGTAACTTGGTAAACCCTTTTGTTTACTCTGTTCTTCGACTGTTCTCTAAAAACTTTCTCGGTGACCTCTGTGTCTCTGTAACAGTCTTCTTTCATGCATACATACACTTCACTCATGCTGTATAAATAGATCTCTTAAAATGGTGATCCAATTCATTGCTTCGATCTTACAAACAAGATTCCTCGAATGAATAACTAAACAAAATATTTCATTGGTTACATTGTCCTTAAAATCATACACAATCTTTTGGTGCAATTTCTAATGTAATAACGGTTAGATGTGCCTCGATCTTGTAACACGTTTTCATATGCATGTCCAGGTTCAATGCATCTGGTAACACGTTTCACTCGGTGTATGTCAACTCGGTGTGTCATCTTTACTGCTCGGTAGTCTCAAAAAGATACTTGGTAGATAGCTCGGTGTATACTGCGTTCTGTGACTGCTTTCCTCTGTAACTGACTAGACTGTGCATACCGACTTCTCTATGTGTACCGACTACATGATTTGGTAGTGCTA
Source organism: Cryptomeria japonica (assembly GCF_030272615.1). Taxonomy (NCBI): domain Eukaryota; kingdom Viridiplantae; phylum Streptophyta; class Pinopsida; order Cupressales; family Cupressaceae; genus Cryptomeria; species Cryptomeria japonica. Next base: position 797,261,638 of record NC_081407.1, read on the forward strand.
ACCGACTAGAATATATAGTATGACTTTGACTATAAAAACTAATGGCAATTTGATAAGTAGTAACAAAAACGTGTTTCAAATTTAGTTGACCCGGACTTCAAGTTCCTAGATTACATAACATTTTGCCTTGAAGTTAAAAAGAACACCATTTTTGTTGGAGTAACATCTCCAAATAGCTTTTAGATTACATTGCTATAACTTGGTTAAAAAGAACAAGTGTTTTTGGTGATTGGCACACTTGTGCAAAGTTTGTCGAGTGGTCCTACTTCTAACACACACTATCCTCTCCCTTGGCTTTCATGGTCCTAGGTGCAAGATAAAAGTGTTAGTAACACTCAAAGTTTTATCTTTTTAAGAGAGGCCTTCCATGAGACACATCACTCTTGGGAACGACCTCGCATGGTAAATCCTTCGAGTTGCTATAGAAATCAGGTGTGAGCGAAAGTTGTAGCCTTGGGTATAGTTGTTACTACAGTGTAACTTGTCAAAAGGACATATGGGCCCCACCACAAGTTACAAGTCTCTTAAGTGAGTCACTGCAGAATGAACTTATGTCCAAAAACATCAAACATTACTAGACATCTTTTTATATAGAAACCCAACCAATTCTATTGATTGAAGATATTTGTGAGAAGTTCAATGCAAGAACATAGATGGTTTTGCTCCCAAGATACTCACCATACATATTTCCTTGAGTAGAAACAGGGATTTTTGAAAGGCTACTTGTAGCTTGATAAAAGTGGTGACTCCCCCATCATAGGGACCATCTATCTGTTATGCTCGCGCAAGACTTAGTATATCACATCCTTACCTACTACAGCAAGATTCATAAGGTATGTAGTACCAAAGTTGAAGAAATATCAAGATGTGGGCTGAAATTATCACAACTGGTCATTTGACCTTAGGGATAAAGTGTGTTTGAAGTGTTTTTGTTTTGTGTCAGACCAGTGATAAATTGAGCCGACTTTAGGCTTTTGGAAAAACATACAAAAACATTTGAAAAGTGGTCAAAAAGTTCAAAGATTGGGTTGGTTTAGACCTACACCTATTTGTCCCTTTTGAGGCAACATTATTATGCTTGTGTGCTTGCTCTGTTTTCTTGTCAAAGAAATTCAAAACCAATTCAAACCAAGTACTCATCCAACACAAATTTTCATCCAACATTTGACCAACAAACATCAAACAAAGTGCAAACAAGATATCAAATTATATGACCATCCTTGAAATCTTGAGATTCTTCATCAACATGTCAATTTGAAGAGAAGACCATTGAGTTCAAAGGCTTTTATCAAAAGAAGGAAATTTTTCTATCTCAATAGACAAATTTTTATCTCACACAGAGCCTTCTTGCATCATATGTGTCTATATCTTCAAGGAAAATCCAACGAGTTCGATAAAGAGCCTTTGAACAACAGAGATTTTACTCAATATAGAGCTTTGAGTTATCACAAAAATAAAGGAGGCAAAATCAACCCTAATTTCTTTCCAAACATCTGCATTACATATAACATAGCTCGAGAAGAACCACCAACCCCTGAGAGAGAAGAGGAAGAATTTGTTCCCTTTGTAACACAAAGTTTTTATTGAGGTCCATATTCTATCCACCCTCACATTCATACATCATCAATCCATTCAACTCTCGAAACATAAAAAGGTCTTGTCCTAAGTTCTTTTTAGACATTGCTTAAATAAAAAAAACACATCACTTTTTAGAGTGTCTTGACATCTAGGATAAATCATCCTAAGAGGCATTTCTATGCTATGAGTGCATCCTCTCATTACTTGGTAGTTTGGTTTGTAACACATCTCAAACCTTGCTATACCTTATCACATCAACATTGTTGACAACACAAAGAGCAATTCATAAAAGAAATTTGGTAACATCAAACCTTCAATGTTAGAGATCCATCTTCTAAACACTTCACAAAAAAATTATCTCTCATTTCATCACCAACTCATAAACACTTTCACCAAACCTCAAAAACTTTCAACACAAAATGGCTCAAACCAGATCAAAAACTAGACAACTAGAGATCGAAGAAGAAGAGGACAAAAATCTCAATGAATTTCAAGAAGCCATTGGAGGAGGTCCAAATGATGAAGATCCTAGTACCCCAACTCCTGAAGCAATAGAAAGAGCACAACATAACCCCAGGTTCAATCGACTTTTCGATGAAATCCTTAAAAGAAACGCAGATGCTCATTTTTTAGGACTTGCTCAAGAGGGAGCTAAACTACCCTCTGATTTTGATACCGTGCAAATATGATAAACATCATAACATCATAGCCATAATGAGGGTGGAAGAGGTAGAGATTACTTCCAATATGACCTTAATCAAGGAAATCCCCCACCTCCTCCTCCTAATGAAATATACATGTTGAAGCAACAAGTCGAGAATCTCGCCCAGCAACTCCACAGTGGTGTGAAGACTACCTGGTTTTCACTCAATGATATTTGTTCCTATCCCTTTGATAGGAACCTACATATGCCACCTTTTCCGTGAGGGTTTGAAACACCTAAGCTTGAAAAGTATCGAGGAAAAGGAGACCCTAGAGATGATGTCAAGGAATTTCACTCAGCTTGCCTAGAAGTGGCATATGAAGACACATATCTAATGTGCCTCTTTCCTCAAAGTTTGGGAGGGACAACCACGCAATGGTTTTCCTGATTAACTGGTGGTATTAGGACATTCGAGGAACTAGTCCAAAAGTTCATCATATATTATTCACACAAAATAGAACGTGATGTTACCATGGCAGATCTATGCAATATCAAGCAAAAGCCAGGGGAGTTGTTTTCAGCTTTCCTACAACGGTGGAGGCAACTGTCTAGTAGATGTTCTCTTCACCTACCTGAATGAGAGCTAGTGGAAATATTTATTTCCAACTTGAATGATGAAATGGAATTCCACCTAGACATGAAGGGAACAGATTCCTTTGAAGATATGATCACCGAGGGATTAAAATGTGAACGAACCCTTATCAAAAAGGGACTTATCAAGACGTACAATGAACCAAAAGATGGCTCTCGCCCGCATTTTAACAATGATAAACCTAACTTCTGGAATAAGAACAAAAACATCGTCAATGACGGGGTCTTAGATGCAAGGACCATAAAAAGTGCACAACCTGTGGTCAGATTTGCGGGGCAAAATCCCCCTCCTAAAAACAACACCATTGCTCCTCCACAAAATCAAGGTCGCAATGTGTCGCAAGAGGAACCAAGACAACAACAACAAAATTATAAACCAAAACATACATGCACACCCTTAGGGGAACCCATCGAAACGGTATTGCGTCAATTGGTCTCTTCAAATCTGGTGACCTTACCAAAGACATCTAACTATGAACCTTAGGTCAAACCTCTGTGGTGGAGAGATAATGAATATTGTGAATTCCACCAAGGGAAAGGGCATAAAATGAGTAACTGCCATAGACTGAAAGATCTTGTTCAAGATCTTATTGAGCGAGGAGAAATTAAAATCGAAGGACACGACCCAAAAACCTCAAATGATGATCATCTCATGTTCAAGAATCCACTTCCATCACATGATCAAAGGGGTCCTTCCAACTCAGGGTGAAACACAAATACAACTAATTATACACGAGTTGCCTATAATTATACTATGAATCACCTCTATGATGTCGATGAACAAATTGCAACCCTCACCATCAAAGATCTAAACCCTGCCTACAATGTTGTTATGCATCATAGCAAGATCACTATTAAAGAAGCTCCACAAGGAACAACATCCACCCCCAAGCAGTATAACCTTGTGGAATAATTGGACAAAAATCCCACACTCATCTCCATATTAGAGCTTTTGCGCCTATCCCCGTCTCATAAAACAATCTTGGATCAATCTCTCCAAGAAGCGTCGGTCCCTACCAATCTTAATACAAATCAATTTCAAGCTATGGTTGGTAATCTGAGGTCATCACCATGTCTCACTTTCTCTGAAAGCGACAATACATTCTTCCAACAACCTCATAACGCCTCACTCCATATTGAAGGATTTGTCAACCAACATAAGATCAAGCGAGTCTTGATTGACAATGGCGTCGGTCTGAATATATGTACATTACAGTTGGTCACAACATTGGGATATGCAATAGAATCAGTGGACCCCCGCAAAAAGATAGCCTTAAAATCCTATGATGATGCGGAGTGTTCTTCCAAAGGAGCAATTGTGTTACCAATCCGAGTGGGCCTAGTGGTGAAGCACATCATCTGTCAAGTTCTGGACCTTCCTCTACCATATAATCTCTTGTTAGGAAGACCATGGATACATGCCATGCAAGTCATTCCATCCACCTATCATCAGTGTATCAAGTTTCCCCATAACGGTGTAGAAATCACAATCCTGGGTAATGAAAATCCATTTGCATATTGTAACAATATTAACCATCAACCAGAGATCACCGTTCCTAACAATAGAGAAGCCATCCCGTCCACATCATATGTTAGTCCAGCCTCTCTTTCTATTTCAATCACCCCTATACCAAAGCAAGAGAAGTTGAAAATAAAAATGGCTGAGGAAGGTCCTGGGGAATATAATCTAAGCCAACTCTTTTGTGTTGGGCAATTACCCACTTCTCCTAGAATTCATGGCAAGCCTCAAAGGTTACTTTAACCACCATTGGTCAAGCTAGCATGCACTTTGGCACAATTCATCCTTGGAAAAGTTAGGAAGAGGAAACCAGAGATGAGGACCTAGCAGAATGGATCTACAAAGACCCTATCAAAGACATCCCATAGGCTAAACTACCTACTGATAAATATGGAAAAGGTCTTATTATCATGCAGAGAATAGGCTATGATGGCCAGAGTTCTTTGGGATATTTCAAGCAAGGATGGCACGAGCCCTTACAACCAGAATTAAAACCCAAAGATAACACTGGATTAGGTTTTCAAAAGGAATCTCTTCCTAAGCTCAGATTCAAAGGTAAACCCAACAAACCTCTATATTAGCCTAATACTCTAAAGAGGCCACCCTTGATTATATCGGCAGCACCAAGAACAACACCAACTGCCCCAACAAGGCTGAGAATTCCATCAATAGCATCCACAACACCACTCACACCGCTAAAAATACCTGCAAAACCCATAATCCCACTAGCAGCACCGATAATATTACCCACAACACCGATAGTCCTACCTGCAACACCAATCATCCCACCAATCAAACCAACAACCCCATCAGCAGCAGTAACCGTATCAACAACACCAATAGTGGTATTTGTACCCCCAGCAGCATCGACAAAACTGGTAAACCCATCAGCAACATCAGTGGTACCCACAGTACCAACAATTCCATCACTAGCAGTACATCAGTCGATCACAACTACAGTGTTCAACTTAAAAGATATCTCGGTTTGGTATAGTAATCGGATACTAGAAAGTGACTCAAAGACTGACTCACATGAGTAGGAATTTGATTCCGTACATCTCAATACTTCAAATGAGGAAGATGCATCACCACCTCCACCTCGCAAAGAAATCCCTATTTACGGAGAGGCATAGATTAAAACCTCTTCGCAAACCCTACATCACATCCTACACTTGATTATGACAGGGAGAGTACCATCAACGATCTTCACCATAGTGTCTTAACCCTCACTGACACATCCCATGAACTTAACCTGATTGATGAGGTAATGCCCATTATCCATCTTGAACTCATCGAATGGAACCAACCTAATCCCCCATGCCTTGACCAATTCCAAAATGATGAGGTGATCATTGAATTTTTGGAACTACGGGATAACATACCAAGCGGGGATTACAAAGTTGGATTCGCCATCGAACTTAATAGTGTAGCATACTCTGGGGTGGATGCCAAACCTTTTAGCTACAAAAATATCACAATAAAACATGGATCTTCCAGTGAAAACCACACTGTGGCACTGTTTGATCCCAAAAAAGTAAAAATAAAGAGCGTATCCAATGGTGAAAACCTCTCTGAGGTGCCTGAGGATGAAAGGTTTGAAATCCTCCCCTCTAGTACAAATCAGGAGAGATCGATGATCCTAATTGAGGAAACAAAATAATTCAACTTGGGGACCCCTGAGACTCCTCACCAAATACATTTGGCATCTCTACTCACTCCAGAGGAACAACCTAAATTTGTAGAATTCTTCCAGAAGCGTCAAATCACACAGACATGCTTGGTCTACATCCCGATTTGGTCATGCATCACCTCACCATGGCAGAAGGAGCTAAACCTGTAAAACAAAATTTTAGAAAGATGCACCCGCAGATTGTTGTGCTTGTCAAAGTAGAACTCAAAAAGCTCTTAGATGTTAATTTCATCTGGCCAATCGTTTATGTTTATTGGATCTCCAACATTGTACCTGTTGGCAAACCAAATGGGGGCATCTATATCTGTATTGACTTCTGAGATTTGAACAAAGCATGCCCTAAGGATGACTTCCCCCTACCAAACATCAACATGATCATGGACCTAACAGCAAGACATGCCATGCTTTCTCTTATGGATGGCTTTTCAGGGTACAACCAAATAAAGATCGCCCCAGAAGATCAACATAAAACATCCTTCACATGCCCATGGGGAACATATTGTTGGAATGTGATGCCTTTTGGTCTAAAGAATGCAGGGGCAACCTATCAAAGAGATATGACCACCATCTTTCATGATATGATGCATACCATAATGGAGGATTATGTTGATGACTTATTGGCAAAATCGTTAACAAGAGAAGTTCAACTTGTCATATTAGATAAAACCTTTGACAGATTAGAGCAATATCATGTATGACTCAATCCAAAGAAATGTGTCTTTGGAGTAACCTCAGGGAAGCTTCTAGGGTACATTGTCTCAAGCAAAGGCATTGAAGTAGATCTGCTGAAAGTCAAAGCAATCATGGACATGCCACCTCCCAGGAGCATCAGTCAGTTAAGGACATTACAAGGGCACCTACAATCAATTTGGAGATTCATTGCACAATTGGTAGACAAGTGTCATCCCTTCACACATCTGTTACACAAAAATATCCGCTTTCAATGGGATACAAAGTGCCAGCAAGCATTCCAAATGCTTAAAGATTACATGATGAATACACCGTTACTGATCCCACCAGATCCAAGTAGACCTCTATTGCTATATATTTCAGCTACTAATACAGCACTAGGAGTACTACTGGCTAAACACAATGTAGAAGGGAAAGAGTGTGCAGTTTACTACATCTCTTGCACATTGGTCGGCTATGAACTCAATTACACACCTATTGAGAAAGCTTTCCTAGCAGTTATCTTGGCAGCCACCAAATTGAGCCACTACATGTTGACACATAAAGTACAACTCATTGCCAAGATCAATCCACTAAAGTACCTACTCAACAAAGCAGCATTGACAAGCCACTTGGCCAAATCGGTGATGATTCTAAGTGAATTTGACATTGAGTATGTGGACCATAAGGCTATCAAGGTCCAAGCTATTGCAGATCGGTTGGTCGATGCACCACTAAAAGGCGATCATGCTCTTGTTTCTAACTTCCCAGATGAAGAGATCTTCATGATCATAGTAACACAACCATGGAAGCTCTACTTTGATGGCTCATATACTAGACATGGCTCGGGGGCAGGCATTATGTTTATCACACCTCAAGGTGACAGCATCCTGAAGTCTTACAGGCTAACTTTTCCATGTAAAAACAACATAGCAGAATATGAGGCCTTGATCACAAGACTCAGACTAGCCATACAATGGAAACTGGAAGAGCTATAGGTATAGGCCAACTCCCAACTGGTCATCTGACAAGTCACAGACGAATATCAGACCAAGGATGATAAGCTTATGTTGTACAAACAAATGGTGGACAGTTTAAAAACATCATTTACAACTATCACCTTTGAGAAGATACTGAGAGATCAGAATCAAGCTGCTGATTCATGGCTACAATTGCATCTCTCCTAGATCTTCCACAGAATTCAACATGCTACGAGTTCTTGGGAGAACAACTTTGGTTTCTCGCTTATGATATCCCTGAATCCAAGATGATATGTCGCCTTACCGGTTCCAATTCCTCGTGGTACGGTGAGTTCTACACCTACCTACACAATCACACACTTCCTCTTAACCAATCGAATAACCAACACAAAACATTCATCTGACAAACCACTCGATACACCATCATTGTTGAAACCCTATACCGACACAGTCTTGATGGTACTCTCCTTCGATGTTTGGAGCAGGATGAGACAACAAAGGCCTTAGAAGAGGTACATGAAGGAATTTGTGGGACTCACTCAAGAGGTCCTTCCTTAGCAAAGAAGATCATGGACGCTGGATACTATTGCCCATCCATGGAAAAAGACTCCTACTATTTTGTCAGAAAATGCAAGAAGTGCCAAGTTCATGGAGACTTGATACATACACCAGCATAGGAATTGCAACCAATAACAGCACCATGGCCCTTTTGTCAATGGGGACTTGACCTTGTGGGTAAAATCCATCCATCTTCATCCAACGGCCACAAATTTATCATTACTACCATTGAATACTTCACAAAGTGGATCGAAGCCATTCCACTTACCCAAGTCACCGGCAAGCAGATCGCCTCATTCATCCTTAATTACATCATCTGTCGATATGGTGTACCCATGTCCATCATCACAGATAACGGACTTCCTTTCAAAAATCAGGATGTTCGTGAGCTCTATGAGAAGTTTCACATCCAACACCACTTTTCCACTCCCTATTACCCATAAGGAAATGGTCGGGCTGAAGCATTGAACAAAAACATATTGAGAATCCTCAAGAAGACAGTCAATGATGTTGGCCATGATTGGCACATTCAATTAAATACAGCACTATGGGCATATCGAACTAGCATTCGAACCCCTACAAGCGCAACTCCCTACTCACTGGTCTATGGAGCAAACACCATCCTTCCTATTGAGGTGGAGATACCATCTCTTCGAGTTTCCTTGCACAATATGATAGATAATGAAGCATACCGAGTCTCCCGTCTTCAAGACTTGGAACTACTTGATGAAAGGCGACAAGCTGCATACAACCACCTCAAAGCCTATTGGCAGCACATGAGAAGAAGCTATAAGGGTTAAACCTCGTACATTTGAGGTAGGTGATCTCGTTCTCAGGGATAACCCTTGTAACCAACCAAACAGAGAACATCAGACAAAGTTTGAATCAAGTTGACTGGGTCCATATGTTATCACTGTCGTATTTGGGTCTGGGGCATATCAGTTAGCTACTTCAGAAGGAGAACCACTAGCAGATCTGATCAACAACATGCACCTCAAACAGTTTCATACATAAGTTGTACAGAGCATCAGGCTCCAATACATACCAGGAAAAACACCAAAAATTTAGATAAAAGTCCTGAAGAAAATACAAAAAAATTAAAATAGTAAAGAAAATTCATGCATCCAAACGGTGAGCAACCACTTTGGTGGCACCTTGGGTAAGTGCGATGGTGAAAACTTGGCAAATAGGCGCCACTCATAAAGGCTATAGCTCCATTGTCTTTCAGACTTATTGCGATCACATCCATTCATCCATCAGTCAAACCATGGATTGTTCTTGATTTGCAATCGGGGATAGTACTTCATGCGTCCTACATCCTGCTTTTCATAGTAATGTCTAAAAACTGGGGGCAATGCTCTTAAACTATTGATGGAAGTGGATTCTACATTACTTGTGAGTCATTGAGTTCTTCATTCAAAACACTCACAAAATCCAAAAACATTCAAAAACAACTCACAAAATCCAAAAACATTCAAAACACTCACAAAATCCAAAAACATCATAAAACATCAAAAATCAATCAAAAACATGGCAACGCATAAAAAATCCTTTGTACATACAATCGCAAACATACATCAAACAAATATTTTGAGCTACTCAAACAATTATCACTTATCAAATCAACCAAACAATCAACATCGAAACACAAACTACCTTAAAAAGGATGTATCCTTCCTTACCAAAACAAAGACATGATAACATTTTCTTTAACAAGAAAATTTTGTTTAAGCTATCAAGTACTTGGTCAATTTGTTAAGATATTTATTCATTTATATCAGGTTCCTACGCTACTCCAAGATATCCACAAGTGATTAGAGTAGCCAAGAGGGTTCCTAAGTATCGTTTTGTTTATTATCTGCGAATTGTTCCAATGAAGTTCTGGGGCATGTACTGATGGTGTCTACATGGGAAATTCACTAGGCTACGTGATCATATGCAAAAATCTAGTCATGGATTATTATGGCTTATTGACTATAGCATATACCTTGACCATCTACACATGAACCAGAATAGAGGGCCCATATTCTTTTATCTATACTACTTGCTTACAGGTACAATGCTCCAAACTTGGTTCCTATTTCCTCATCCAAGATTGATACTACCATGCTCAATGATGAAGAATAAAGCACTATGGATCGTCATTTCATCTCATATGTTTATATTGCATTTTGTTGCATATCGCCCATCCATTTGATCATTCATCATTCATATTTATGGTTTGTATGCAAGTGTAAACAAGTTAAAATACGAGAGGTTCTTTAATATGAATTGGTCTTGGATACAATCCTGATGGAGTTCTCTGATACATCATCATTGCATCATGCAATTTCTCACCAACTTGCATTCATATCTCATGAACGCATGGCATTATCATTCCATTACATTTGGTTGCATGTAAATGCATCTAGTTCATTATCATTTACTTGCATTTTAGATTCATTAAGATATTCATTTAAGTACATTGATTTGTTCATCACATTAAGGCATTTAATATATCAGATGCATTTATTATCATTTACTTGCATTTTCATTTAAGTGCATTTTATTATTAAGAACATTCATTCATTCATATAGTGCATTCATTTTCACAAACATTCCTTAGGCATTCCTTTCATGTTAATTGCATTAAGGTGTAGTTATATGTTACTTTTTAGGTGCAGTTATTCATTATCCCTTAGTTGCATTTATTTGCATTATCATTTCACTTTCATTTATCACTTAGTCACATTTTATTTTTAATCATTTAGAATCATAACATAAACATTTGTATTTACATTTGTTTATCCATTTTGCATTCATTTTAGGACCATCTATTAACATTTTGTTAGTGAACAGATTTGTCCCTTTTTAAAATGATCAATTTTGAACTCTGTCGCCTTCTTTTAAGGACAAGTGTTCCACTAAACAGTTGGGTAAGTATTGTATAAACCACTTTCCTCTGAATTTTTCATAGGTATAGCTCCCTATTTCAGTTATTCAAGGAATAATCTAGTTAATTTTATTTTAGCAGTAGCTTTTAACCTGAGAGCATGTAAGGCTGCCTACTTCATTCTTGGATGAGAGGGCAATATTTCACACATTTTTTGAGAAAAACCATCTTTCTAATCTTTACAATGCAAGAGATGAAAGTAACTGAATCAAAGTTCAGAACACCATTCCTACAATTCTAATAAGAAATGAACAGATAAGAGAAAACGAATTTGTTTTCAAACACAAATCATTTCTCAAGAACAAACACCCAAAGGAAGGAGTGCCAGAAAAATAATAATTCTCTGCAATAGAAAGGTCATTACTGCTATTTGATTAGATAAGCATATGCAAAGATATGTATCTACACAGATTCAAAACCCACAGATTTTCCTTCTTCCAAAAACAATATGATCTTTATATATATATTCTCCTGCAACAAAGGCACGATAATACATTTATAAATCCTTTTCCATTTCAGATTTAAAAGTCTGATCCTTCCTTCTTCAAAAACAGAAACTTCACGAAACAGAGGGAAAACAAAAACTAACTAAAATTTCCTTACTAGATCTAACCCCCTTCTCTATCTCTTTCCTTGCATATTTATCCTTCTTTTCCTCTTGGTGAGACACTTTCAGTTCCAAAAACTAAATCCTGACATATCATATGCTGACAGCTAGATATAAATAATTGTCTTCATTCTTTCAACACTTTCTTGGATTCAATGTAATCTTTAATCATAATGTTTTAATATGAAAACATTATAACTTAAAATACATAATTTTTATGAATTAATTATGGGCTCCTTCGTTACAAATATAAGTCATGCCTTGTTAATATTTGAAAACAAGAAACTCGGTTGTTGCTGGTCATTTTGGACAGACCCTCACTCAGTCATCCATATCTTTTTAAGGAGGCATAATTAGGTTAATCTCTCTGGTGGAAACGTGTGAAACTTATTTTTTCACGACATATCAAAAAATTATAAAAATCCAACGGTGGAATAAAAAGATATGCCCCCTGAAACATGATGGTTTTTCTGTCACAAAAATCAGAAAATGTTTTTTGTTCTAGACTTGTATTATGTTAAGTGTATCTTGCAAACCAGATTGAATTTCCACAATTCCTTTGGTGAGAACTTATAAAAATAGGTTTCATAAAATATATCCAAAATCTAGCTTGATCCAATTATTGAAGTGAGAGATATACCCCCTGCATAGAGACTGAGTAAATGGTAAATCAATATTCCTCTTCCAAACTTTGTTGGTTGACCAAATTTGTCCACTGATTGCTTTGCCTCTCCATTTTGGTTGTGCGTTGAACCTTTGAACTTCATTGAACATGTTGAACATTCCTGAACTGCTTGAACTTTTGGAACTTGCTGAACTGAATGAACCCGATTGAACTGAATGAACCTGCTTGAACTGAATGAACCTGATTGAACTGAATGAACCCGATTGAACTAAATGAACCTGCTTGAACTGAATGAACCTGATTGAAATGAATTAACCTGCTTCAAGATGGTTCAATTTGTTCATGGAGTTCAACCAATTACTAAAACTTGACATTTTTTTTATTTAAAGACAATTTACAAATGGACTAAGGGCTCAAACCGAGGCATTGCAAGAAAGACAAGGACTCCAAATGAAATTTTAAAGGGGAATTTACGCGGTAACACATTTGCATAACCATTCGATTCCTTACGATTCATCTTACAAACAATATGCATATCATCATATCATCAACATAAACACAAGTATTATCTATCCCATAGTCATCATCATTCATTCATCATTATGCATACATAGTCATCATGGCATCACATTCATAAAGCATTACAACAAAGAATCATACATGTATTAACCTGCATCCACATGTTAGCACCACATCCATAACATGGATATAGAAATCATAAAATCATCATCATACACATATAGAAAGCAAAATCATCCATAGCATGCATCTAAGCATAATTCATAATCATCATCCTGCATAAACCCATACATATCATCAATATGCATATCATCATAAAATATGGGATCTCCTCATATATCACATCATATATCATCTCGTAAAAACATACATGTATCAGAGTACAATGATGTCAAAAATATATTGACTACCAAGAGCCATCCTAGTCATAGTTCAAAATAACAATGTAACAAGTACATAAGCTCTCTCAAATAGCACTCTGGCTAGATGCTACAACACCATCCCTGCCTACACCACCATCACCACCTGCTCCACAACTACACCCTGCTCCACCCACACTATCTCATCGTGGAGGACCGATAACACCACTACTCTCCATCCTCTGAGACCGCTCTGATCTCGCCTGACGCATGTGCGAATAACTCAGTGCCTGTTGACTAGATGGCACCACCTGCTCATATAAACCCTGCCAATAGTCAATCTCTCCACCTAACTGTCATAACTCCCTGACCAATGAATCAGTCGATGGACCCTATCCATGTACTCCCTCCAAGGCCCGAACTCTCTCCTGCAGCTGGATCACCCTATCAACCGCATCATCATACTCTCGCCTCACTACTGTCAACTCTAACTCCCATGCAAATAGTTGAACATCTCTAGTTGCAACCTCTGCCTCCATATCCTCCAGCTCTGCCTGGGTCACTGTCAAATGAGTCTACAAATATACTATCATATGATCCCGCAGGTCTGCACCTCCCATCCCCAGAGGATCCTCTCCTCCACCTGTAGCTCCCTCTCCCATCTCTATAGGCCCCTCTCCCTCCCCAATATCCCTACCTCCTACTCTGGTTGTCCCTGTATCAAAGGACCCTAGGACAGTCGCAACAGTTATCCCCCTCTACCTCTCCTTTGTAATCGTCCTCCTCCACCACCTCCACCTCCAAATCCATGCCCACCCGCACCCCCTCCACCTCCTCCCACTCCTCCAAAACCTCCTCCACCACCGCCATCACCTCCATCTCCTCCTTCTCCTACTCCTCTGCCTCCTCTCCTCCTTCGTCGTTGTCTCCTATCATCCTCAAAGGACGGTATCAGCTCACCTAGATCTAAAATGTGTGGTACGATATTGTGTGTACTCCTCTGTCACCCCTGCATCCACAATATCCAACCTCATATGCCATGGTCTCACCTATAAGGTCCCAAACTCGGCTCGGGCCTAATCATATGGTAACACTAGGCCCCACTGGAATCTCTCTCGAATTGCCCGTGCATACTCCCCCAATCCCCTCGGCAACCCCTGCCTCCATCCAAACTGTCTCATCACTCTACCTGGTACCTATCTCTCTACATTGTAGGTTGTCCTACCAATCAAAAACCATGTCATAAATACATACGGTAAGGCCTTTGCATCATCCTCCCAGGGCTCACACTCAATAAATGGCCTCCATATCACTGTATCCAAATCATCCAATGCCTGCCGCCACCACTCCAACTTCCCCAAGTAGGGCTGACTCATCATACCTCCATACATGTACACATAGGGCTGATCTGTCGCTCTAAATCTCAGACAAACCGGCTATTTCACTGGCAGGTGCTCCCACGCCCAGATCTGTAGCAAGGTAATCCCGACCCCTAGAGAACTTGTCTCTCGATATACAACCTCATGCGGCTCCTTGTACAAGTGTGAAAGCATGCATAGTCCCCATGCATAGCAGGTCCCATCAATCACCATATGCTCAATGACCTGGCCCCAACTCACGGCCAGTCCATGTGATCGTCGATCAGGGCAAAGCAAGCCCTCGACAATGCCTGATAACACAGCTGGTAGTGGCTCATATACGGCAACTATCTCCTCCCATGCGATCGAGCCATCATGAATATTTACGTCCTTTGTAAACATACGTTGTACAACTGTTGTCCCCAAACCTCGGTCATAAGTCACAAGATCCCCTCGGATAGGGATGTGTAGTAACTGCCACACATCCTCCAGTGTCACGGTCATCTCTCTCATAGCCAGATGGAAAGTGCAGGTCTTGCTATGCCAGCACTTAGCTAATGTCATCAATAGTCTATGATTCATCTAAATCACGGACATATACATCATGTCATAAAAATCGATCGTTGCGACATAATCGATCTTGGCCTCAGTCAATTGCTCTCACAGTTGTTGCATGGCAGGATGTCGCTCCCGCATTTATAAAATGGGAAGATCCTCCTATACATACACACATCAACATCATCATCAGTTGTTTTGTTTCAAACTTTCTTAAGTTTAAACCTAGACTATCAATAGATACTTTGATCAAGTATCTTTGGGTCTCAATAGGTAAGCGATCATGGCAAACCTAGACTACAATAGGCATTTATCATAATGACCTAGTCTCAATGGGGCTGCTATGATTCAAAACAACTCATCCATCCATCCACCCAACATAGGCATCCAGAGATAATTTTTCCTAACATTGGGGCATTTTTATCATAATATGCACTATTCAGCTAACAATAGTGCTACAATTTGTGTATAAAAGAACTAAAACAACAATAGCTCTACAAAATGTATCCAACAATGCTACAACTAGGACACGCATGTGATAAAACAACAAAAGTGCTAAAACCACTAACCAATTACGTTATTACTTGGAAATAGCACTAACAATATGCTACAACTGCGCTATTACTAATGCAAACGCGCTAACCCTAAAGACTGTGCTAAAACTACTACCCAATAGCACCATAGCAGCACAAAAGCGCTATTTGGGCTGCCAAAAGCGGTAAAAGACAGTTTTAGCACTATTGTCTTTATTGGACTTTGACGCTTGCAAAAACACATTAAAAAATACACAAAACTTAAAATTCACAATTTGTGTACTGCTAGCCTGTAGTCATTTGGTCATTGGAATCGACGGATCCGCTCTAACTGATGATCTACTAGAGGTACCAGCATGATGACTGTTGCTCGCTCCTTCACAAAAGGTCACTATCAGAGCTTAGAGCTGCAAGGGAGATAGGTGCAAATGAGGTTGTTTTACCCCTTCCCCTCCATATGTATCGCATCCGCCCTAAACCTAATTTCACCCCGCTCATCGCCTGGTCCCCGTGAACTCCCAATGTCTCTCATTTCTCTGTTTTAACTCTGATTTCTTCCATTCTTTCACCGTTATTGCTAATTTCTTCTATTCCACCTTCCCTCCACTTCTCGTTCTTTTTCGAGAGATCGCCTGATTTAAAAAAAAAATTGGTCCATCTCTTGAGGGGGCATACCACCCATTAAATTAACATTTATGGGGCATATTTCTTCACGCCTATTTTTCTTTCTTTGAAACGACGTGATAAACCGCACCATCTCAAAGAGGGGCAAATGTAGTCACATAAATCTGTCCATTTAATTAAATGAATATTTACTATTTATTTGATTAATAAACCTGTAGTCACCAGTTAATTAAATTAATATTTAATTAATTCATCCTTAAACTCTTCTCCTATTAATTAAATAAATTATTCAATTTATTTAAATTAATTCACTAAGCCACATTCAAAATCAATTAAATGAATAAATCATATTTATTTTATTTACCTTTCCTTTCCTCTTTTAAATAAATAATAAAACATTTATTTAAATCCCTAAACTACCCCCACCCCCCCACAACCACTTGCATTCTCCTACAAATGCAAGTTGCAACCACTATTGAAATAAATTAATTTTATTTTAATTAAAATCCTATTTTCCCTCACCCATCAAACCCACTTGCAATCCTAAATCCCCTTCTAGACTCTTCTAACCACTTTCTAAGTTCTTCTAAATTAGCCTAATCTTATTTCCTAAATATTGTCACATTCCTAAGCAACTTGGAGTCACTTCTCAAAGCCTCAAAGTCTTTTGAAAAGCATTTAATGCTTTATGTGTTCAACAAGCTAACCCCTAAAGTCTTCCAAACCACTAATGGCTCTTACATGACCATTAATGGCTCTTACATACCATTTATGGTTAGCTCAACTCACCCACATGGTTAGAGACTTTCTTTCTAACTCAACCTCCATTTGACTCATGGGTCTCTTCAAGCATTTATTGCTTTGACCATGGTTATCCTCACTAACTCTTGCACAAGAGTTTATCCATTGGATAATGGCTTTATTCATTCAACTCAACATTAACCTTACCTCCTAAGATAACCCTCAAGTCATCTCAAGCATTTAATGCTTCTTTCCTCTCCCCTCAAGCCATCTCATGTTGACATTTGTCATCTTGGGATTGGGTTGAAAGCCCTCACATGAATCATAAACCCATCAATCTTGGCCCTTGTGTAGATTACTCAATCTCAACCATCCATTGCTCCATTTTACCTATAAATAGAGCTTACATTCCTCATTTTAAAATCCTCAAGAATCCTCAAGCACATCTATAATCCTAGAAATCTTGCATGCATCTAAGTTATAGTGAATTTAGGAGAGCATTTTAGCATAATCTACATTTGTCTTTTGGCTAAAATTAACATTAGTTAATTAAATAACATCTCATATTTAGCTTGTTTTACACTTGCATTGGCATCTCATAATCATTTCAATCTTGAATCTCCATAAGACATCTAGAATAGTGCAAAAAGCTACTGAGAGCTAACTCATTTGGAACTTGGAGAGGAGAGGAACAGGGGAGGAGCAACTACAAGCATGTTGGAGGGCATTTGGGGATGTTTCATTGCATTCCTTCATTTTGTTAAGCTTTTCATTTTATGTTTGGTATCTCCCTTGATATGCTTGCTTAGGACATTCTTTCATTTGTGGTTTCTGACACTAACACTAATGTTTGAATTGATCCTTGTGTTTGTGTGTCTTCCTAACATCCTTTTTGCAAAGCATCACTCACTATTGTTTGAAATACATTCATAATAGATGAAGGGTTCCATTATTAGTGGTAAAGGTAACTTGCAAACATAAATATCTAATTAATGTTTTCCCAAATGTGGACTCCTAGAATGGGATGACAAATTATAAGTGATAAGGATAAAATAGTGTTAGCTGGGCTTCTCCAAGTGGGAATTTGGAAAGAGGCAACATGTGTCGCTTGATATTAATTCATTTGTGGCATTTCATGTAATGTTTCATTTCTAAGTTTGGGCACCTAAGTTGGAGGGAAAGTTTTGGAGGAAAAACTAATTTATTTACACATCCGTAGGGGAAAAATAAAAGGATGGGATGTTTAGAATGAAGAGTCATCTTTGGGTACCAAGTTTAGTGCACAAGACCTCTTTATAACTCTATAAATTCAACTCCTTGGATGTGCAAAAAAAGGGGAATGATTAAATGTAGAGTTATACTGCAAGGACATGGGACAAGTTGGAGCATAGAGAGGTTGTCCAAAGGTACACAAGTGTTGCAATGTTGTAGGAAAAGGGTAGAATAGAAGTGTGTGAAAAATTGTAATCTTGTTTCAAAAGTAATACATACTTGGCCTCACTTCTTGGTAAAAAAATTTCCTGGAAGGTTTTTTCTACATAAATATTATGTCGTGATGCTTTTATGTTGCTGATTTGTGCCTCTTTGCTACTCTCTTATGGTGATGTTATCTTTTACTTATTGTTGTTATAAATTCACGTAAGGTGGTGTTTTTAAACATGTTATGTTGTTTGATTTTTAGTATCATAAATAAGATTGATCTAATCATGGTAATTTCACATTAAGATTACTTAATTTTAGATTTGCATACAAATTTCATATTTTCATTTTAAATAGTAGGGTTTCCATGTTAAATTAGTATAAGAAAATATTTTTAATTTTTAAATTAACAACCACAATAATATCAATTGCACAATGTTAACAATTAAGAACACAAGATTTACGTGGAAACACTTTCAGAAGAAAATCATGGCTTATAATCTCACATATCTATAAAATAAAGTTAGTTATAACAAAACATTCATTATATCCCCACAAGAATTCAACAACCTTTAATTCCTTCTCAAATATTCCCACAAGCTTTCCAGGCTATAAAACCAAAAAATAGATGAATACTAGAACCAATTAACCTTCAAATTTAATACCAAATGTTGAGAAATATAGAGATTCTAATACCGGAGGTTAGGAAATTCAGTCTATATCCAAAAAATAAATCAAAGGATGAGATACAAGGCTTGGACTACAACAACATGAAAATATAAAACATATATGAAAATCTAAAATTAAGTTTCCTTGATATGGAATAATCCATTTCTTTATTATGTCAAAAATCAACCAACTTAGCATGCTTATCAACACTACCTTATGTGAACTTATATTAACAATAAATAAATCATAATATCACCATATAATAGCAGCAATGGGGCACAAATAAATAACATAAGAGCATCACATAGAATAGTATTTACATGGGGAAACCCTTGCATGAAAAACCTTTACCAAGAAGAGAGGCCAAAGATGCATTCTCAATAAATAAATATGATTATAATACATTCACTTCCATTCTCTATTTTTCCTCCAACATTATAGCACATGTGTACCTATGAACAACCTCCTTATGCCTCAACATGTCCTTGTTCCTACAAAGTAACTCTAGATTCATCCTTTACTCTCACTTTCCATGTCTGAGGTGTTATTTATATAGACATGACAAGATCTCTAAAATACCAAACAAGGTGTCAAAAGAAGACACTTGATTCCAAGCATCCCAACCCCTTGGAATGCCTCCATAGAATGTGAAAGGACGTTGGTTTTGACTCCAATACTTTCCCTCCATTTAGGGTCCCCAAACATGGAAGGTAAACATTACATTAAATGAAATAAATGATGGAATAACAAGAGACACCTAATGCCTCTTCCAGGAATCCACATGGAGAATCCCAAATGTCAATCATTTTTCTAGTAATCCCATTCTAGGAATCCATGTGTAAGGGATACAATACTAAATAATTGTACTCACAATCCACCTTTATCGTTGCTAGTGGAACCCATCACCCCTTATGATTGTATTGCAAACAATAGCGAGAATAAATATTACTACTTATTTTTCCAATACACCCTAATTTCCTTAGAAAACTTTCCAAGGATGTTAGGATTTTGACATAAGATTTACAAGGTAGATGGCACCTTAATCCTAACATACAATGATTTTACCAAATTATAATGCTCTCTAGGTCTGTAATGGCAAAAAATATAACTTTTGACACAAATTGAACTAAATACAAAATCTAGAAAAAAAACACTATTGTAGCTAAGTAGTTCTCTTCGATAGCTTTCCAATGACTATTAATTATTAAAACATGGAGCTTTAGGTAAAATTTATGGCTTGCTAAAGAAAAAATAACAAACAAATGCAATTTGCAATTTCTAGCAAAAAAAAGAAAAAATTGTTGATCAAGACTTGCATTGATGGAAAGTACTCATCTACTACTTTTTATTAACTATTCATTCATCAAAATCTAATACTTGTGGTAAAATTTGTGCAAAATTAAAAAAAGGCCCAATTTGGCTTATACAAGGGCCTTGGTGGCCTTTGGTCAACATCATTAGTTGAACGACTACTTTTGAAATATATGGATGAATATCAAGTGGATATGTCACAAGTAATAGTTTTCCTATTGTGTGTTTTACAAAACACTAGTAGTCTAAGCATGTCAATATTAGCAATGCTAGCCACTAATGGATCAAAGGCCATAGTGGCTAAGGTAGCCATTGGTAGCTCAAAGGATCTAGTACAGGCCTTAAGGCCATTAGTGCAAAGTGTTGGTAGGTAGTGCTTAGGTAATTCCACCCAATGCTTAAGCACTAAAATATTTTTATTTTATTTTTTGTCATATGGTACATGTTGGAGACTATATGACCTCCCTATAATTTTTTTTATCTCAAGAGCTCTTGTCATTGAAAGTGTGCAAATTTATAGTTAAAATTTACTTTTTGGGCATCTTGAACTCAATGGAAAGGTCCATTTGAGCTTAAAATACTCTAGCAAAAATTTATTCACTGGATCTAAGCTTGAATCTCTTAATCAAGAATCCAAGAAATCAAAACTCCAATCTCTTAATTAAGAATCCAAGTACTCAAATCTCAAAACCTAGCTCGAATACCATGTTAGCAATATGAAATAAATGAATAGCTAAGATCTTTCTATAAGAGAAATAAGCTAGAAAATTTTAAATGAAATAACATAATTACAAACATGTGACTCTAAGAGATGTGCAAAATTGAGGATGATTGAATACATCAATGTACATGTATGTCAAAGTATTCAATAATGTAAAATTATATGAATGGATAAAAATACAAGCTAGGTGGTAAGTTTATATAGAACTAGGGAGAGGATGGAGGTGGTAAATCCTACCAATAGGGAGTGACCACCCAGTGCTACAACTATTAAATGCCCGTTTAGGATGGTGACACATCAAGACCTTATCTCCTAGTTACTAATTAATTAAAATCACCTTATTAACCTAAGAAAGCTTAATAACATTATATGAAAAACCTATGACTAAGGAAAAGTAAATATATCACTAGGAAAATAAAAACATACATTAACATTCACAACCATCCAATTGGGTTCTTAATTTGGATGGCATCACATGGCTTCATCTAAAGGTGACTTGCCTATTTGGAGCCATGTTCTATGCCTTCCATTTTGATGGGTGATGGCACTCCTATTGAGGTGAGTGGGAGAGTATATGTTAATATTAGGGATGACACATTCCATGATGTTCTATGTGTTGTCTCATTATCAACTACTCTCCTATAATTATATTAGACCACTCGCATAGGTTCAATGAAGTGGGTTGAGTTCTCTTCTAATTCAATGGTGATTCATGAGTTGCACATTGATTCTATAGTTGCAATTGGGAGAGAAGATCATCATTCATCACTTTATCCATTTTCTCACTTTATTTTTTATCCTCATTCATATATTTTTATCACTCACATTTATGAATTAATAATCTTGTGGCATCAATGGTTTGGCCACTTAAATTATTGCTACATGTTGCAGCTTAGTCAACATGACATGGCTATAGAATTTCCTATAATTCATTTTTCCAATGGTGTTTGTCAAGGATGAATTCTTGGCAAGCATCCAAAAGAAAAAAATTTCAATGGAAAAGCTTGGTGATAATCACAACTTTTGGAGTTAGTACATAGTGATTCGGTTGGTTCATTTCCAAGTTTATCTTTTAGTAGAGCATAATGTGTTTTAAATTTTATTGATGTTTTTTCCATCTACACCTTTGTATTTTCTCAAATAAATGTTTGAAGTCTTTGATTTATTTTTTGACTTCAAATAATTTGTAGAGAAACAATTTGGGAAATATATCAAAGTTCTATATACAAATAATGGGGAGAATATTCCAGCTACATGTTTGAGAAAATGTGTTCTTTAGATGACACTGATTTATAGCATACAATTCCATACAATCCTTAGTAGAATGGAGTAGAGAAATAGAAAAATTAGTCCTTGAAATATATATATATATATATATATATATATATATATATAATAAACTCTAAACCATTGTCTCTCTAGTTCTAGGTGGAGGCCATTAAATATGCATGTCATAAAGATGTGAAAGGGGTAACTCCTTTTCAAGATTGGAATTGTAAAAAACTCTCAGATAATAACTTTCAAGTGTTTCTTTCTTGTTGAAATTTTGTGCCTCCTTATAGCCCATTAGAAATAATTGATCTGAGAGATCCTACTTGAACCATTTTGCATGATGTTATTGCCTAAACCTTGCATTAATCCTCTTTGTCCATGTCTTAGTCAAAAGGCCCAAGTTGTAAAAATCCAAAAAAAAATGTCATTTCTTGTTAGGGTTTTGGACTTTTGTTTATCTTTTTACCTATGTTCTTTCTCCATCGGTCTTGAATCTACACTCATACATTTAGAAAAAATGTCTAAGTATAAAAATTTATTGGCATTCAACCCATCAAGGTTTTCCTTCCATCCATGCCAAGCTAGGTTCCCCTTATGAAGTCTCCTTGCTTCTCAATGTCTACCTTGTAAATGCTAAGACTTATTTGGTTTCCAAAAATATTGCCTTCTATCTTGCCTTGATACTACTTTGATATGTGGTATGAGGTCCTCCCAATCCCCAATCTCCAATATGGAAGTTTATAATTGCCCAGATGTTGAGTTTTTTACACTTCAACCAATCAATTTTTCCTTTTCCTCCCTACTATCTCCTTAGTTTCTCCTCGAACCCCAAAGTTTAAATCTTATAAATTCCCATGCCAATTATATTGGGATTTTGATCCATTGACTCCCTCCATCCTCTAATCCCTCTTTGGTGTGCTTCTCTTTTCCTTCATAATCCTCAATTCAAAAAAAAATTCTTTGAAATCAGTCATCTTATCAGACTTCAAACTTTCAACCTTTCCTTTACCTCGATCTCATCTTGGTATGATGTAGAAGTTATCCCTAACCCCTAACATTTAAAGCCTTCCTTTTCAATTATTCTTAGTCCCTTCATCATGCTTTCACCTTACATTATTCCTTCTCCCTTCCATCTCATTTGGCATATGGCATGAATTTGTTCCGATCCTTGATCCCTAACCCATTTTTTTTATTGATGTCATGATGATATTATCCACCTTTCATCTCCCTACTAGCATCGTGCTAACATTATCCTTGTATTCATCCCTTGATAAGATTGTGGTGATTTCATTATCAAAATTTGAACATTCAACCTCCCTCATCCCCCTCTTCCTCATGGAAACTGTAATGACACATTTTTTATGGCACCCAATGCCCAAAAAGGATTGTCTTAACAAGACATTGGAGTTGGGCATACTCTTCTTCAAAATTCAATGGTAGGTCGTAAGTAGCATGCCCAAGGTCTAATATCCAATGGGATTCTTTCTGGACACAAAATATTTAATGTTTTCTTTTTGGCACAACAATATGTTTGAACTCCACATTCCATCAATATTCTAGAAGCTTTGTTTTTATCTTAAAATGCCATTAATGCTCAAATAACTCCTACAACCTCCAAATATCGATCCTTGGGAGATACAGAAGGATCTTAAATACTCAATTGGAATGAATTCAAATATGGAAAACAACACCCATACCTCATTTATTGCATTTAGGTGCCCTCTTTTTTCCAATAATTCATTCCCAAATTGCAAATTGTATGGTTCTTCATCCTTTTGGCACTCAAAATTAGAAATAATAAAGGTTGAGGCATGTGCATGGTGTCAATAATATTTATCACACCTCCTTGGGCACCCAGGTCAAATTAGAATTTACATGTGTGTTTATTTCATTAGCTTTGTTGGCCACTAGGGTTCCCATATTGTATGCGACATTTTGGCATGGGTTCTCATATTCCTTTATAAAAAGGAACTTGGTGCTTATTTGTAAAATGCTCTTCCCTTTTTTTTCTCTAATGGATACATGTATTTTACATCTTTGTAATTGTAAATAGGTTCATGCCTCTAATTCAATACAGTTGTCAA